>NC_071285.1:25893883-26038230 GCF_943735745.2 Anopheles bellator | reverse complement strand
CTGCTTAAAAAATATAAGGCTCATTACTTTTCAATCGCACCCTGTATATTTTCAATTGCATCTGGTATAGGACCGGATACAATTGAAAACATGCTCAAAGCAATAGCTTCGGCAATAACAACTTGAATTTGGTTCTTCAGGTCGTCATTAGTTGCAGGTTTGTTCACGTAACATAATATGAATTGTGGCTGTCGCTGTATGGCACGTAGCGCCGTCCTGTTGAAACCAAACGCCGTCCAAGTTCTCAGCTTCAATTTCGCCGAAGAACTTAACAATCACTCGTTGAGAGTGCATCGGCTTCTCTTGTACGATATGTGGGTTTTCCGAACCATATTACTGCTTAGTAACATAGCCACCGAGGTTGGTTTCTTGTGATTGTAGAGACCTTGAGCTGCAATCGCTGCCATTCGTCTCTCTATGTGGAAATGTGCTTTTGACGAATGAGTTGACGACTTACCACTTTGGAAGTAAATTTTCAATATTTCCCAGCTTGCCTCAAACGACTCACTTCGTCAATTTTAAAGTGTATAAATGTTTACAATTTTCAGAATGAAGTTTGATGTCTTAAACGGCAAGTAATTGGAAGTTCGAACAGAGAGTGCCAAATGGGCCACCCTGTACATTCTGTCACGGCTGATGTAATAAGTAACGGGAATTTGTAATTTCAAATCATTCCGCCGTAAATTTTTGAAAACGGTTTTTTTTCTCAACTTGGTTCAACTGTCACTTGTCTTAATGCCAATTTTGAGCGCGATCTGGGAGTTAGTCTATTCACATCGCTATAAAGAACAACAAGTCATCTTATTCTGCTGATTTCAGTTTCAATATGGATAGTGTTAACGTCCAGAAGATTTGCACTCAATTTTGTGCGGCAAATAACATTTCTTGTGCTAAAACCCTCAAAATGTTGCGGAATACTTTTGGGGAATCGACGGTGTCTAAAAATCGCGTTGACGAGTGGTACAGAGCGGTGAAAGATGGGCGAGAAGGGGTGACCGATTTGCCAGATCAACCTAAACAACAGGCAGTATCATGTCCAAGAGTATCCAGAACGATCTGCCGGCATCAATGCAGCGCAAGGCCAAAGCACTACAGGAGACAGCGATTTAGGGATGATAGATCGGCGGCGGTAGACAGTTAAAACTTATCACATCAAACTTATCAAAGAATGGATGCCGTCTACGACTGAAACTTGCCATAGTCAATAAGGTGCTGTTTTTTTACATATAAGCTGTAGAACATATCTGTGGGAACCCAACCTAGAACACCAGCAAGTTGCTTGCGAAATAGCTTTCGTTATCCTGTTGAGGAACGGTCAAAATTACTTCCGACGATTTCAGGCAAAACGGAGGTCAGGAATCTTCATCTACACTTCAATCCAAACAGGTCGAATACTGGAAGAATTTAGATCGTAATTTAAAATGTTTATAAATAAACTAAATGGTTCATACCACCCGAGCACCGCTCCATTTCTTTTCCATTTTGCTCTTATTTCTGTTCAGATATGAAACATCCAAAGACGGCCAAACGTTTACCTTGTCTCCCATATACCATGTATTTTTTGTTTCGAAACCATTCTTACTTATTTACAGTCCGTGTTGCCATCGCTTAGAACTTGTCTTTCGCGGCGCGCAACGCCTGCATCGTCTCGAGCGGCGTCTTTTTGCCAACGAATGCCTGCACGGTTGCCTCGTGTACACGCATGAACACGTTCGTCCGTTTCTCCTGCCCGATTGTGGACGGTACCAGAGCGCGACGGCCTTCCAGATCAGCGGCTTGTGCCTGCTCCAAAAGCGCCTTCGTGTCCGCATTGTCCGGTTCGACCGTGTTCCCAAAGCGCAGGTTTTGCACCGCGTACTCGTGGCCACAATAGACCTTCGTGTCGTCTGGCAGGGCCGACAGTTTGTTGATCAACGCGTCGTACATTTGTTCGGGCGTACCTTCGAAGAACCGACCGCAGCCGGCCAGGAACAGAGTATCACCGGTGAACACCACTCGATCCTGGTCCGTCTCGATGTAGTAGCAAATGTGGGAGGACGTGTGGCAAGGGGTTGACAGGCACCGCACCCGCAGCTTGCCAATCTCGAACGTATCGTCCTGACCCACCCGATTCGTCAGACAATCGATACGATCATCGTTGCCACCGTAAACAAGCAGTTTGCCCCAATCGGCATTTTCCTGGAACTTCTTAGACAGCGCTTCGTTACCACCGGCGTGGTCCCAGTGGTGGTGCGTCGTAAGCAATTGGTTCAGCTGTACTCCATCCTGCTTCACCACTTCCAGCACACGATCCGGCTCGACAGGATCGACCACGGCTGCCTTGCGCGTTTCATTGCACACCACCAAATACATGAAGTTGTCCTTCAGCGCCGGTATCTTTTTCACCGTCATGCTCGCCATGGTGGTCGTTTGGGCAGTAGTTAGGCTTCGCTGAAAGCTAAAGCTGGTAGCTAAACCGAACCGGCGGTTAACAATCCGTACACTTCTTGTTTTACGATCGGAGCACTCAAACTTACCGGTGAAATAGATCGCTGTCAGCCGTTGCGAAATACGATGAGGAAGCAGATTCAGGAACGACATTAGAAATAAACGGAGTTAATGCGATAAGATATACTTGTGATTATTTACTGTGTCGGTATGGGCGAGGGAACGTCGCTGGACAGCTCTCACAGAGGAAAACCACTTACATTTGCGCCTTCCTTGGGCTGATAAGCGGATCAAAAGAAGTTTTGTTTTTGTTTTTATGACGATACGCCAAATCGCTCCGCGAATCCGTTGACATCCATTCTTGTACGCAAGGTCGCACGCAAATGTTTAGCATCGATGTACACTGACAAAAATTTCCGTTATTTGCTCTATCGAAAAACAAAGCTCGATCAAACGACCCCGAATATTCATATTTTACCCATTTTAAGTACCGATTGTCTTCCACTACTCATCACGAGTGAAAATCCTTCGTTTTTCGAATATTTGTTCAACGAAGTTTCGTTAATTTATCGGAATTGTTTTACGTTAACACAAGGCAAACGTAAAATTAAAACAGAAGTTTATTGACGGTCTGCACCACTTCAATCACCCAATGCTTCAATTTTCCTACCATACAAAAGTATGCCGTGAGTATTTTAATCTCCCGCTGCCAATGTGTAACAGAAACGGGTCAAAGCAAACGATGCACCAGCACGTGTTTTTATGCGTCGAAGATAACTGATAAATAGCAATCTGCATTAAGCAAGTGGCAGGTACAAGCACCTAGACAAAAGGAGCTTTCAATTACTTCAAAAGCTAACTGGGAGAAAGGTTCGTGTAACGTAGCACTATCTTGATCTGATCAACTATTTCTTTGTGATGGTAAATTTGTGTTTATCCCGATTTCATTCCTACACAATCGAAGACAAAACATTACAGCACGATCCTAGAGTTGATCGAAGCGAGCAAAGCTTATCATATTTGAACAAAACTGTTAGCAGCAAATAAATGGACATTACGATCAGCGACGGATGTTTCCTAGATCTGATTGATGCGTCCTTGGAGCCCGTGAGTTCGTTCACACACGAAAGCGTTTCAAAGCACGAATCGAATGAAGCGGACGGAAATAATCAACCAGACATGAACGAGGAAGAGTTCGTGACACAATTTACAAGAAATTCTTTAGAATTAGAATCTTCCACTTCGTTTTCTGGCGTCTTTGTCACCGAAAGTACTCAATTTGATGAGTTCATACAAACGAATGAAAAGGAAAAATCTAGGCGTGCTGACGGTGAGGATATAAAGCGAATCACTAAAGCTGAAACCTTTAAAGAAGAAACCACCGAAAACGGATGCAGAGAGGTCACCGGCGTTCACAGTACGACAAGCAAATGCATCGATGCCGCTGCCGTAGAAACACATGCAACGATCAACCAAACCGAACCATTGGATCAGAGTCAAACACAAAATAAATCATCGTTCGCTCATGACGAAAAAGAGTTAGGCCAGGAAGAAAATAACGGAACTGTCGCCTCTAACGAACCGCTCTTGTACAATAATACAACATATCGGAATGTAATAGATCTTTGTGAAGTTATAATGAAAACTGATCCGTCGGGCGATGAACTAACTCACCAAGTAGCGCTTGACGAACCTTGCCAAACTCTAACACAGGAAACCGTCGGGGATGTGGACTTCTCGGGAACGATCAGTGGAGTGTCGGAACAGCATGTGCAGATCCGTAACAAAATCAGCAATATCTTACAGCAAATCGAGCTGCACATCAATCAAGGAACTCCGCTGGTGACGAGACGAAGGTTAAGTTGGCAAAACTGCTCCATGGAGTCGGGAATGTGAGTACGCGACGCGGTCAAGCCCTAATCCGGTAGAAAGTTAAATTTTGCTCATCGCACTTAAAGGTTACAATGCACCAGTTTGTCACAAGAGCTGCAGAAAGGCAAGAGAGTTGCCAAACATCGGCTGCTGCTGATCGTGAGGATGCTTGCAACCATCTATCAGTTGCTCACCACCGGTACCAGCTGTACAAAGCGCGAGTTTTACTATCTTCATCTGGACCTGGCACAGACTTCGGCCTGTTGTTACGCGGCTCTTGCCGACGCCTGTGCGCTTCTGGAAGTTGATGCGTGGGAAGTGAATGTGTTCAACACGGCCAAAGGACTAGTGGCTGGTCCTCTGCTGCTAACACTCGACTCTGGCCAAACGATCGACTGTTGCAGTGCGCGCTGGGGTACCTCGGTGCCACTGAACGTGGCAAGCATTACTAAACTGCAGTGCACGGCCAAGGTAGTGCTGGTGGTGGAGAAAGATACCGTCTTTAAGCGATTGCTAGAGGATGGAATCGTAGAAACATTTGCCAACACAGTCCTGTTGGTCACGGTAGGACGACCTAGGTACAAAGACTATGGTTCATTACTAAAACTTACACCTCGGTTTACAGGCCAAAGGATACCCGGACGTGTCGACACGATTACTGCTTCGAAAGATTGTCGAATCTGCCGACATTCCGGTATGCGGGCTCATGGACGCAGACCCGCACGGTATGGAAATATTTTGCGTGTACAAATTTGGCTCATTGGTAAGTCCCCTGCAAAAAGCATGCCGGCCAATCACGTGTGAGCTATGTTGAATCTTCAAACCTCTAACGTGTTATTTTCTCTACCTTGGTGATGATTACCTTAAGGCGATGGCCCATCGTCAACAACCTTTGGCCATACCGACAATGCGATGGATTGGACTGTTTGCTTCGGATATCGAGGTGCTCGGGCTGCAGAGCGTTCCTTTGCGTGACTTGGAGCTAAAGAAAATTGATCACATGATCAAGCGACCATACGCAGCAGGTATGCTGAAACATGAGCTGCTGCTGCTCCGACAGCTTGCGGTTAAGGCAGAGATTGAAAGTTTGCTGCACATCACATCGGATTTTATCACTAGGGTTTATATAAAGAAAAAGCTCGAAGAGTGTCTAGTCGAGAGTTAGCAATAGATTTTGCACTTTTTCCTGTTGTCACAGGTAATAGGGTCATATAAGATTAAGTAATAGAACTATTAAACATCAGTTTCGCTTTGTTTAGCTATAAATATATGCATATAGAAAAGCTATAAAGTATTGACGAATAAAGTATCATTCATTTTAAATATGTTAAAGAAAGGCATGTCCTTGTAAGTTTCTCTGTTCGCTCTACTGTAATAGTTTCTAACGCACAACTCATGAAAATACCACGCTGGTTCAGCGGACAAAACCACCATACTGTGCATGTAGGAGGATGCGCAACAGATTCCGTTTATTGTTTTTTTTTCGCTACTTACTCATAAAGATTATTACACATTCTTTTTCAACTCACGTCGACCATGCAGTGGGTGGGATTAGGGACAGGACGAAGAGGAGAAAAGTCCAAATCGCGTAAGGAAAGGACATTTGCAAGAACTAACAGTACAGAAAGGTAGGAAACCGGGAAGTTTTTTAGGAAGTACGGTTCCAAATACCCAGACGCGCGCGCACGCGTTGTACCCGTTTGTCCAACACACACACACACACACACACACTCACACAGATAATATCTTATGATTGTTCCCTCTATGCCTTTTCTGTTTCGTTTCGGTTTTCTAATCCGGTCAGTTCGGAGATCGACGATTACTTAATCAGTTCACCCGTCAGCGTTATATATGCACATTTGACTATCTTCAATGTTAACCGAATCGCACGCTACACTGTACAGGATTTGCACACTTTAGGGTTCTGCCACCTTCTCTGTTTTTGGATGTATGGTGTGCCGTGTTGCAACACTTCCGTCGCGTTGTCGCGTTTCGTCTCTAAACTGGCAGGCAACCACACGCACGCACGCACGTATTGTTTCTCAAGATTATTGTATCTCCACATTTTCTTCATTTGTTTATCCTTCGCAAATATATTCCTCACTGAATATCAATCTTAAGCATCACACACCTTTCACACTTCGGACTGATATACCCACTCCTTGTATCGACCGTTCCTCGCCAAACGCCATGATAATTCGACTTCGCTACTCCTTCGTTTCTGGCTACTGAGTTTCGTTCCCGAAAGAGCATCGACCCTCTGCCTACTTCTCTATTTTCTTCACTACACTAAACTTACGGTGCTGGAAAACCCATTCGCATCAACTCAGGTATGTCACGAAGTTTGTTCTCTTTCGCTCCTCCCCTTGAGCCATTCAGCAGCCTCAGTAAACCCGATGCGCAATTCATAGATAAAATATTACATTACAGAAAATGAAAAAAAACACAGAATATACATAGTTTACAACCCGAGCATATTGGATCGTAACTCTGGGAGTGTGGAGAGTCTCCACCTGTATCATCGCCAAACACCAGTTGATCACACTTTGCTACCTATTAACTTGCGTGCGCCGCGCTGCCGTCCCTTGTTTAATACACTTTACGTTTCTGCTCTCACCGCGCCCTAACGGTGCGGGGCCTCACGCCCTCCACAAAACGCTACATATTTAAATAAACCTATCTCAAAAAAAAACAAACAACACATAAATACAAAATTACAATAGTCTTCCCAAGGTTTGTTTGCTCGAAAGTTTGCTCGCAACCAACACGCCGACATACCGTTGTCGATGCTGCCGGCGCGCGGTTTCGGTTGCGTGCGCACATTTTTACTATGCCTTACACGTTAGTTTTTATGAATTATATACTTGTGTTTATCTTTGTTTCGCTTTTTCAGTTTTTGTTATTTAATGTTTTCTTTACCTTTTTTTACTCAATACACATTTTGTGTTTGACTGTTTTGTAGACTCATCGTGACCATGTGAGGGGGCAATACATGTTTTGGGATCGTACACCGTAGGTATTCAGTTCTGTTTTTGCTCGCATCACTTTTTGTTCTCGGTGGCGAACACGAGGGGACGACGCTTACGACACGGCACCGTGTCGACAACACCGCCGATGATCGGCCGACCGGATACATCTTAGCATGAAATCTTTTGCTATCGAGCACCACATGTGGGTGAATTTGTTTTTTGGTGATGATCGCCGTACCTCTTAAGCAATCACAAGCGGTTCATCGTCGGAAAAGCTGCGTGGAACTTCCTGGTGCTCGTGCTCATCGTCGTCGAGCGTGCAGCCAATCCGGGTGGCACCGGTTCGGGTGTCGTAGTGCGAGTTGGCGAAGCGACTGAACGAGTTCTGCAACCGCTGATGCCGCTGTAAAGTGAATACCAACGCGGCCATTGCGGTGCCGATCACTGACACCGGCACCAACCACATCCAATATATGGCATTCGAGGATGTGGACGATTGCTGCAAGCCTTGAACACTGTGCCTCGCGAACGATTCTGCTTCAGCAATGTCGGAAAAGAGACCCTGACGAAGCGGAAAAGGAACAAAATGTCACTTCAAAACGAGAGCAGGACTCAATGTGACCCCGATACTAACCTGATCCGTTTTCAGTCGCACACCAACGGTAAAGAAGCCGTTCTCGTCGATCGATTTCAAGTGCTCCGGGTTGATGAGGACGGGTGGTTCTTTGGAATGTAGCGTAACAACTGGTGGCGCAGAGCTATTCACAGCGAGGCCCTCCTTGACGAGAACTTCGTAGGTGTAACTGTGCATGGATATAAACAGGGACGCGTTATGTTTGACTCCGGACATCACCTACCTCCGGTATTAGATGGCGTTGCTCACCCGTCATCCTTGAAGTCGGAAACCGGTTTCCAGTACACCACGTAAGTTCCATTCACTTCGGGCCACACCTGCAGCTTCACGGGCGCCGGAAGTTGCCTCGAGTTGACCATATACAGTGCCGCCTGTGCGTCAGGCAGGTCGGTTTTAACATACACTTCGTAGGCGGCACCTTTCGGAATCCGGCGGAACACGTGCACCAGCGTTTTGTTGCCCGATGGTTGCACCGTGACGACGGACGTTTGGTTCAGCGTAAGCTCGCGAACGGTAATCTATCGAACAGAGAAGCCAATGTTAGCCACCAGGTCGTACGAACCACAGGTCACAACGGAGACTACTTACGATGTACGCCGGATAGACGGTTGCCTCCAAGGTACAGCTATGCTGCCATTCGATGGTCATTTCTTGACTAGTTTCGTTAATGTGAACATTTAGATCCTTTGGTGGTAGCATGCGATTGTAGGCGGTCTCCAGCTTTAGCGGATTGCGACCGAGCGGGCCGGGTCCGATCGGACCAACGATGCCCACGCTCACCAGATACGATTGGCACAGCGTCAAACCCGGTAACTTGACCGAGGTCGATGTGGTGTTCAGGCGTGCAGCTGTATAAATGAATGAATATAAACTGAATACTGACGCAAGACAGTCTGGGCCAGGTAAGAACATACCTTCAAACAGTGCATCCATGCTCGTACCATAGTAGACTCCGTAAACCAACTGGCCCAGGTTGACCCCCTTCGGTTCGCTCCACTCGAGCAGCGCATACTTCTCGGTTATCTCCTTCACCACGACATTCAGCGCGGGTAATTGGGTACCGTCGAACGGAATGATCGTGGTTTCGTGCTGTCCAAAGAATTTCTTCACGAACGCAGCCACCTTGATGACGTACTGCGTTCCAGGGACCATATTGTCGAGCGTTACGTTCGTCGCATTCCGGACAGTGATCGTCGGTAGTACGGGATACGTTTGCGGTAAGATTGGCATAACGACGTACCCGTCGGCGTTGCTCACCGGCTTCCACTGTAGCGTCACCGACTTGGCCGTTTTGTTCAGTACTTCGATACGATTGATCTTCTCGACAAACGCCGTACCATCGAACTTTAGTGGCACCATCTTCGAAGTGCCCGACTCGTGCTTACCGTTACGGGCTTTCACCCAAAACTCGTACACAACGTCGGGTTTAAATTCCTTGTCGATAATTACGCTCGTTTCGGTTATACTCGCCTTGACCGTCTGTGCCGGCAGCACGTTTTTCGACTGGGACCGGAAGTTAACCGTGTAACCCTCGAGACGGCCATTCGATTCTTTGGGCGGCTCCCAGCTAACCTGCACGAACGAACCGTTTTTCTGGACCACCGAAACATTTAAGGGTGGTGTAGGAACTGCACGGACGGACAGGACAGGTTTGGAATACACAAAAACAATTAAATGAGCGAAAAACACAACCCTTTTTTATAATTTGGTTCAGGGACACGATACATACTTCCTTCGGTTGTTGCTATTTCGTAGTACATGTACGGAGGTGTGATTTTCGGTTGATTTTTGACACGGACGTACGTCGTAACCTTGTAGCTGGTGTATGGTTTCAAGTTGGTAAACCGATACTCCATCTGGCTAATCCAATTCGTGACATTTTTCCACTCTTTGTTGTAGTAGATCGAGGGCAAATATTCCAGTGTCACGTTGGGCTGCAGCGGAATCCACCAGTAAATCAAAAAACTGGTCGAGTTTAGGAAGCGCTGATCCACACTAATTTGGGTGACCTAAGGGAGAAAAAAAAAGTATAATCCCTTTTCCTGCAATCGGCAGCGGTATCATGTAGTATGTATCATTGTAGTGCCTTACCTGATAATGAGGTCCCATCCGATTGCCGCTACAGTTCTCCTCGTCCGTACCATCGTAACAGGCCGGTTTTCCATCGCACTGCAGAATAAGGGCAAAGCAACTATTGTCGCACTCAAAGACGCCCGGATTGGTGCTACAGTTTCGATTCGTTGTATCCGATCTGTTCGGGAATAACGTTCAGAAGGAGCAGAAGAAATAATGACTTTACAATATTTTACTACGGAGGCAATGGTGCATCATGCAAGTATAGTAAGGATATTGCAACTTTCGAACCAGAAATTCGAATTATTATTTCAACGACTAAAATCGTTTGAAAATCATTGCTAATGACTCATATTATACACCAGAGACAACAGACTTATCCGATGTATCTAACAGCTATAGAATTGGTTTTGTGTTCCACAAAATGACATTCAAATAAGTATTGGCTGCTTCGAAAAGTTGGAGTAATAAGTTTGCACTCCAAAACGATACTTACGTCTTTGGCTGAAAGTTGCACTCTTCATCGCTACCGTCGGCACAGTCCTTCACTCCGTTGCACAGTTTGTCCATTGTCAGGCACGCCCCATCCGTCCAGCAGCGGAAGTTACTGTTGTTGCACAGCTTGTGAGTGGGGCAATTTTCTTCATCCTCGCCGCTCCCTGGACAGTCATTGTACCCGTCGCAAACGAATCGCTTCGGAATGCAAGTCCCCGAATCGCACCGATACTCGTGCAGCCCACATGAACGGCCCTTATTCCTGGCACGGGTCGGTGTGACCGACGGCCGCAACGGTGTCACTGTGGTAGTCGCGCCCGTACTGTCCTCTTTATCGCCACAGCCTTGCTCGTCCGAGTGATCCTCACAATCGTTCACGCCATCACACTTCCACCAGTACGGCACACACTTATCGTTGTTGCACTTGAACATCCAATCATGGCACTGCTGGCCGGGCATAAAGTTAATACCTGGCTTTTTGCCCGTGTCTTTCGAAGTGCCATTGTTGATGAGTCCGCCACCGGCGGTACAGTTGCGCTCATCGCTCCCATCGCGACAGTCTTCTTCGCCGTCGCAATGCCACGTTTTGTAAATGCACTTTCCATCGCTAACGCACGTGAACATCCACGATTCGCACGCATTCTGCGTACAGTTCACCTCGTCTGACCCATCCGAGCAGTCGACCTCCGTGTCGCAGCGCCACTGCTTCGGCAGACAGGTGGCCGTGGCGTTACACCGGAACTCGTCGGCTTTGCATTCCACCAATCGCGTCCCATTGCGCTTCTGGCACTGCTTCTCGTCGGACCCATCGCGGCAATCGTCCTCCCCGTCGCACACCCAGCTATGCTTGATGCAGCGCTTATTGTCACACGCAAACTCGTCCCCCTTGCACTGAGCCGTCTTGCAGTTCTGCTCGTCACTTCCGTCCTGGCAGTCGCGGTCAAAATCGCACACAAAGTACTTTGGCACACACTGCCGATCCGACTTGCACGTGAACATGTGTGGCGGACAGGCCGGTTTCCCCGCCGGGCAACCCTCCTCGTCACTGCCGTCCGTACAATCGTCATCACCATCACATCGGTAAATCAGCGGGACGCACATCGTATTGTTGCAGTCGAAAAACTTTGCCCCACACGTCTTGCCCGTACGTTTGCAAACCAAGCTGCCACTGGGATCGGGCGTCGTGCCTTGCGGACACTCACACTTTGTGCCGCCCCTCAGCTCCATCCCATCGGGGCACAGACAGCTGATGGTGTTCTTTGGGCCGGCGACACACATATGCGAGCAGCGATTGTCCGCTCCGGCGCACCCGTTGGTCCCGATCTGGATCGTGTGGCCGTACACCTTCATGTCCATCGAGTTGGCCATTCCTTCGGCCACCAACCGCACCATGATGCCGTGGTCCTTGTCGGCCGAGAACACGGAGTTTTTCTTCCAATCGTCCCAGTACATCACGTCCTTGAGCACGGCCACCGCGAACGGATGCTGTACGTACGGGTCCTGCTGCAGTACCTTGTGGAAGTTTTTGCCCTCAAGATCGCTGCTGGCAATATAATCCTTGCTCGCGTCCACCCAATACAACCGCTCGGCCATGTAGTCGATCGTCACACCATTCGGCCAGGCAACGTCTGGTTTGGTGAACAGTTCGCGCACGTCCGTACCATCCATGTTGGAGCGGGAGATCGACGGTCGAATCGAGTTCCAGTCCGTCCAAAACAGGTACCCCTCGAGCGGGTGCACAACGATGCCACGCGGTTTGTTCAGATGCTTACCGTCGATGATGGTTCGCCGAATGTTCGGTGTCCGGTGACCGGAGGCGGAGTTCACTGTCGTGGCCGGCGGCGGTACACGTAACGCTTCGATCATCAATCGCATTCCGTCCACGAAGAACAGCACATCGGAGATCCAATCGTACGACATACCTTCGACCGAAGACAATCCATTATCAACCAGCACTTCCGGTGTGGCGTTCCCGTTCAGACACTGCCGTCCAATCACGTCCGTCATAATGTCTGCCCAGAAAACACAGTTCCGTTTCAGGTCGAACTCGATAGCGATCACATTCTTCAGCCCTTCGATTGCCAGGTCGAGCCGTTCCTCGGAGCGCAGATCAATGCGAGAGATCTTTTCCCGCTGTGCCACGATCAAGAACTCGTTCATCTCGCCGACCGGGCAAGGCACGGGCTGCGGCAGGAACTGGGACGCGAAGCCATCGACGCACACATCCCCTTCAATTTTGCGGTAGCCACGAGTGCGATTGTAAAACGCACCCGGTTTACAGGAAGCCGGAATCGCGTACGGATCGACGAGGTGCGTGGACGTTCGATTGCGCACGCAAAACGAACGTTTCTGTCCGCTGCGCACAAATCCGAAGTCACACTCAAAGTCCCAATAGTTGCACGCACAAACTTCCTGCCGAATTGGACGCTCGTAGTCGAGCCCATTGTGACAGTTTGCGTGCGGTTTGCGACGCTGATACGTGTCCTGTCGGCCGAGAACGCACGGCATAAAGTATCCCGCACTTGCGTTGTGCGGCCCACCGGGTGCCCAAAACTTGTAGTCATCTTCGGTACAGTTCGACGTAAACGCTTGCTTGAGATCAAGCTTGATAATAAGCCACCGGTGCTCGTCCTGCTCCGAACCGAACAGGGTGAAGATGGTACCGTTCGCCTCGGGTTCGGTCATAAGGCCGTACACTTTCAGCTGGGAACCACTGAACGGAGCCGATTGCCACTTTTCGCCTTCGTCGGTCGAGTAAAGGATCTCGTTCGTTTCGCCCTTCGATTTGAAGTACTTCACGGCCACCAGCAGACCCCCATGGTCGCCCATGTTGAAGAAATGATAGTTCTTGAGAATTTGCTTCCACGTCAGGCCAGCATCACGGGAGATGTAGACGCCCGGGTGACCTTTGAGCGATTTTCCCACAACGCCGGATGCCATGATGACCCCCGGGGCTGATTTAGAACTCATGATAGTAACCGACCTTCGGTGGGAAAAACAGCATGCAAACCAATAACTCCCGATTAGCATCTCGCGTATCGAAATTGTTGTTTCGAGCGATCTCAAAACTCACCTCGTTACCGGGTAAAGTGAGCAAAACTTTTGCAACAAATGCAAGCTACAATCTTTGCCACAGTTCGTCAATGGTTGGCCTTCATCGTCCGCTTCGGGTGCCTTGATCGGCCGCCAGGTAGCACCGTGATCGAACGTGATCACCGACACCAGATAGTCGGGCGTGATCGTTTCGGCAACCGGGATTCGATTCATCTTCGAAGCAATATAGATACCACGGAGACCCTCCACCCGGTACAAGTCGGTGAACGCCGTATCAGAAGATTTGCTGCAAAATTGAAACATCCATCAACAATCCGCAACGATTCGAACACCATTCGCGCTTTGCACTACTTACACCAGCCAACTCGAGCGCCAGTTGAGGTCCGGTATGTAGCTGAAGACGTTCTCCAAACTTGGTACAAACTTAATGTCGGTTAAATCATCGTTCGACTCCGACACGTACAGGTGAGAGATGCGCTCGGTGTGCACGACCGAAATCATGATCCGTCGGCCCTCCACGTCGGCCACGTGGTATCCGCGAATGTCCAGTTCCGTTTGGAAATCTGCTTTCACGAACTTGCCCCGCTTGTACGATATCAGCAGCTGCGTATTGTTCGGCAGACGTTGCGAGGCAAACATAAAGTCTTTTTTGATATGAAAATCTTCCACCTTTTCGATCAGCACATTAAACTTTCGGTTTCCTGCGTACAAATCGGCCGCATTGAAGAAGATTACCGACGAAGTGTCTGTATGTGGCAGCGAAATAGAATGAAAAAGAGCAAATTAATGTATGCCACAGCACGCTTGCACCTAGTTCTCGTGGCTCCCGACCCAAGGAACTTACTCGTCGGTTCTTTGCGCTCCACGTAGAGATGGATCGGAACTCCTTCGCCAGACGACCACAGGAACGATTTTACGTAGCTTTGCAAAAGTGTAAACGAAGCCCCGAAGTCGGTGGTATAGTAGAGCTACGAAAAGAAAGTCATCGTTATTGGCGGCTTTGTTTATGAAATAACGTCTAAGCCGTTTAGCAACCAACCTTCCGCTGTGGATCACGTTTGTCGAGGACAAGGAACGTACGACTATCGGCATCATAGAACGAAACGTCGGAAGGTGTAAAATCCAGCTTTCTAACGGTGATCGTTTTTCCAAAGTCTTCAGAAGTGAATATCGCTTGATTCCGAGGATCAATAAAAACAATCTAATGTCGAAATAACAACAAATTAATCATGGCTCAATTGTACACAAAACAGCCGCTGAGAAACCATTGTTTGGCTTTGAAACGTACAGTGTTAAACTTATGATGAGTAAAAAATTGCTCCACCGTCGAATTCACCTTCGTTCCGTTCACATCCAGCATAAACTGTTTCGTCTTATCTTCGAACGTATCGCCGTAGTCGTTGGACATGAATATCCGCGAGGGCGGTGGCGGTGGCGACTTCAAGTCTGTGTCTGGCGGTTCACGCGCGAGACAGATCATTATGTCGGTTCCTTCTCCCAACCAGTGCACGATTAGTTGTCCGTGGGAATCATTCAATTGAGTTGTCTGTGGAGAAATGTAAAATTTAAATAACCAAATGAGTTAGGGGAATTTGAAAAAATAAACTTAATAAAAATAAACATTGTATTCCATTCCATAAATTTACAAACAGCACTCTAAATAAATGAACAGCTTTTTTGATCATCATTTTTCCATCCAGAATACATTGTCCTAAAAATGAACGATCGGAAGCGACTCATTTATACTGGTTTGAAACTTTTGCTCTATAATCCAAACAAATCGAATTCAAACATATGCACCTCCCGCATAAGCATTTATCGGAATACAAATTATTCATTGTTGTGTGTTTATTGCATTCATAATGTAATCATAAGCCCAACGAAGGAAGAGTTTCGTTTAGGTCTCGCGCTGCTACCAGCATCATTCCAGAATGCTGACATGCTTTCTTCACACGGTCCTCAAATGTAAATATTTCTTAACCACATCGAAAGAGGTCACAATCTTTCAACCAATTGGAACGGGCGTCGTAAGCCAAAAACAAACATTAGTGCACTGTGATAAATTGATCGTTTAGCACATTTTTTTGTAGCCATCAATGGTGGTCATCAATACAAAGTAACGCTTGAGAAGAACTGAAAATATTTACCGTCCTATAACCCGTTGGTAGCCGGGCATCGTATATATTTTACATTACATTTTCATTTCTCTGCTGTTCTGGTGAAATTTTGTTACACACAAATTATCTCTTTTTCAAGAAAAAAGCCGTTTTTGATATGATTACGAAGAAAATTTATGCAACGAGTTGCCCCAGAGGGGCTTCGTGATAATGAAGCCAAATGACGACACAACAAAAAAAAACATATGCAACAATTGGTGTAGCATCCCAAGAAGGAGCCAGCAAAGGGATGATAGCGACGATGAGTAACACGTCTCATCCGGTGGGTTGTTTTCCCCACGTCCGACGGACGATAGCAATCTTGTGCTGTGGGCTATTATACCCACCACCACCAGACGCAGCTTCGAGGACCACGATGTCAACCGTAGATTTGTTGCCTTCCGGAGAAACACATGAAGAGTAGCGAGTGTGATAATCCGGTACTTGAAATGCAACAATCGCTAACGTTCTTCCGCACATTCTGTTCTGGTCCCGCGCGCTGCGTACTAATCAAAATGATTCATTTTATTACTCGACACAGTTTAAAACGCTAAAAAACAATCATGGGCGTTTTGAATCACCACAAGGCCCGGATGTACTGGACCTGTACTACTATTAAGATAGTGATTGCTCTAGCGATTCTTGGGAACTGCAATTATTACTATATCGTTCAATCGAACAAAGAACCGTTGTTGAAGTTCGCTCAAATAATGCTATAATTAGAATACTGTATTAACTTGCGCGTTTTTATTTTACCTACAATGTGTTTGGTTTTGCAATTGGCTTGAAAAAGGAAAATAAAACGATACTTTGACAGTTGTTTTGTGCACGTTCATTGATTGTATGGTATTGATTTAACATGGCCCTTGCATGTTTATGCACAAAACACAATAACAACTGAAACCCACCATGATGCACCCGCGATGCATCTATGTGACCGAGCTCCCAAGCCGAATCGATAGCTTTTGAAGTGTTTAGGCAAAACAGTAGTAATCCTTTCATGCAATTGCCTTTCTCTAACTGCTGCCCAACTTGCTGTGCCCTCCACTCGTGACAACAAAATAAATCGCAATAACAAGGTGAAGTAAAATTCAAAACAACGCCCCAGAACGTCTTACTAGGTGAACAACAACGGTTCCTTCACGGTCATCTGGGCACGTTTTTTTTCTCGGAACGAAAATAGAAAAGATTTCAATAATTTCACCTTTATTCTCGCCCCGTTGCTTTCTTCCGTTCGCAAGCGGTACGCAACCGTGAACTAAATCTGCATGGCATGCCTTCGCGTTCTACATCACAATATACTATATTGACGTATATTATAACTTATTTACTAGGTTAAATTAAAATAAAATAATTTTCCATTTACTTCCGCTTCAATCCTTTTCAAAACATTAAAACTTATCAAATCGTGGACTAGCATTTCAAAATTCGATTTACTGGCCGGTTATAATCTTCAAGGGGACCTGGGAAAAATGCCCAGAAATCCACCGGAGAACAACCGAGCAAGAAAATCAAAGACTTCAATTCAGAACAATAAGAACTTTCGACTAAATTGGATTGCAACGGAATACCTAGAATTAGAGAAAATTTATAAACATTACAATATTATATCATATCTGATTTATTATATCTTTAAAACATATTATAATATCACACTATATAATTAAAAATTAAATAGAATACAATATAATTAGAATTAATGATAGATAAGTTAGTTTTTAAAAGAGACGAATGAGCACACCACTCAAAATCTCTATAATACATTACAAAAAAAAAAAAAATGCCTTCGCGTAACTTCGTAAACATGTATTCGAAGTGTTGTGCGAATGAAAAAAGAAAAATTTGAAAGGTTTTAAAGCATGATGGTTTTTTCATCGCCAAAACAATTTCAAATACAAAACATTAATGAAACAAAATATGTTATTATTTAAGCACACCAGTTGAGCCAATAATAACATGTTAAGCTGAATTATTTCTGTAATTTCTTCAATTGATTTACATTCCTTGGTATTTTGTATATATGCCCCGTATTTCTGTTCAGGATTTCCAGCATTTCGCTACCATTTTTATAACAAAATTTTAAAAGCCTTTTTCCAAAAAAGTTAATAATTAGTTACGTTTTACTGAGAATATTATTCCTCTGAAAAATGCCCCACTCTTTCGGTTTCCACTCGTTGAGCAACCTCGTGGGATGGCAAAGAATTAAAATTGCTATCATGAGAATTAAATCGAAACGAGTTGTGGAGCGCAAAACTTGAGCACAGCTGACTCATGCTCCCTCGACCCACAACACTATCTGTACTGTGTGTGATAGTAGCGAAATACGATTCCTTTCTGCGAAGAAAGTGTTTGCCGACGCTGCAAAAAAACCCAGCATGTTTTTGCTGCTCGGTGTTCCTTCCAGAAGTCTAACGGCGGGTGAGTTCTGCTTTACTTGTGCAATAGCGTACCCACCACAACACTGGAGCCCCTTAACCGTGGTTATGATTACTCAGCAGCTGCAATAAAACTTTGCGAGGTCCAGGGCACAGAAACTCGGTTCACACTCTCCTTGGTTGTAGTATGCAACCAAATTTCCCAGAAAAGTTAAAGGCATGTGAATCCTGTGACTGCATTGCTCACACAGGCGATGCAAAAAGCGACTAAGAAAATGCATAACCTCCTGAACAAAACTTAAAGAGTTCTTCCACTTCAGGCACATACACGTTTGGGTGGTCGCATTGAGTTTCATAGGTCCTTTTCAAAAGTAGCCAAGCTTCACACAAATTAGAGACCTGACTATGGGGAGAAGCAGTACAATATACGAAGAAGTGCATGATGAGTGGATTCAATTGAATAAAATACGATTGATATAGGCTTTATTGGACGCTTCCGGAATTCAGCAACCATCGACGAATTAAATCACATCTCAAAGTATATTGTATACCCTTGATTTATCTGCCCTTTAAGGGTAGTTGAACAGCCAATTTTCCCAATTTTTGGGTCCCAATAAAAGTATCCGTTAGAGCAATACTGCACTCTTTTGCTTTGGGAATATTCAAAAGTGGAAACTTTGGCCAGAAAAACGGATTTGATCAATGTAGAAATCACGGAATTAGTATTCCGAGTATTTAATGTTGAACTGTACATTTTACAAAATGTAAAAGCGTAAACTTTGTGAAACAACCATATCATTAAAAAACAAACGCACAATGTCGCAAACCCCGAGAGGTGCAACACACACCTGTTGATCAACCGCGAGCTCTAATTAGCAGTTCTTGCATGAGTTTGGAAATCGAGTGTGAATTAAGTCACAAAAGTGTCACATCTTCAACGCACAACGTGACCTCGTCGACGAATTATTAGAATGAATCACTGACCGTAGTCTAATTATGGAACGGTAACATCGCCAATTCTTTTGCGCTACCATACAAAAAAACCGTATTCAGTGGAACGGCAAACACCGTTTCAGAATAAAATCAAAATAACAAAACAGAACACTTGTTAGGAAAAGTGGTGGAAAATGTTCAGTTACAAGTCTCTGCTTAATTTATCCTACATCATTCACGGCAGGGCCGCATACAAGCTGTGGCGCTGTCACTGGAAGCCAGCATCGTTCATCCCGTAAATCCTCGAAAGCGCATTAAATCGTTTGATTGTCCAAATTACATCTCCCATTGTTTGCTGCTCCGAAATCGTTTCCACAATGCGGGGCACTGAAATAGTGGTAATCATTCTGGAAACATTATGGCGGTCCCGGGGTCGGTGAGTAATCCACAGCTGCGAACGCTTTTCTCGGGCTGACGCTTTGGCTTTAGGATAACGCGATCAAAATTGCATTTTCTTTGGCATTTTGTGTTGTTTAAATGCAGCATTGAGAGTGCAAAATATCGAATCTTCACGTTCAAATTGTGTCTGTAATTGAATCTCAACAGCTCGCCGAAAAGCATGTTACAACATATCGGAGGTATCGGAATGGCGCCGCCTACTGCGCTCGGAACACGTGGCAGGCCGTCGAGTGAACCAAAGCTTGACACTTGACTGCAATAATTCCCATTTGCCCGTTGCTATTGCAACACTGCCTACATTGGTTGCACCTGAAGGAAGAAGAAGCTCATGTTCGCCCGTGATGCCGCCCGTAATTCCTGGCGAGAGTGTATCGCATTACAACGGACGGCCCCGTGAAAGGCAAAATTGCAACCAATGCTCAAGCGCACCTGCAATGCCTCAATGCATTCATTCAGCCTTCTGTGAGTGTGGCGTGCTAATGAAGTAATTGTTCTTCATTTCCTTCTGTCCATTAGTGTTGCGCGTAAAAAGTACCCTTAGCAACACAGAAGCTCTGATTTGTTTATTTACTATCTTAATGACAACAATCAGCTCAAAACATTTCCCTCCGCCAACGAAAAACGCACTCCACAAAAGTTATTTGTTTCGTTATGTTTAATGCCGGAAGCTCTAGCACGTTTTAAGTATAGCAAAAAGTTGTGCTACAGGACAAAAACAGGGGCACCATCTAAATAACGTTACCGTCCAGTTAGCGAAACGCTCCTTCGCTATCTTTACTGCTTGTACCGAGATATGATAAATACGGGTACATGCACTACTTCGACATGCAGTCAGCAAGGCGACTAGCTTATCGATTGCGTTTTGCATATTTAACAAACAATACTCCGAAAGCAAAAGTGGAACCCTCTACGAGACACAATTTCAGATTTGTAGTTGTCAAAAGTACAACTCTTCTCGTCTCCAAAGCATATCAAATCGTAAGCATACAATAACAAACGTCATCGCCGTGCTTTAAGTGTTGAAATTGCAATTGGCGATGGCAGTGCTGATTTAATAACTGTGAAGAGCATGTGATGAAGTTTTTCTTCCTTTATATGCCCTGCTCCGCAAGTAATCGCTTCTGCGCAAGTGTGACATTAAAGCAACAATACTAACACAGAAGCGGGTATCTTGGAATCTACGTTTGTTTACAGTTTTTCTTCGGTGTTGAACAACCGGAGCAACATTTTTGCCGTCCGCAGCGTTCTTTGTTTCCCGTCACGGCGCACCGCGGGGTTTAGCGGTCGCGATTGGAACATGTTATCAAACCACCGCAAACGATGATAAGACCGTCGACGGGCCGAAGAAACCCCATGTCAGCTGTGGACATCTGTTCGCACATTCTAGAAATCGTGCTGCGCCATTACAACTAGAGCGCACGAAATGGATTTTTTTATCAGATCATAACACTCTGTCTGCGGCTCTTCGATACGTTTTCCACCTATCGGTTAGGTTCAATCGCGATGAGTAATAAGCTTCATTCGGACCCGCACCACGGTAAATGTTATTTACGGTGATAAGCATCGTATAGGTGGTGGTAGCAAATTGGTTCAATACATTGAACGATGACGGAGGCAATAATTTTTTGCTTGCAAAATAGACTTCACACGGACGCTCCGTCTGACAATAAAACGAGAAATGTGCTTGCTCCGTACGTAAAGAGGCACGGATAATGTGTTTTAAACGGGGCTTCATTAATGCTCGTGCCGGAGAGACACGAAGTACTTAAAGGGCCGCCACCAACGACCTTTGGGCGGTGAAATAGTTGAACAAAATTGTGTCACCCGCCCTAACCAGATGTCGACGACCCCTGTCTAAACGGTGGCAAATCATAAATACGGCCAACATCGTCTAGGACTATTATTTCTTCAGATTAGCGGCGGGAATTGATTCACAGAGTGCGTCGGGAGATAATGCAATTAACGCGAGAGACAGAGTGTGACAAGGAGAGAGAAAAAGAGAGCTATTCATCGACGGACACCGGACGGCTGATACTGTTGAGTAAATAGAGCAAGACAAAGAAGGAGGAGAAAGACGGCAAAAGATGGGACAGGTCGGTCACTTACCTTTGCCACGATTGCCGAGGATGAAGAGGTAAATTCCGTCGATGCGGCGGCATTTATTGTGCTGCTACTTCCTCCGCCAGCTGACGAGCCGTCGACGGTCGCAGAACCATTTTTGACATTTGGACCAGCGTCACGGCGAGCCCGATGCAGCAACTCATTCCGCAGGAAGGCGGATCTGCCCAGCAGCGTGCTTACCTCCGGATCAACCGATTCACTATCGCCAGCCCCTAGGGTGACCGTGCGCGGTAACCTGCGGGAGGTGTCGATGTCGGGTTCCACGTGTAGCACATCGGGCGGAAAGCCGTGCCGCACTGCTGTGCCGTGGTACTGCTGTTCCGTCGGAACGACCGCGAAGGCCAACATTGCAACCATCCAGCAGCACCACCATCGTATCACCGCCGGATGCGCCATTTTGCTCGAGAGGGCGCGCGCGATGGCGCTCGAAGGCTATCGTTCGTCCTCTCCGTAGCCTTCCGGACCGAGCACTCGCACAGAACCTGGTTCCAATAAACAAGCACTGCCCGTACGCACTACGCACTGCAACTGTCCACCGGGTGGACACGCTTTCCGCACGGGTTCTGTGTCAGTATCACGCAGTAATCACAGCGCAGCACCGGGAACAACACTGTCAAACTGCAGGGATATGTGAATAAATGCATCAATTTTCGCCAACTACCCGACGGCCGATGCGCGTTCTCTCGACTGCCAAAGATCTCCGTTCTTCTTCAGCTAAACGAAATGGGAGGAACACAAAAAAATGGTAACAAACTAATCCACAAGCTGTACACACTCGCACGCACACACTACCAACCAAGCTCGCACACACATACGCACGCAATCTTTCTCCAGCATCCCTCGCCTCTGGCGCACTCGTGTGGGTACTTGACTCGTCCTGCGTCGTTTCGAATCCGATACTCTATCTGTACATCCCGTGCTGCTCTCGGAGGACGAGAGATGGGAATTCGCCGTCTGTATCGCCCGCATATAGAAATCTGCTGCGCACACATACACACGCACATGCAAGCTCGCTGATACGAAGGGCCATCGCCGAAGAATAATAATCGGTTCCAGCGGGGCCTTTGAACCACACAACAGGGTGATGATGATGGCGACAGTAAGTGGTGACGGATGAGGGCAGGACGGAAACGAGGACTTATCGTGCATGCACGTGCATGTGTGTGTGGCTGTGGGTTTATGTGAACACGCACTTGGCAGGGAAATAGTTCAGATTGAGACACAAATCGAATCAGCGTTCCTTGATTTCCTCATCGCACTGCTATTCTGACGGGTGCCGTGATTAGCGAACGACCGATGACAATTGATTTACACGTCGTCGGCCAGGTAAACCGCGGGCCCAGCAAGGGCAGGTAGACACAGGGCTCGAGGAGCATGAAAAGGCTAAAGACACGACGCAAAAAACGACAACGGAAGTGCGGAACGGTTGTTTGCCTACGTCTGGCAGATTTACGTCGACGGTGCGAATTCCATCTGTCTCAAGGTTTTTTGTAAATCTGACCCGTCGATACGCACCGTACACACAACTAAGGCTAAAGTTTAGCCCACGCACCCACCATTTAGCTTAACTCGACATTAACCAATTTCATAATTTCCCTCCGAGGAGTTACAAGTTACAATGATCAATGATTACTGAGACGAACTGGAGCTATCCGCAAACACACCAGTGCCCACGCACACGGACGAACACGCACACACATGACTTTTTCGCTATATTCGTAACCAACACAGTGGAAAGCCGGCGTTGGAGTGACAGTTGACAGCCGAGCCGACGGATTACACAGCACAAATGAAAAGTGATGCTGTTTGGCCTAAGAATCTTTGTTTCCAAATATAGCAATCCATGACGCACGGCTTATCACTGGGTCTAGTTGCAAACCGCGGTGCACAAAGCGCTTTTTCACCAAGTTCATTACGCTGCAAATGCTTCTTCGTGAGTCTCGATGGTCAAGATGTTTTGAAATGACGACGGAAGAACGAACTTCGAGGGTATGGTATAAACAGCTTCGCCAATGCAGCAGAGCGCGAACGCATATTTGACAGCTGACAACACAGGGTGATGGTTAAACCTAGAGAATTTCAAATCGAACCATCACTGATATTTCCGAGAGACTGGTAAGTTTCAGCACACAGCCCCAACTACGACTTCAATATTAACAAACGCAACGATATTATAGTGTCTTTCATGAGTGATAACTGATATTAGCGATTAGTGGTATTATTAGTAAAACTTAAATAATTTTAATGTCCGTAATTGAGCAGAAGGTTGCAATAAACGAACAGGTAATAAAGACCGAATGAAAACTTGAAGAGACACGCGGAATTCATAGTCATCTGAAAGAGACATAAGATTATGATGCCATACATTACCATTTAAAACGGGACCACTTTTCTTTCAATGGACTGTAGCGTGAACATTGGTTTGTGAAGAGCATTTGTGCATATGGACTTATGTTTGATATGAGACACGGCTTTAGTATCAATACGTGTATTCACTAGTCGATCACTTTGCCAGCCAGCATAACTTGTTTTGCACAATGCTTGGTTTTATTTGGACTTATGTAGCGTTTGCTGTGTTGGGTTCATTATTTTAATTGTTATCGGCCTTTTTTCCTTGTCGTGTAACTTTCTCTCTGTGCTATCGTATCTATGCTGCAACAGCTCCAATGAAGACCACCACTGTTCCAAACGTTCCTATTAAATATTTTCAAAAGTTTTCAAACCTCACCCAGCTCTTTCCGCGCAGCCATTTGGCGATCTTTTAAATAAAAAATGCAATATAGAAATGTAAATACCATTGTGTGTATATATATAATTTTCACGAATGAGATATTATTTTTGAAGGATTTTATGTGTTGTTTATCGCATATACTCTCATTACTTTTCTGTTCACGTTGTTGGCAAATAGCTTGGGCATTCGAGTTTGCAACCGTGTTTTTAACGTTGCCAATTGTGGAAAATATACTCCATTGTTTCTCACTATATAAGTCACGCGTGTAAAACAATTATTGCCAGAAACAAAATTAGCAAGCTTGCAGTAATTGAACTAACAGGGACCAAAACAGCATTGAAGCATTAGCTTATTTTCAAGTGCGCAGCACGAAGTGCAAGCAAGACAACGCCAAGTAGTAAATGGCAGTAACAAACTGATAACATTGTGTGGCAGTTGCTAGTTCTTCGAATTTTATTGTAATTTGTACCCAATTTTGTATCACTAAACACATTTGTTTTCTTTTACTTTCATGGATTGCCCTAGCGGCATGTGAAGACAATCGTTGCTTTCTCGCACTATTGCAAAGGATTGATTCCAATCTTAATAGACGATAGACATCGAAAACACCGAAAAAGCATTTGTGAAAATACGTTCCTCTTCCCCAAAGCGTAAAATGTGCACTTTCTATCCGTCAAATCAAGCTTTGAAACGACTCGTTGGGCCCATACTCAAGAAAGCAGCACTATGTCGTAAATGCTACTCCCTAACGTTACGCTATTTGTAATTTCCATTCCACCAAATTGTCCAAGCAACAGAATAAAGTAGGAAAACAACTAAGCAACGTACTATAATACTTACAAGTAATGTAATTTATTTCAAACGTTTTTCATCCCATGTTTGATTTTTTTCTGATTTTCAGTATATATATTTCATATTCTCGCATTTATATCTCGTGCTTTTGAATTCTCATCATAAGCGCTGGCAGTTCAAAAATATATAATCCATACTTAAATTTGATTGATTCGATCTCTTCTTCTGTATAATTAATTTCTGCCAATTGCATCTCAATAGATTGTTTTTATCGTTTCCCAAAAACTTGCTTCGTAAAGCTGCTGGGTTTTGCTTATGTTTCCATTGTTTTTTTTATTTTTCTTGTAAGGATTATTTTCTATTGATGTCCTGATTACTTTTTAACATTTTCTTTTACTTTTAACCAACCGTCAACCGATGGTACCTTGCATAGCTATGTAGCTTTTTTCAATCATGTAAAATTCATTCTTTTCTTAACATCTTATTTTTGCTCATTGCTATCGGCTTTCTGCGTTCCGAAGGTCTGGTTCTGGTATGCCTCTTTAGTTTGTCAGCTTTTAGCTAAAAGCACTAAACGCATTCGCGACCAACCGTCTCAAGAACCGCCGGCCACCGTCATAAGCTTACATTTAGGAAGGCAAAACAAACGCTTAATTTATGTAATGCAATAAATAATACGCTGCGCTTTACGCATTACTAAAGTAGGATGGAGTTTCACCATTGTGTTCGAGTTGAAAGTGTATTCGACTGGTGTGAACCAGTCCACTGGAGAAAACTCACAACACCCTACTCTGCCCGCTGGCGACTTTTCCATGTGTCCAAATGCCACACGGTCCAAACATAGATCGCCCGTTACAATGCAATCGGAACGTGTTTGAGAATTTGTGCAAGCAAACTGTGAACACATTTACGTCCGTGGGCTTTGGACTACATTTGTACGTCGTTAGTTTACACAAAACGGATGTTCATTACTATGTTGCGTTATCTTTGCATTCTTTCCAGTGTGATGCGCTACAAAAAAGCCAAACAAACGCGAACAGCAAAAGCCAACAATACATACACGCGGCTCTAGCACAGACGCATACACGTGCCTTTGTTTTCATGATTTTGTTTATTTAATTATTGTTAGGGTTCAAGAGAATGTCTCATACTATAGAAACATAAAGTTCGACTGAACGAAAGAAAGTCCATAATCAAAGAGACATTGTGGCTTCAACCGATAGCAGCAACATGTGCTGGAGTACTGAAATTATTACATTCATGCGAATCAGCCTTCCGACCGACCGATGATTCGTGCCCAATGGGCAAGCTGCCACCAAAGCCTTTAGCATCAACAAGCGTTCAATCCTTGCACTATCCTTCCGAAGCACTTCAGCATTTCTTTTCATTACGAAACGAAATCGAAGCCACACGCAGCGCTCTGCTTAGTTCTATCTCTGCCTTTCCTTGCCCAGTCGTTCACCGTGTTGTTTTCGTTTGCACAAATTTATTTGGATATAATCGAAATCGGTGTAATACGCATCGTGTTTGTATCTGTATTACTTGTATTACACACCCGATATGGGCTGTGTTGCTGATCTTATGACTGTCAAAGTTTTGTGATAAATTATCCTTTTAAAATAAATAGTTTATTACAGCTATGCTCTCTCGTCACCGAGGGTTCTCCGAGAGTTCACCGAGGCATCAGTGACCATCGGGGAAATTTGCACTAAATTTGTTTGCCGACACTTTCGCCGGCCCCCAGGAGGCAGTAACACACAAAATTTGTTGCACCTTTCACATAAGCTACAGCTTCGGCTTCGTTTGTATATATTGTAATCTGTTTCTATATGCCTTTCTTTGTTAATTTTGTTCTGTCGCGCTGCGTACCACCTGCTGTTGCATATTTTTTGCTTATTTTTTCTCTGACGAGAGCTGGTTGTATGCTTTATCTCACGCGTGTTTACGCGACCTTATTTCTATTACTTTTTTTTACTAGTTTACTATTTTATTACTTTTCAGCTAATTTGTGAAGAAGAAAATACGATTCAGTTGCACATCGTTTACAAGTGTTGCTCTGTGTTACGGAACATGCGAAGCGTTCGCATCCTGTTACACTATTTATTTACGGACCGATCATCGTTGTGGGTAATTAAATTGCCGATGTTCTTCATTACTCTGCGCGCACAGCTCACGGTTTTAAGGATTGTTTACTCATGAATGAAGGAGCATCTCGTTTAGGCGTTTGCGTTGTTTTTCTTCTATTTCTCTAACTTTTCACGCTCTTGTAACTTCCTCATTGACTTACTTGACTCAGTACGCGGGCGGCATTTGCATTGGCAGCAAATTTAGTCAATTTGTTAAAAATATTATCAAAAAGAAAACAGAAAACAATATTCTTGCTCGAACGGAAATAAAACAGACATTCCTTAAACTAACTCAATCGATACGTCAACTTCGTCTGATCGTTCGTAAAAAAATATCGAGAATAAGAATAGACTCCATTCATCTTATTGTACTGCTACTGGCATAAACTTTGCGTGATCCACTTTTCTGCTTCGTTGCACTGGCTCTATCTCGCTTCCTGCCTGTTCGGTTCTACGACTTTCTTCCGTGTTTTCACACGAGTTTGGAGTATGGAAGAAGTTTGAGTGAACGAAGGAATTGGTTTCTCCTTTCGCAAGTCAGAAATCATACGAAACCAAACGAAACTGGAACGTCCAATTTGCGGGAGGAATTATGGTGTTGTTGTAGGCGGTGTTGTTGGCAGGCGCACTGGCATTTTTTGTTTTCTTTTGTGAGCGCACGGCTAGGTAAAGTTGCGTGACCTTGTGGCTCGTTTTTGTTTGTTATTTCGTAACGGGAGTGGTAAATGTTGATTTTGATGTTGTTGTGGTGCTTTGCTGTTTGCTGTTTTGTTTAACCAATTCATGTATGTTTTCGTAATGTTTTTAACTGTGGAGAAAGGGACAAGAACACAATGAAAAAGAAAAGAAGAAAAAATAAGATCGACGTCGATAGATCTTTGATGAGTAAACACCAAATTATAAATAGAAACGCCGGCGATGAATACTAGAGACTGCTGTTGATGTCACCATTCATCGCCGACGTTGCCGCTGACCAAAGCCCCATTGCAAAGCTAAAAGCACAAGTGCAGCGCTTCTTTCTAGTTTTACTACACGTTTCTTGGTTGTGTAACGAGAAAAAAGCGCCCCACATTTTTGCTGTACAGCAACAACGCTGCACAACGCTATCCTTTATGAGCCAATTGCTAGTTTTTCGAATTAAATTTCTGAAATATGTTAGATGTGCGGTGCTTCATGAGGGTATTAAGGAATTAGATACAAAACTAAACAAAGCGCACGAAAATTAACGTAAGCGCGATTCCTTTTGGGTAGATTATCAATTTCTGTAACATACGCATGCATGTATCTGAATCTTACGATTAACTAAGATTTAATATTTCTATACTTTGAAGAATGTAAAGGCGCAACAGTACCATTACTGAAAACCCCTGATGGCGGACTTGGAATAGACAAATTTAAGAACGACTCAGTGAAAAATAATATTCTGTTTCGCCAAAGCGGTAGCATGCATATTTTACATGAAACAAAAGATGCAATAGAAAGATTGCCCTAAAATTATCAGTTAACTTGCGCTTCTAATGTAGTGTCGAGCTAGTTTCTTATTAGTGTTGTCCTGGTGCTGATTGATAAGATGAAACGAACATTAACTAGTTAAAAGATTAAAAAGAAACGTACGCATGTCATAATTTGCAATAAAAAAGCACAATCTTCAGCTAAGTGATGAATTAGAAAAAAAATATAAACTGGTGAAAATAAACAAAACACAAATTAGTTAAAAATGCATCATATTAACATTTCGTGAAAAGCAAAAGGAACCAAAATTATATCAAACCGTTGTTTCAAAGAAAAATAAAACTAACATCCGTATCCGAGGAAACTGGAAAAGCCAAACAATGCTGGAAATCATCCAAGGAGGGTTCGGGGTTTCTTTATATGAAGCGTGTTGGTACAGTGTCTGTTTGGTTCGAGTGTTCGAAGTTCTCCTGTCGGCTCGGCCACTGACACTAACTAACTCGAAACTCAGACAAAATAGGTTACCAGACTGAAGGTGTCCATATGTTACGTTAACTTCAACAAAAATTGCTGCAACTTTTGGTTTAGAAGGACCACTTTTTCGGGATCACCGCACAAACACAATATCATACGAAGTAAAGAGAATTGCTAGTTTGGCTCGGGAAGAATGCTACTAGGGAAGGACGGGGATATTATGCTTATGAATGGATGTATGGATGAAGAATGGAAAAATTCCGATTTACTTTTTCTTCAGTGTAAAGAATGACCGTCTCTTCTGTTCATCCTTCTGAGAGGAAGCGGGTAGCGTCAGCGAGCGGCCTTCGCCACTAGCGTCAAGCTCGCATTGTGCTTTCAAAGCCGTTACCCATTGATTCATTTCGGCGTCATCGTGACACTGTAGCAGGAATTCGCCTCCGTTCGATAGCCTGCAAAAAATACGAGAGAAGATTTGAAAAACCATGTTCTTGCAAGTAAGCGACATTTAGTGAACTCGATTCTACTTACTTGATTCGGAACACATGCTTCTTTTTGGTGTAGTCGGTAGCGATCTCAATCTGAGCTCCCTTCAGGTCCAACGGTGGCTCGCCGCGGAACGTCTGTTCCGGTACTGATTTCGATGATCTTTGATCCTTGAAGAATGTTAACCTGCCGCTACGGGCAACGCAGTACAACTACACCAGGAAAAATAGCAACAACAAATAAGCAGAATGTCTCACGAACCAGAAATGTCTGCGTTGAACTTGGCAGAACCACTCACCTTATCCCAGGAACGGTTCGAAGCTTTCTTGGTGGTAGACTCCCATTCGTGTTTTCGCGTAAGAATGCCTTCCTGTGCGCCCTCGTCTGCTCCACCTGGACTAGGACGATCTGATGCATGAGTAATTTTCCAGAAGAATAATGAAAATGACACAGAGCAGGTCACCGGGAAAACCGGGTACCGCATGTTAGTAGTTAGTAGTAGGAACCGAGGACAAACGGTAAGCATCTTCTCGACGGTTCGAATAATTAGATCTATAGTTTTGGCATTTGTTCTATCACTGTCGCCATCATAATTTGAATGAAAATGGTAACACTTGCGAATAATATCGAATTAAAACAAAACAGTGTCAAATTCTCATGATACCAACAACAATCCTTCTCTTTTCACAAATACATTTACAAGGGCAACATTGTCGAAAGCTGATTTCATAAAAGCCAAACAAATTGAAAGACTCCTTTCTGCTGCTTTCTTGTTGTACTGCTTTTAGCAACCATGATTACTGACTACATCTAAGTGACAAAATAATAAACACAATTTGGCATGCACAGCAACATCTATCCGTCGTTCACAGGTGCTTGTAAAAGCTTGAAATTCTTTTCCTCAAGAACAGCAAAAACACCTTATTCTAGCTACAGGCAACAATAATGATCATGCAACAATGAGGCAAGAGAAAGTAACAATATCAAAAATATACCTACTGTAATCGAGCAAGTTGTTCCACGTCAATGATCAAGGGGAAAACAAGGTAAGTAAGGAGGAAAATGACCAAATAAACTAATTCTATGACGTTGTGCGAAAACGACAATACTCGGATGGCACGGGGCAGTGAGGATGTGTAATGGATGTGAATTGAGGGAACGCCCAATTTTGTGGGAAATAAACAACTAAGTTCGCAACATCCACCATTAGCGAAGCCAATACCTTCATCATCTGATGCTCCATCCGCTTTCGAGCTGGTGCGCTTCCACCGGAAGCTTCGGAACGGGCTCTTGGAGCGTGACCGTCGACTGACCTTAACGCCGGCCGATGCACTGGCCGAACTGCTGGACCGCTCTTTCGGTACTCCGGAGTGCCGCCGAGAGATTACGGTTTCGCCACCAACTTCAGGTGTTTTCCCATGCAATAATGGCGCGCGCGTTCGGTGGTTTTGGTAGTTTGTTGTGGTGGTTGAGTGATCAAACAATTTTTGGCATGCAGCAATTGATGAGCGGGGTCAGGATTATTTTGGAGGAGTATTGAAGGTGTACGTGGTGGTGGTGTGGAAGTGGTGATGATAAAAATAAATAAAAAATAACGAAACACATTGAAGATATGAAAAAAGTATATGAAAATCGGGAAAATGAGATATCAAAGGAATAGTTGGGAAAATCACGATAGTAAGAAGGTAACAAGCGATCCCATAGAGAGGAACCGCCAGATCGAAGCCCTATCTCCATCACCAAAGGAAGACACACGGATGAATACTTACAGGAGGAACGTTTCGGAAATGTTCCGGTTCTTCCGATCAAGCTCCTCGGCGCGGAGGTGCTTTGTTCTAGTGAAACACTTCGAAACGCACCGAAGGGTAATCTTTGTCTCTTGACATGCACTATTAGATATTGTACAACACACATAAACATGCAAAGAACCCAGCCGAAGCACCGAGAGACAAAATAATAAAAATAAAATTGTTAGTTGTCGGCCGCGAAATTTAAAGCACAATAGGCTTAAGCGGTTTTCAAGCGCCAACCTCGAATGGCGCGTATGCAAACAATTAGCTATAATACCTACGAAGCAACAGGAAAGAGGCCTAACTTAAGCACTAGATCCGATTCGAGATCAGTATGGGAAGATCAAACAAACATTTGGAACATGAAGCACCAAAGTAGTGGTGACTCTCACTCTAAGCCAAGTACCAATTTAGCCGTAAAATCAGAGTAAGACAATAATAAAGTTAGCATGCATAGCGAGAAGCGGATTTTTGTGAGAAATTTAACAATAAAAGCGTATCAGAACGAAGATAGCTACTGACAATATAATAACGAAATGTAAAAAAGTCGTAGTGTTAAGGTTTAAGTACCTGTCTGGGAGAGAGGTCTTTCTTTTTCTACAGGTGAAGTTGCACGCATAGTGACTACAAGGTGTCGAGGTTATGTTTTCATTTTGTTTTGTTTGATTGTTTGCGATAATTCGAATTCGTTGTAGCGTTGTGATGGTGACCACACATTGATTTTCCCAATTCGTATGCCAATAGGATGGGTTTTATTATTATTTCGCATTATCATTGTATTAGCAGAGTGAATCGCGCGGGCAGCGTGTAAGAAACGAATATATATAGTCGTGAAGGTATAATAGAGTTACAATAGAGAGTGGTTAGCTTTTTAACGGATAGGTACTGATCGGAAAAAATCGAGTTTAGTAGAAGGAAATCGCTTAGCGAATACAAGATACAGAGAGAGCAGTTTAGGGGAGAAATAGTGGGGCAAATAGACTCTACGGTCCGGGAAACTATAGCAAAGACAGGAACGGAATCGTTCTTAGGGACTGCGACAAACTCACCTGACTCTTGCTCCTTGGTGGAATGTGGTGATCCGGGAGCATCAGCCATATCGCGCGCAGCAGCAGCTGCCTCTGCCTGCCGAGCCGCTTCCGCCTCTGCTTCAGCAGCGGCCCGTGCCTCAGCCTCCGCTAGCAAACGTTGTCGTTCAGCTTCTTCCGCTGCCTCCGAGCGACGCTTCATTTCCTTGAGCTCAAACTGTGCGAAATGGTAAAAAATGAAGATAATGTTTGTTGTAATTATTGTTTGCCTGCAAACGAAGCATACAAGCCGAACGTACCGTTGTTAATCGCTCCAAAGCGCTGAAGCGTTCTTCTTGGGCTGCGGCCGACTTTTCGAAGGCTTCGTGCTTCTTGATTAGATTTTCCACCTCGTCAATCGTGTGGCCGAGCTCGGTCGACATCAGATACGGTTCCTGTGCAATGAGCCATGCTTCGGCGACGGCCGCATCACGGGCGAATTGATACACCTCCAATACTGTAAAACGAAGAAAAAGAAGTTAAGATTGGTAAAAATTGATGATCGCTAATACAAACAACAAAACATCTGTTTGTGGTCCGCATTCTGCACCGAAAACGGTACTTACTCAGTTGCAAGTTCTCCCAGCGTTCCTCCCACCGATGGAGGAGCGCATTTCGGCTGTTGGTCAGCTGCAGAAGCCGGTCCTTAATGTCAGCCGAAGCATAGTGGTTGCGCGACAAAAGTTCCTTGCCAAGGGCCAGGCACGCACTGAAGTTATCCTCGCGCGTGTCGATCTCGGCCTTGAGGCTCTGGTGGTTGTTCATCAGTAGCTCGACACCGCTGACGTCGCGCGGCTTCTCCGATGTGTTCATCTGACGCACCACGTCCTCCATCCACAGCATTAGCGTGCGGACCATGTTGAAGAATTTGAACAGATCGCCCGTGTCGGCCAGCTTTCCGCGGCGTTCCTCGCACATACCCTGCAGGTGGGCCCAAGCGTTGAGCACCTCGTGCTCGCGGTTGGTTATCTCCCTGGCCTTCTCGCCAGCGTATGCCGCCTGGAGCTTGAGCGATTCCTCCTGGATCTGCTGGACCTGTGCGTGTAGTGTCATCAGGTCTTGGATAAAGTTCTGGTGTTTGCGCTGCAACGCCGACACGACGCCGGCATCTCGTCCCAGCTCCTCCGACACACCGTGCTGCTTCTCATTGATGCGTCCCAGAACGTCCTTGCAGTCATGGAAGAATTTGTGCAGTTCGCGTGACGCCGCCAGCATGGCTTTGCGCGTTTCAATCAACTCCAGCAGATCCTGCCACGCCTCGTTCAAGCCGTCCTTCCACTCGGCAATAGTCGCCGAGTCCGAATGGCCTGCGTGGATCAGCTCGTCCGCAATACCGTTCGCCTTGGCCACACGCTCGCTGCCGACCGTGGCCGTATCCTGGGCAAACTCGTTGAACCGTTCCCACAGTAGCGTAATGTGGTCGTAATCTTGGCCGAGCTCGTGCGATCCTGCAACCACTTCCCGCTCCGTAATCCACTGCTCCAGATCATCAACTTCACGGCTCAGCATAAACAGCTGCAGAGCCTCATCGAGCCGTGCACGTCGTTCGCCGGCCAGATCCTTCAAGCCGGCATACAGTTTATCGAGCTGTGATTGCTTCACCGACACCTGATCGCTGTAGGCATGCTGCTCGCCCGTCAGCTGCCGTGCTGTCTCACCCAGCAGACGAATCGTGTCCGCGTAATCCTCCACCGACTGCTCAAGGCTTTCGTGTTTCTTCATCAAATTTTGGGCCGACGTTTCGTCCTTGCCGCGATCCTCCACCATCATGTACAATTCTTGCTCACTCATCCACGATTCCGCTTCGGCCGCATCGAAGAAGTACTGCTGCACCTTCTCGGACTGATCGAGTTGACGGTGGCGTGCTTCGACGGCATCGCGCAACTCTTGCCACTTCTGCGTGAGCTCGCTGATCAGTGCCGCGTACGGTCCAGCATCTTCGTGGCCCTCATCGATCAGCTTCTGTCCATTGTTGCAGATCGTCATGATGCGTGGCTCGTGATTATCGATCTCGGTGTTGAGCGACTGGTGCTTCTTTTTTAGCACGTGCACATTAAACAGCGAGCTGCCATACTCGGTCGACGCGGCCAACGGAAGCTTCTCGTCGATCCATAGTTTCTCGTCTTCCACGTCGCGCCGGAACTGGAACGCTTCCTTCTTCTTCTCTAGCTGGCGTTGGCGTTCGAGCAGCGGGGCCTTGATCTTCTCGAAACGCGCGTTGACTGCGGTCTTCTTCTCGACAATCGGTTCGACCACATCCTGCGGTGCAGTCTTGGTCAGGACCTCGGTCTGCTTATCAAGCTCTTCGACCTGGCGGGCCTTCACTGCCATCTGCGTTTGGATGATTTGCTGCCTCTGCATTAGGATGTTGACGGACGTCAGATCGCTGCCGGTGTCGGTGTTGATAATCTGCTTCTCAAGGTCATCCATCCACGAGTCAATGTCGTCGACACTCTGCTGCACGATCACCTCGCGCTTAGCATCGAACAGTAGCGCACCCTTCTCTTTCGTGCTCGTTTCCAGCTCATCGAAGTGCTTCGACAGGTCGCTCAGCTTCGGTTCGATGATCTCCTTGAACTCGGGCTTCTCCACCATCAGCTCCTGGGCGGCCTTTTTCGCCTCGTGCAGTCGCTCCTTGTTAGCCGCAATCTCAGCCTCGAACGCCTGGTGGCGTGTCCACTTGGAGTGCACAGTTTTCGCACTGCGGTACGTGTCGTCCTGCGCGGTGATGTACTTTTCCTGCACCCACTCGGTCAGCTCTTCGATGTCCTGCAGGAACTCGTGCAGCTTTACCTGATTCTTCAGCTTCTCGTGTAGCTCGAGCGCTCGGTTGCGATTGTCATCGCGCCGATGGGCAATGCTCTCCGCTCGCTTGCCAATCTTATCCGCGTCGAAGTGCTCCTTGCTCGTCATCTGGTCCGCCACCTGCACGATCGTGTTGAACTTCTCGTCATTGGCTTCCATCGTCGTTAGGAATGCTTCATGACGCTTCAGTTGATTCTCAGCCTGCTCGAGGTTAACCGGCGTGTCGTCCTTGCTGAGAACGTGTTCCTGCTGGCTGAGTAGAACCTCCGCCTGCCGAGCGTCCCGATTGAACAGCTGTTGGTCCAAGCCCTGCGACAGCAGCACCTGTCGATTTTCCCACATCTGGTGCAACTCTTCCCATCCGTCCTTCAACGCACGCAATCGCTCGCGCAAGAACATGTACTGTGGGTCTTCCGTTTGACTCGGTTCCGACGTCAAACCTTCGCCGTACTCCATCATCTTCTTGTAGTCCTCGGTGTAGTTGTCAATCTCTTCGCGGATGCTCTGGTGCTGATTGAGTAGCTTCTCCGCTTCGGGCAGCGAGGTTGGCGTATCTTCGGATGCCACATCGGTTTGTGTTTTCGTTAGCCACGCCTGGAAGTGATCGAGATCGCGCAGGAAGCGATGCAGATCGCCGGCCTCTTCCAACTTCGAATCGCGCTCCTTCAGCATCTGCGTCAGCTGCTCCCAAATGATTTGAATCTGAGCCACGCGCTCCCGGATCAGGGCGGCCTCCTCCGGGTGCTCACCCTCGATGGCGTCTGCTTCGCTCTCGAGAGCTGTAAGCTTCGCCTGAATGGCGGCCAAATCGCGCTCCATACCGCTCAGTCGGCGCTGCAGAGTCATCACACCGGTCAGATCCATCTGCAAGCTGTCCGTCTCGGTGAGGATGCGCTTCTTGTCCTCGATCCACGAGATCGTCTCGCGACACTCGATGTAGAACGTTTGTACACCGTGCGCCGACTTCAGATCGTCCCGCTTGGCCTCGGCCTGTTCGCGCAGCGCCGACCACGCCTGGTTCAGGTGGTTCTGCTTCATTAGAATTTCCTCCGAGTTCGGGTGCTCCACGTGCAGCAGCTGACGAGCGAGTTGATTGACAACGGCTACGCGCGATGCGTTCGCGTTCATTTCCTTGTCGAAACCGTCGTAACGATGCTTCATGATTTCAACATCCTCGATGTCCTTGCCAGGCACCATCGTGTCTAACATACGCTCCTTCTCGCCGATCCACTGCTCCACACCATCGCTCTCGGAGATCAGCTTGTACAGACTGAGGGCATCGAGTAGACGTTGTTTGCGCAGCTTCGCCAGCTCCATCAACTCCCGGTAGCGAGCTTCGATTGCCTCTAGCCGCTCCTGCACCTTGCTCTGCTCCGGTTCGTTCAGCGTCAGTCGGTCCGCCTGTGCGCGCAGCTGCTCGATCGTTTCGGCGTAATTCTTCAACTCATCCGCCACGTCCTTGTGCTTCTTCAGCAAGCTCTGCACGTTCGCTTCGTCTCGGCCGACGTCCTCCGACGACACCAAACGCAACGCGTCCAACATCCAGTTGTCGATGTCGTCCGCATCAGCAAAGAGCTGGAAGTAGTCGACGGCATTCTCGAGCCGTCGGCGTCGGTACTCGGTAAGATCACGCAAGTGGTTCCACATTGAGAGGATCTCCTTCAATCGCTCGTCGATGCGATCGGCACCGAAGTGTCCTCGGCGCACCAGCTCATCACCCACCTCACTCACCGCCTGTAGTTGCGGATCGTGCGATTGAATCTCCGACTCGAGGGCCTTGTGCTTCGATAGCAGCAGGTTCACCGTTGTCAGATCGTGCCCGATCTCGTCGGTCGAAACTATTTGTTCCTTCTCCTTGATCCAGTTCTCCTCGTCTGCCATGTCCCAGTAGAACTGCCACAATTTACGGCTCTCTTCGAGACGCGAGCGGCGCTCCACCGCTAGCTTGCACAGCTCGGCGTACGCATCCTCCAGGCGCTGAACACGGTCGACGATGATCGATGGATCGCACGGTTTGTAGTTGTCCTCTTCGTCGACGAGGAATTTTTGTGAATTCTGCACCACCTGCTTGACACGATCGCCTAGTACGTTGATGTCGGCCTCGACAAGCGAATGTTTCTGCAGCAAGTCCTCTACCCCCATAAGATGCTTGCCGTAGTCGTCCGTCAGCAGACGCTGCTTGATCTCCTCCATTGAGTCGAGAATGTAGATCATCTCCTGGAAGTTTTGCTGCAGTTGAATCGAGAACTCGAGCCGCATGCGGCGTGCGCGCAGCAACTCGAGCAGGTAGTTCCACAGCCGTAGCACATTGTCCTTGCGTGCCGCGATACGCTCGATGTCGTGGTACTTTTCTGCCTCGAGTTCGTTGCACACCGCCACCACCGCTTGCACACGCTCCTCGTACGCGAAGATGTCCGTCTCGATGGCTTCGTGCTTCTTGGCCGCCGCTTCCACCGCAGCCAAATCGAAACCAAAATTGTCCGTGCTCACCAACCGCTGGTTCTCGGATAGCCACGTTTCGCGCATCGTCGCCTTACGATTGAAGCGAGCCGCCAGCTGCTCCAGCTTCTCCTGCCGGATCAGCTCTTCGCGCAGTGCCAGCTCACGCTCGTGCTCGGCCTTCTCCAGCCGTTCCCACGCCTTGTTGATGTCGGAAATCATCTTGCCTTCGCGGGGCGTGTACGGTTTCTGGTTATTCGCTCGCATCTTCGATTGTAGCGTAAACAGCAGAACCTCGAGGTTGCCCTTCTCCACGAACTTTGGCGGCTTCTCGACCGTACGATAGTTCGCGAACTGAGCCAGCTGCTGCTGCACACCGGCTAGTGAGTTGACAAAATGACGATCACCTAGCTGGACGATCGTAACCTCGATCCACTTCAGCAGTTCGCTCGTCAGCGACTCGTACTCGTTGATCATCCGATCGTTGTCCATCGCGATGCCGACCACTTTGCCGATACGCTTGCCCTGAACCGTCTCCTGTTTCAGCTTGCTGAAGTAGTGGTAGTACGTCACCACGTACGTGATGATCGACTTCTCGTCCGGATGATCGACAAAGATGTCCTCGGCGTCGAGCAGCTTCGTGAGACCGAGCTTCTCTTCCGCCACGTTGAACGCGTTGTTAAGGTTCTGAATCGGATTCGTCTTGGACAGCTTGTCGAACTGTATCAGGTCGGGCCGGTGCTTGTGGATGATCGCATTGAAAGCCAACCCATCGCGCCACGAGGTGGTGAAGTTGCGCACGTTCACATTGTGATAGCCGGCCGTCTTCATCTGACACCACAGCAGCAGGGCATCCTTGGCGGACTTTGTTTCTTTGTTGTCCGTTTCCTCGATAGTGATGTCTTGAATCTGTGAAGTGAAAAAAGACCCATCCAAGGTTAGAAGCGTCCCGAGTGCGACGGCAGTTTTCGCAGTAGCTCACCTGGAAGCGTAGGATGATGGTCCAGATCAAACCCAGATTCAGGCTGGCATTTCCATCGACGATATCGTGCGAACCAATGTTTTCCAGGTGGACGCGCTGCTCGCGCAGGAACTGCAATGCCTTGTCCACGTTCTCGAGGCAGTGGATGCGCATCTTGCCCTTGGTCGGTCGCGGTAGACGCTCGCCCGATAGCACTTCGAGCAGTTTGATCAGGTTTTTACCGTCGCGCATATCGACGTACAGGTCTTTGATCGGGCTGTTCACCCGAACGAGGTGCGAGTTGACCCATTTTGTGAATGTCTTTTTCTGAACACTTTCACGCTCCTCTGTAAAACAATATCATAAGCATTAGTTGCCATCACGGAAATCACCAAGTTGCTTTTGCGCTCACCTGCGAGAGCCTTGATGCGTGATCGTTCGAATAAACGTGAACTGGAGTTTCCTCCGTCGTATTCCAAATCTTCGATAAACTCGTTGCCGGGACCCTGGCTCGGGTCCCACCGGACAACGGAAATATCAGTCGTCATGATTAGGAAGCAATGGAAAAGGAAATAATCTCTATTTTCTTCCTTCCTTCCTCCACCGCCCGATTGCCGCTCGGGTTCTAGTTTTCTTTTTGATTGTTTTGTCTGTCCAGAAATCGAGCCGCGCCCTCACTCTCTATCTGCTCGGCGGTCTGTGCTGTTTTAAAGTTTACGTTTTCTGAAAAGACAAAATAACAACATACGTAGAATACTTTGAAGTACTTTAAATGAAGAATAAAGATTTAAAATGGGTCTAAATTTTATTCGAATTTTTTCAAGATTTAAATTTTTATTTGTGACCTTCGCAAAACATTATAACATCTAAATTATGATAGGAAACGCCCTTGTACCAGAAACGCATCACGAGATATTAGTCAAGATGGATGGTGGTCCAATTAGCCTGACGTCTGTGTCTTAATTAATCGATGGAACCACCACCGTCAGGCGAATTTGATTGCGATGTGCAGACCATTGTTGACATTCACAATGTACAGGTCCCAGATCAACAAGATTCACCGACAACAGATTCTTCGAAGCGATCTGTGTTTAACGTTCAACGTTTTCGTCCGCTATCTAATTCTACGGATCGCATAACAGCCCAATCGTTTATGTTGCTTCACTACTGGTAAGATAAGACACGATCGTCACGAAGCACTAGACTGCGTGCGCCAGCTAGTGTGGTGTACGATTGTACGAAAAGTGAACTCTATTTTGGGCGTTGTCCGTGCGCACGTCTTCTTTACGGTTTAGTTCCTAGCGGTGTGGTAGGTGATTGGCGATCGACGACCCCCCTCGAATGGTTGAGTCGATGTTATGTTATTGGAAGCATTCTTCCGAAGTGGAACGGTGTCACGAAGTACGATGGGTGCTTCTTCGCCCTGTTCCTTATGATAACACCACCACATTGAACACTAGACAAAAAATAAGTGATTTACACAAATGTTGTTACGCTGATAACGCGACAAAATGATAAGGTAGCCCTGGACGAAATTTTTTCTTCTAAAACAATTTCAAAAGGGCCGATTGAAGAGGGAACACATTTACGCGGGAAATAGTTACAAAACGATTACTAATATTCAATGGTACGTCTAATGTCGAAGGGTTTTCACTACACTGTTTAGCTAGTGATATCTTACGGTTTTTATTTAATCTCATTTAATTTAATCTAATTCTTAAGGAGTCTATAATTTTTTTATATTTTTGTCGTCTGAACAAACCGGACAAAGATTTGATCGATCGAAATGCGTTACTCCAACAGCAAAAAGATTTTTACGGTCTTCATCATGTACGGAAGGGGTTGGAAACAGATGGATCGATGGGTTCAATTAAATCAAAAACACTTGCTTAAGTGCAAAATTACGCTGGAGCGTAACAGCAGTTTCTCTAAAGCTAATGTGTTATTGTTTACTGTGTGTCTCCACATTCCAGGGCCAATAAAGTTGAATCATAAATCGTTAATTAAAACAATGAATCTTTCAGTTGGCTTGGATCCGTGGTTCATAATAAATACTCGGTCCGGTGATTGACTTACATTGACCTGTTCCCATCATCATTTCACCGGTAACAGCCGCAGTTTATAACTCTTTTAGCCGCCACATTCGTTTAATTGTTTAAACCTTTTATTCAGGCTTTCTAAAACGAAAGACAGTTAGTTTAAAATTCCCCATTTTTATCCAACAGTCGGTAAAAGAATTTTGGGGCCGCGGTGACGGTGATGCCATCGCTATCAACGCCCATCTTCGTTTTGGCCCCACCACTATTGCACAATCAACTCTCTGCAACGGCAACAACCAACATCATCGAGTGGCGCGCACCATAAAACCAGCACCACCACCAACACCAGAACGGGACGTTCAATTATGTACGGTTGTCAAGTGGCCACCACCGACCCACCAGCGGCCAACAACGATCACAATGTGATAACGAACGGCGCTGCAGCCAGTCTCTTCTCTCGCCGACTTCCTTCTCCCCTGGGACTCGGTCAGAGGATCTCGGTCCGAAACGCACGAACCGTATTTTTTTGTCCATCAAACACCCAACGTACGTTTCCTCAGCTTCCAGGGTTATTGTCCATGCTTGGAGGGGAAATGATTACAAAACAAAAATCTTCCACTGAGAGTCGTCCACTAACCGGAGGCATGATGTCATCTAAGCGACCTGATATGCTCCCCAGTTGACGGGCACCGTCCGGCCAAGTGCGTAGAGCCAGTTGAGTAGCTTAAATTCTTGGAATCAAATTAATAGGGCAGCGGGCAGTTAGATGCAGTTTTTATTCGCAACAGTGTGTCACCGCATAAAACTGTCGACCTATGAAAGGCCGCCGAAGAGACAGTTTTTAAACTCACTGCACTGTGATGCCCATCATCCCCGGGACACACCGTGACGATAACGGAAAGCGTTTAGGCAAACAATCAAGCGCATAAATCCAATCACCACCAGCCACACCCTACACAAACACCACGATGGAGAACCGACTGACCCACCGACCGACCGACGTGTGTGTTGTTTGCTGTCATTGTTGGACGACCTTTAACACTGATCTGCCTGCCTGTACTCTCCCGCCGCCGGTCCACCACCCCTAAAAAGGGGGGTCAATGCTGGACCTCCACTAAATTTGAGCAAACGATCATCGCACGACTGTTTCGACCTGTTTATCCACCACTTTTGGGTGGCCTTGTGTACTTTGTGTCTCGCGCGCAAAAGGTTGTAAAGGCGTGAGCTTTACACGGTCGCACCAAACCGCCGGAGCACTTCCCAACAACTTCGATGTTTTGTTAAAAAGGGTTTTGTAATTTTTATATCGACAAAGCGCAACTAAATTGCTGCTGAAGGCCTGAGTGATAAAATCCACTCAACAGTCATGTGAACATACTGCGGCCCCTCTGCCTGGTCAGGTGATTGGCTTCGGAAAGGCGAGGATACACGAGCAGGGATTTATCGACAACGATAACTCAAATGACGTCGTCGCCACCACACAGCTAGGCAGGCTGCACCCCTTGAGCGGTACGCCCAAACACGGCTTCGAGAGTTGTAGCGAAACATTTTCTCCATTAAAGGGATACGGCTTTAATGGTAGCTGCTGCCCTCCGTTAGATAGTAGACAGATGCAGACTTCGTGGCCGATCACAGTCCCCGAAACTCGTGGTATGCGAAAAGGACCAATGTATGTGGTGGCAGCAGTATGTCAACCTTTGGATCCTGGCCGTTGGATGAATCACACGGTTCATCAAGCAGCTTTGCAAGCGATGATCTCAGCGTCAAAAATGGACAGTGTTTCGTTTGCGCCAATGTCATACTCATTCAAACACGCCACAATATCCTACGGAAACGAAAGATTTTGTATAATGTAAGCGAAACACGACATGACTTTATGATTACAACTGGAAGGCAGTTAATCAACATTTAATGGACAATGAACAACGGAACAGTAAAAACAAGATTTCCAAAGAGCTTCTAACAAATTTGAATTTTTTCCTCCCTCTCTCACACACAATGTGTCTCTTTCTCTCGCTCTCTCACTGCCTCTCTGAAGCACACAAACTGTCTCGGGTGTTGTTTTTTACTCTCTTTCACCGTTTAAATTTCATGGCCGTGTGCGCGGCACGATCGGGCCGCGTTCATCCTAGAGACCGGTCCGGGAACGGGAGAGGTCCACCGCAGAATATACTAGAGGGGCGAAGGAAGAAACGTGGCGGTAGATGCCGGCAATGCAGCAGCAGCAGCAACAACAACACAAACATCTTCGCCGCTGCTGCTGGTGCCTGCCGCGGCACTTCGTGCGAGCCGACGACGATGGACGACTATTTTTAGGCCATGACTAAATCGGTGTTGAATTCAACTAACACACCCCGCGGGGACCGGGGGGGAGTTCGGTTGGCGCGGGCAGGCGAGACGATGGCGATGGCTTGGCACAGGTTTTTGATTATAAATCCGTTCCGAGGCATCATCGTCCGGGAAATGAAGGGAAGGATGAGAAGGTGAGCCACGGGGGGCTGAACTGCAGCAGTGCAGAGCGCAGTAGCGCAATGGTGCAATGGAGATGCGGACCACTACCACCCCGGGGGGGGCTAACCATTAGTAAAACGGTAAGCTACCTCACTTTATTTACCGGAGTGTCGATCGGCTTGTCGCTGCACCGCATCCAGAAAGGATGCTCGCAAAGCGGGGTGACGGCTGAATTTGTAACCCCACACCGTGGTAATTCAATCCCAGGGACGGAAAGAATTACGCTACGCTACCGGCCATCCGGAGACGCCTTCATTTGACGTATAGATCAAGTGTAGGAAAGAGGCACATCATCGACACCCTGCTTATGGTGACGGGTGCAACTCCCCATCATCAAGTGAATGAAATAATCAACCCAGCCAATTTTGCATGCGGCAGGCAAGGTGGAGGAAATGACCAAGTAGCGCGGGGGCGTAGTAGTGGCTACGACGATGATGATGATGCACACAGGAAGTGGACTTCTGCTTCGTTACTCGAGCTTCTGTATTGGTTTCGTGTGCTGAGGTCAGCACCGCTTGTGTTGCATGACCAACCTTCGCGCTGGGAATTATTTACAAAACAACTGCCACTTTGGGTGTCATCTGCAAAAGATGAGTGTAATTAAAGCGAAAATGGTGAAAATGTTCAGAAAACTGCATTTACTTGATATAAAAAGTCGTTCTCTACACCGAAACGGTTGTGGATTGTAGTGTTCCAGTTACTGGTTCTGGTTCAAACACGACTATCGTTGGCCACAAACAGCAACTCGTCCTCGTTATCTTGCTAATTGAATATAACACCCATTTTCCGATCGCCTCATCCACACACCCCCCATATAATCCGATTCCGAGACTGCGCTTCGCCACTGCAAAAGGGACCCCCCGTTTGTAGCGAACTGTGTCATCTCCGGTAAGGTGCGGTCGTCGGCCACACCACCCAGCATGGTGGCAGCATAATAGGGTCACCACCAACAATTAGTAGCGCCCACTTTTGCCTATTAGTATACACACCAAAAGCTCGGCTGCAAGACACAGAAGGTCAACACGGAGGAACGTCGTCGTCGTGGTCGTCGCCTGGCCGGGGGTTCAAGCTACGCTTCCAATTACCACACAGTTGTTGACAACATGGCGTCATGGCGGAAACGGTCGGTAAACAGAATCGAGGTAATATCATCTTCAAACAGTCGTGCGGGTGGAGCCGCCGCGAGTTTGTTTGAAACTGTTTTCAAGAAACCAAAAATCACGCCACCAACTTTAACCAACTCTAATTAAGTAAGTCAGTACAGTTGAGTAGTAGAGCGTTATGCGCATTTTTTCCTTCATCTGCCTAGCCAGTAGGAAATTGTAGGAAAAACCAGTTTGATTTCATCGCTGCCCGTTGCATCGTGGCAACGTTGTTGGTGACACCAAATTCATTCAACGGCCAGCACCGAAGCGTCGGTGACATCAGAGCACTTTACACTATCTGCCTCTATACAGGCCCCCATATTTCATACCAATTCGCCCTTGGCCGGGGCATCAATTGCTTAATAAACACTCTTCAACTGTCACTTCTAGCTTAATCAACACTCTTTTACCAACTGCTGGTCGTCGTTTCTATGTTAGTAATGTTAACCAATACTGGACCGATTACATTATTGGTCCAAGATTATCGGCACACATAAAACGTGGCTTCTTTTGTGGATTTAATGTCGCCCACGGATTAACTTGGCAAACAGAAGAAAAAAAAACTGTTGGGCTCAGTAGAGTGTAGCAAAAACAGTAAAGTCTCGGCTTTACTGCGCATGGCGCGGAAGTGGCGCCAGTGTATGATATCACAATGACCCCCGTGTCTGCGTGTCCTGCCTGCTGTGTAATCTGTTCCCTTTCACGGGGTGTCCTTTTTCGCTCACAATGTTACGCCTGTAGCGGGCACAATGAACCCTGCAAGCAAAGAGACCCGCCAGAGAACAACGTAATATGATTCGCTTACAGCGCAATGGTGTAGCTGAATGCAATGTTTATACAGACTAACTGACTGTTGTATCTCCATTAGCATGAATAAATCATTCAAAACATGTCGAAAATTGTGCCCTCTGTTCCGTCCCTTCGCAAAGCCATTTGTTGCCATTTTACGATCGCATTTTTATTTGATTTAAACATTAGACGCAGTTTGTCATTGTTATGTTCCTAATTAAACGACGTTTTATCCTATCCTGTATAGGATCTGATCAAGAACCACAGATTCTGCCTGTTCTAGGGGTATTTTTACTTTCTCTCTGCTCAGCCAAAAAGAAGTGATTGAACAACTGATGGCCACGCCACACATCAATAGCATATCCATCCCTGCATCCTTCAACGTCTCACAACATTTTGAAGGTCTGGTTTATATTTGGTACATCGTCCCGAACACACTCGCATCCTGCATTTTATAACGTCGCCGTTCTCGTGTACGTCGACTCGCGCCTCTGGCCGACGTTTGGGTCAAGTGGATTTTACGCTCCAGTATGCTTCTTGAAAGCCATGCCCCTCTGTGGTTTGACCCGTACGTACCACGCGGACATAAAATGTTTGGTCGCCCATAAACCGCTTTTTATGGTTCACATGAATTCACAGGAACGGAAAAAAGCTATTTTTGATAAACAAAAACCAATCGCAACACGAAAAAGATGGTTTACTCCACAGCGATGATGCCGGTCACTGTCATTTCTTATTAAAGCTCGTTCTAGTTTGTGTCTGGTTTAGGAGAAATGGGCCCCAGTTTAGTGAAAAATAGTTGCGATACAAACCATTCAAACATCCGGTTCATATTCGAAGACTATCTCAAACATTTATGTACGGTTTGCCCCGGCAGCTTTTGCGGTGACGTTCGTACCCGTCCGAACGGTAACGGTACCGTTACTTTAGCATCGTAACCATCGGAATTGTATGTAGTAGGGTATACTGTTTGTGTCGGTAAATATAAAACTGAATTGAAAAACATTACAGTATACTTGGAGTAAAATAAATTGTTTTTAGTAAAAATAAATATTAAAAACTCGTAAACATTACTAGTACACAACAAACTATTTTCTATGCAGTTCTTATGCTGTACTGTTTCATTGATGATCTAATCGGAAATCTGAGCCCCTCACAAAACGCTGGAGAGGTTGGATCGCACTAAAAAAACATTCACGTCAAACAATATACACATTGTGCCATTTATGTAGGAACCAACAACAACAAAAACGTATGTGGCCGAAGTAAGATACGGGATGGATACATAAAGCACCAAAACATAATGCACAGTGTTCGAAATATTCATTGAGAATGTAGCGTATTCGTAAAATAGCTCACCATGGAAAGCGGCAAGTACACTTTTTAATATGCAAACCGCTCATTTGCTCATTAGTGCCGGTTGGAAGAAGAATAGGCCTTTTAAAGCAGTGGGTGCCGTCCGTGGTGGGACACGCTTATGGAAGCATTGTTTTTCGAGCTGCTTTTACGTGTCTACGCGTTCTTCCACGGGCATCCTTCCCAGAACAATTGTGTTTTTGAACACGTTTTACCTGAGGAAATATCACGCAGAGAGCATTAAACCCGGCGTTAAAGGGGACGATGGTCCGCACTACGATAAGTCACACGGCTTGCATTGAATATGTGGCCGGATGCCGCAAACAAGCACCCATAGACACCCTACAGGAACTGCCAGGTGGACAAAAACCAGCACGTGGTTAGGTGAATGTTTCTTACTCATTTTTTTGTTATAAAACCTTGCTCACAAATTTTGTGAAATATTTTAAAACAAACAAAAAAAATGACAAAAAATTGGTTTTCCAACCAATGCAGAGATCAAATTAAATATTTACTCACAAATGACATAACACATTCTCGCTTACACAGCAAAAGGGCGATTTGGCTTATGGCCAAACATGTTGCCGAACGGAGCGCACTACAGAGCCCCAGAAAGAAAGGCTTTCCCCCAGAATATGCGGAAGCTGCAGAAGTGAAGTTCCAGAAACGGTTGCACAACATGCGCCCCGCTTTGCTTCGAACTCAGGGCAAGGCGTGGAACGCAACTTCTTGGCGTTGGTAGACATTTATTGGCACCTGCTCTCGCCTCATGACGGTTTATCACCAGTGCGAAAATGGTAAAATAAGGTCAACCGATAAAGCAACTTAAACGACATGACTTATTGCACAATTTCGTAATGCTGCGCACGAACGAGAATGGCCAATAAAGTTTTGGTGAGTTTTTTTCCGAATGCATCAGAAAAGGTCAAGTTGGCGTTACGCAGGGGAATGAAACCCCCTTTTTAGGATTAGAAGAAACCGAATCCGAGCAGTGGGTCATCAGATGCCCCACTGAAATCCGATGCCGCTTGGAACAGGCACAACTTTGTGCGGTCGTCTCTTCGAAACAAGTATTAATTTCTCAGCCGCATTACGACGAACGAAACGAACAGAACAGAGAATATCGCCAGAATCGATCGTTAAGAAAAATGGCAAACATTTAACCCGTAAAGGCAAGGTAAATATATATCCATGCGTACCATGTGTCAGCAAGGAAGCAGCAAAAATCGATCCGCTTCAGCAAAATGACAGAAAACATGGTAGAGGGTAAAACAAATCAATGGTGGATAAATGTATGAAGAGTATTAAAAATTATCGAAACAAGATATCAAACCAACACATTGGTGAATGTAGAAAAATCGGAACTAGAATAGGAATAAGTTTTCCGTACCAGGAGTTTTTTTTTACATTCGAAAGATTTGTGGCCTCTTCGTGTCTTAAGTTCAAGGTTAAATTCAAATGGCACGCAAGCTCCCCGGGCCGCGGGTTTCAAACTCGAGCAACTCACCTGACCGACGACCATCGGTTACTTGTTATCTTCAAATAAACAGCCCGGCCCGACAACGACATACCTTACCCCGTATGATTAGCAAGCAAGCCACGATGTGTTTTTCCGATTACCACGAGACAAACAAGTGAAAAATGTCGCACCCTGTGTTAGCACCGGGTGCCGTTCTTTGCGCATTTTAGCTAGTGGCGCGAGTAAGGCGACCGCATCCTGAACGGTATCTCGCACACTTCCGGCTCGAATCACCAGACGGGAATTGTTTCTCACCGGCGTTCCGTTGCGGCTTAGTGTAGCAAAGTGTTACCGAAAGAGCTGGTTATTAGGCAGACACAACATGATTCAAAAACGGACACGCATATACACTAAATCTCTTATGCTCCCCCTTCGCGTACCGCATTTTCGAATGGGGAACCCAATTTACCGTTCTTTCGCCGCGTTAAAAGAAGAAGAAATCAACACACGAAGTGCCAAACGAAGAGAGGGTAGAGTAAGAGAAAAATAACCTAAACTGCGGTTCTCGCGATTGCGCAACTGTACCGGCGTCAACGGCACAACACGCACGCGAACGCACGGCTCACCGACCGCGCGACGTTGCTCCTCTAACTCCGCTATGACCAATAGACGGTGCCAGAGCGAGACAGACCACCTCGCGCTATCGCAATATTGCAGTTTGTACGGGTGTGTTTGTGCGCATACGTTGGCGAACTGTATGTTGATGTGTGCGTCGGCTCATACTTTGTATCGCGTGCTTTCTTCTCACTTCCTACACCAATGTTTTCCAGATCGCTTTCATCGCTCCATTCTTTCTATATGCTCATTACAACCAAACCAAATTACTGCCCAAAGTGCATCAACATACCTTTTTTCTTTCCTCACATTTATGTGCAAACTTCAAAAGAACAACCAAGCCCAAACAATGATTTACGAATTAACGAGGCATCGAAACTATTTAAAAATTTAACACATTTTTTTTTCAACACCTGAACGACATTTAACAGTAACTAAATCTCTCCTCTGTCGAAGAGGATTCCGAGTTACTTTTACCACAAAAAAGGGGCTCAGAGCCGTGCCTTGCCGTCTGTCTAGCGGTGATTTCCTTTCATACACTGTCTACTAGTGTGCGGCGGACATCCGTTTTAATTTCCGCCTGCGGTGGTATGCGTTCGTTGCAGGGCTACGCACAAATAATGCATCACATCACATCGCCAAAACTGGATGTAGTGTTGGAACTTTCAACTGTTTCGCTCGCCTGCTCACTCGCTGGCTGCGGTTTCATTCTTTCTCCCACCGTTTTACTCACTTCTCACTTGGATGTTTGAGGTCAAATGCCTAAAAAAACAGGAAAGTCACACGCTATGCGAAGGGTCAAATCGCGAACCGCGAAATCCACACACACCATGATGCAGCGTGAGAAGAGTTTAGTGGAGCTTAGAGAGTCACGGAAAGTCGGCGAATCTAATAAACTCTAATGGGGATGTTACATATGAATACAACGAAAACTCACGAACTGTTTGATCGTTTCGTTCTCGGTTCGATTCGATGCAGGATCTTTCGATAACGTCAAGCGAGCGAAACGCGATGACCGATGATGTCATCGAGTGAAATAAAAATAACCATTTCTCATAACACGCTTCGCCGTTAGCTCTCTCATCCTCATTCTCACTCTTATTTTTATCCCTCTCCCTTACGCATACACACGTACACATAATTTAGTTCCCAACATTTGCTCGTGGCCATTAAACAGTGTTCTCATTTCCCAAAAGATGGAGCCTCTCACTCTCTCTCTCTATCACACACATCATCATCAGTGAGCTATGCTGCAGTGTGAAAGGTTGGATGACGATGGCGGCGACAGACGGCAAAGTCCCTGCTTTTCCATGTTTTTTTTTTTACTTCTCTCTCTTCTCTCTGCATGTCAACATAGGTTCTCTCGGTCCACCGAAAGAGTTCACACCGGGGCGGACGTGATAATTGATGGTGGTGCTGCATCATAGTTTGGTCGTCGATTTCACGCACCAAACACAGCCCCGAACCTACACAAGTACACAGCCAAACACATACGGCCGGGGGAGACCAACTGGGCGTTGCCGCCCGGACGTAGTCGTCACCGTTTGTAGCACACATATCGCCGGCCGTTTACCGCATCGAGTATTCACTGCTTCTTCGACATCAAACATATACTTGGGACACTGTTTTTGTTTTCCATACCGTTTTGACAGGCACCCGACAATTTGACAATCTTCGCCAGATATTGGGCAACGTTTTCCAATTCAACACACACCGCACCGCATCGCACCACTTGACTACACGCAGTTCTCACATACGCACGCACGCGCATAGCTGGCAGCGGTAAAAGCTTCTTCCTTTCTTGTGGTCCGAAAACTCTTCTTCCTCTAGGGGGCTGCTTTTCTTCTGTGTTGTGCTTCTTTCCTTTCTGTACTAGCGTGAAAAACGTACTGCTTTGTTTTCCCCCGTTCGGAAAAGCCTATGGCACTCACGCTTTCGGCCCCCTCGCACACTCTTTCTCTCGTTCTTTTGCACACTTTCCTCGCGCTCTGCTTTCGATCACTCAACCTTTCGCTGTCTCGCTCACCAGCTCTCCGATGTATCCGTCCCGTTCGTTCCTGCGTTCTCTGCAATTGGACGTTCGTACTCTTACTCTCCCGACTCCCAAAAGGCCATCAAGAGAGAGGCTCGAGGCAGAGGAGCAAAATCGATATTTTTGATGAAGAAAAAACAACATATTTTGGACACCCTAGGCCACGAAGAATGCGAAAATTTGATAAATCTACTCGAAAATCCCAAGGAAATTGGAAGTGAATCTCAATCGGAATCGGAACAAACGGGAACGAGCCCCCCGGCACACGGAAGCATGCACTACACATACACACGCACACACACATCGGGGACGCAACAACTAGCGCACCCTCAGCAAGCCATTTTCCTCTTTTTCGTTCACGTTTCTTTCCGTTTTATCGCTTTTCAAACTGGACCAGATCCACCATGTCGCTCGTGGGAAGGAAAAAATGAAATAACACACGAAAGTAACACACACGCATGCCTCCCGCTGCACAGCTTAATTGGAACGTTGAAACAAAAGTGATTTACCTTTTCCCACCGGAAAGAACGCTCCGCTTTTGCAACGCCACCACGCACGCAACATAAAACACCGCAACGAGCCGGGCCGCCGTATCAGTTTGCGTCACGTTTCGATAGATTCCGGACCCTTTGGAACGAAAAATTTGGCTTCACTTATCTCCAACACCGATTCCCCGGGGCTAGCTGTAGTAACTTCTTTCTACTATTTTGTTTCAGTGTGCGATGCTAAAACCATCCTCACTCGGCTACGCTCTTTTTCGGACAGAACTCGGCAACGCGTTTTGCGGAGCTCGCACGGTGGAAATCAAAATCAGCCACGCGCTCTCTCTGCGCCGACTCCCTCTCTCTCGCACTGTTTGGGTTGCCCGATGCAACTGAGCCACCGTTTGAATCGAATGTTTACCATCAATTAATTAATATTCCTATTTCTTTTCCTGGCCAAGCATTGGAAAGCCATAAAACTAGGTTTTTATCAGACCATCAGAACAGATGTCTTATTGTATAAAAATGGGGTGGCAAAAAACCTTCAAACATCGAAAATGTGCTCAGTTCGACCAGTGGACGGCTGGAATCTGAAAACAACACAGAAACTGAGCATAAGCGACGGTGACAGCGATTGTCACCCTTTGACAACGGTTCTGTGACGTGTTTATGTTGAGCTGATGAGTTGTTATCCGAACCAATCGGTTCGTATCCGTTTTTCTCGTAGTGGCTGAAATCGATACTTCTTTTGTTTATTACTGTTGTTTCTGTTTTCCATTGTTGTTAGAGTTTGTGCGTGAACGATGTTAGACCTGTTCACGATCTTCACCAAGGGGGGCATCGTGCTGTGGTGCTTCCGCAGCACCAATCAACTGTTTGGCCCCTCGGTGAACGCACTGATAAAGAGTGTTATCCTACAGGTAAAAATCCCTAGCGCCCGCTTCTCATTGCCGAACGGGGTAAAGTTCAAGAGCCCCATGACAATGTTTTCCATTTCTCGCCCCCCCAGGAGCGGTCGGGAGTTTACGATCACGATGGGCTCTCGCTCCAGTACAGGCTGGACAACGAGTTCGAGCTGGTGTTCGTGGTGGCATTCCAGAAGATCTTGCAGCTTGCGTACGTGGATAAGTTTTTGAGCGACGCGCATCTCGAGTTTCGGGACAAGTACAAGAACGAACTGTGCGTCGATGGGCGGACGTACGGTGAGTTCGATTTCGGGGCCGATTTCCGGCGCATTCTCGAGCGGGCGGAAAAGTGGGGCCGCCTGCAGGCCAGCGTCCCGAAAGCGATGCGCAGCTACGAGGATTCGGCGAAATCGAAGAAAACGGTGGCCTCGATGATTGAACGCCGAGGAGAAGAGAAACCGGCCAGTGCCGGCAGCAAGAAGTCGGTGAAAATTGTCGAAAAGAAGGGAAAGAGCAGTCCCGAGCAACAGGAGGATGCTGATGATGCAGCGGGCCGTGGCGCGGGAGCGGACGAAGACATGATACTGGAGAATCGCAAAAAGTTCGCTGAAAAGATGGCGGGTAAGGGCAAAAAGCTGGAGAAACAAAAGTCGCCAAAATCGCCCAATCAGCAGACCCAGCAGAAGGCGGGCAAGCAGATGCGGGTGTGGGATTTGGGTGGCAACACGAAGGATCTCCCGAATCTCGATCGCTCGAAGGATCGACCAGAGGACGTGCGCAGTGATTTCAGTCCGAACGATCAGATCATTGGCAGCATGCGGGGTGGAATACGTGATCTCGACGTTGAGTCCGACAGTGACGAGCACTCCGAGGAAGAGGAGGACGATGAGGAGACCGAGGAAGAGCGCAAGCAGCAGCCGGCAGGCGGTGGCCGCGGTGGGATGTTCGCCATGTTCCGGGGGCTGGTGGGAGCGAAGAATCTGTCGCGTGACGATATGCAGCCGGCGCTCGAAAAGCTTCGCGAACACTTGATCGCGAAGAACGTCGCGACGGACATTGCACAGCAGCTGTGCGAATCGGTGGCGGTGAAGCTGGAGGGTCGTGTTATCGGTACCTTCGATACGATCGCGGCCACGGTGAAGGGCACCTTGACCGAGGCGCTGGTGCAGATTCTTTCGCCGAAGCGGCGTGTAGACATATTGCGCGATTGTCTCGAGGCAAAACGTGCTGGCCGACCGTTCGTGATGAGCTTTTGCGGAGTGAACGGAGTCGGAAAGTCGACGAACCTGGCAAAGATCTGCTTCTGGTTGATCGAAAACAACCTGAGCGTGTTGATTGCGGCTTGCGATACGTTTCGTGCCGGCGCTGTTGAACAATTGCGCACTCACATGCGCCATCTGAACGCGCTGCATCCTCCGGAACGTCACGGTGGTCGCAGTATGGTGCAGCTGTATGAGAAGGGCTACGGAAAAGATGCTGCCGGTATTGCGATGGAAGCCATACGGCACGCTCACGAAAGTGGCATCGATGTGGTGTTGATCGACACGGCCGGCCGTATGCAGGACAACGAGCCGTTAATGCGTGCGCTGGCGAAACTGATCAAGGTGAACGAACCAGATCTGGTACTGTTCGTTGGCGAAGCACTCGTCGGCAACGAGGCCGTCGATCAGCTGGTAAAGTTCAACCAAGCCCTAGCCGACTACTCGTCCAGCGAACGGCCGCACATAATCGATGGTATCGTGCTGACCAAGTTTGACACGATCGACGACAAAGTGGGAGCGGCCATCTCGATGACCTACATCACCGGGCAGCCGATCGTTTTCGTTGGCACTGGCCAAACTTACACTGATTTAAAGGCCCTCAACGCCAAGGCCGTGGTGCACGCGTTGATGAAGTAAAGGCCGTGCGGCGTGTACCCATCCTAGTCACACAAAGATCACCACCATTCACTACCACGGCCACAGCTGCAGAACCAATCAATCAATAGAATTAGTAAAATCTTCCACAAACCGAAATACCAATGCTCTGATGAGAAGTGTTTCCGATCGAAGAATCATCGAATGCCAGAAGGCAGTCCGCTCGGTTGCCAGTGTTATTGCATTCAAAACAACAATATATGCGTACACGCACGTTGTCTACCATATTTGGACGGGGGTAGGGACTAAGGTCAATGAAAAGTTTAAACAAAACCTTAAAAAAATGAAAAATGTAATAAAAATATTCCATTCAGCAAAACTGCAAAGTACTGAATACGATTACAGGTGTATCAAAATCGTAACAATAGAAAGAACACACCAATACTGCTCGTGCTTTAATTGTATGTACTTTCAATAGCCCTTTAAGCTGCCAATCCGGTGCAAGATGTACGGCAAATTTCGGCAAAGACTTGATGACTTTCTGTAGAAATAACAGTAAATGGATAGCTTTGGACGATTTGTTAATTATTTTATTACTTCATTGAATAGCTTCATAAGCGTAACAACTATTTTATAGACTCGCCCCCCTTTTCTCCACATTGTCCTCTCGACCAATGAACGGCTACTATCATGTTGTTGCTGTCGGAATACAACCCCCTTTTACCCTGTGTGCACTGAGGAAGAACCTATCGTAATATTGGCTTTTATTCAAGAGTAAATTCTCTTGCACCATGCTAGGTTGCAGGTTCACCGCCACACGCTTTCAGTCACAGTTTGCTTTCCGTACTACGAGACGTACAATGACCCGAACGTCTATACACATTTCAATCCCTTCGCGATCGTAAAACAGTTCACTTTACGCCAACACTCAGGCTTGTAAATTTGACGGGCCTTAGAAAACCTACGTACAGCTGGATCTTCACAAATTCATGTCGGTAAACACTCGCATCAACTCCCATCGTCGTACGCGGCGGAGACTAATCTTCGAGTACCAGTCAGTAGAGGTACAAAGAAAAACATTCGACACCGCTAAAAACGAGCGCTATTCAAAAAACGTTAAACAGAAACATCAGAAAGTGTATCAAAGATGAACATCATCTTTCACCAAGCGACTCGTGATAACAGCGCGGCTCACGTGTCAAGTCTTGTTTGTTAGCTACTTTCGGTGAAAACCGCGAAGCCGATCTTCGTTTTCACGTCCAAGTGTGTGTTTCTTTGATAAGCATGTTCTCGTTGCGGTTACCATATTTTTAACATCTATTAACTTCCTGCATCGTTCCAGTGTCGTGCGATATCACCGTGTGCTGTCATATTTTTGTTTAATTCTTCGTTGTAATCATAGGAAGTTCAGTCGCATTCACTGCAACCCGTTCGGGGCGAACGATTTGGTGTGATGATTTAGCTGGCCAACTGGTTCTGTAATTGTCTCGAATTGAAGATGCTACCATTCTACGTAAATTGAAATAAATATGGATGCTACATGGAAGAAATATGTTTCCATAAATATATCAACAGTCGTAACAACAATAACAGCTTAAAAGGAGTGTTAGAAGTAGAGAGAAAGGAAAGCGGAGAATAATCAACATGCTGCAGAACTTACAAAAGTGTGCATTCGTCGAATAGATAACGAAACTTTACAAAGATTTGCCAATCATGGATTTCTTACGTTAGATATCACATGGGACAATAGCAAAAGAAATGGTAAAATGGAGCTGGTGGTGCGCCAAAATTGAACCTCATTTGACCATGCTAGTTTCGGTGAGGAATCCTTACAAGCTACACATCATTTGAGCGCTTGTACTGTTCATCTCTTTTCGTGACTGAAAATGTTGGGTGGTACGGCAAAAGAGCGATGGCATAATCTGATCGGTGAACTATTTTATTTGCAACATTCGCCTTCTAATGATTCGTTTTTGTTGATCGGAATTTACCTAAAAACAAGGCATGTAACTCTCTAGCTTAGCGGTGTGCCTCAATCGTTTGGAGTATGACAGGATTCGTAGACGATAAAACCAAATCTGAGTTTGAATGCTACCCGAAAATGACTTCCTACCACCACCACCACCATCATCAGAATCAATACCCGCACCCGTACCTTTCATATCTCGGGTTTTCATCCACTAACTATAGGCAGGAACCAATGGAACTCTTGCGGCATCATTCCGGACGTAGGGGTGGTTAACAGTTTTGTTCGCTAGTAGTTGTCAGTGGGCAAAACGCATTTGATCCGTCCCGTCGCGTATACGCCCTAACTGCATTGTTTTCTTATTTTGATTCTGTTTTCTTAGAAAATCGTAGGACTCTTCGTCCAGTCCTGCTTTGCCTTCGCGTCCCAGTAACTGCCCTTGTAGACGTGCACAAGATTATCGGTGCCCTCTTCCTTTTCCTTGCTGAACCATATCGGTTCGTAAGGTGGATAGGGGCGTCCTTCAGCAGCGGCTTTTTCTGCTTCTGCTTCACGTTGCCGGCGCCGAGCCCGTTGACCTTCCTCTAACCTGTTGGCGTGGAGTTACATTTTATGTTCCGAATCACTGCCACTGTCTTGAATAGTAAATTGTGGGGGAAAGCGTAAAAATACTCACCGTAGCTTCTCTTGATTACTCTCGTTCCATCTACCTTCCTCCATCAGGCGCTGGTCGGGCCGCAGGCGTGAATCCGTCGGCGCCAAGTTCGGTTCCGGTTCGTTCAGCTGGCAGGCGAGCAACGTGAAGTTGTAATATTTATCACTATCGGGCGGTGGGAGGTTGCGCGTCCAGGCCGTTTTGTAGTTGCCTGTCTTGTACACCGGGTTTTCGGTCGAACCGCTGGTCGACGTGACCGGCGCTATTTCAATTTTGCTATCCCACGTGCCATTGATGACCCACTTCACCTGGTTCGCGTTGTCCATCACGACGCCCTTCACCCGGCGCTGCGTATCCCGCGTAAAGTACGAGTACGGCAAATACTTCATGTGACACTTGACACCCTTCGCGTTGCGCTCGCCGAAAATTTCCATCTCTCCATGATTGTCGACCCACAGCTTACCGACGATGATGTTGTGCACGGTCGTCGTCACTTTGCGCCAAGTGTACCGGTTGCCGGTAGCCGGAAACTCAACGTGCGCGTACCCAAGTGGCACGATCTGGATGTACTTGCCGCGAAACTTGGACGTCATCGTAAACTCCTGCCAGCAGCGCCAGCCTCGGCCCTCACAGTACTGAGCGGCCATCGGTGGATGGTGGGAAACCTATGGTGACCGATTTGCATTATATTGCATTGTTGAACATTTGTTGGATGGAATGGCCGGTGACTGTTGCTCACCTGCTCATTGATACACCTCCAACCGAGATCATCGGTTCGATCACATTCGTACGTTTCCCCGAGCAGTGGGTTAAACGGTTTGCCGGTCCGGTTGCTCGTCGTCGAGTAGCTCGAAACGGTAAATGCTGTCACGTACGCCAGCTGCTCGCAGGTATCTTTAGTCTGGGCCGCCTTATCCAGGATTTCCGAGTACTCAAAATCTTCTGTCAATCTACGGAAGGGAGAACAAAAGTTATACCATTCACCAAATTACAGTCGTCCGAGTCTCGTTACCTTTGCAGCATCGATAGAGGTTCGTTAAAGTTGACCGGCATCGGGATCTTGGACAGATCCTTGCCGATGCAGTTCTTGATGATGGACCACAAGTTTAGCGGATAGTTGGGCTTATCCGCGACACGCGTTCTCCGCTTGCGGACCACTTTGGATTGATTGGCTATTGTCGGGGTAAGTGCTTGACTACTGTGAACAGATATTCTATCGGTGACGTCCATATTGTCTAAATTCTCCGCGACCACTAATACCTGGGAAAAAACAGGCCAAAAATTCGAAGGAAATAATGGCTGCCGATCAATGAAAATTCACGAAACAACACACTTACTTGCTGCGTTTCACTATTGCCCTCTTCTCCTTCGGACGAGCTTCCGGTGGCATCAATCGAATTCCTTCGGTGGTTGTGATGCATCGATACCGGTATGTTTAGTATGAATGAACTTTCCTCCTGGGATGCAACGGAACCACCCTCCTCTTGTGCATCGTAAAATTCGTTATCTTCGTCATCCGATGCGGAAGCTGCCACATCTGCGAAAACCGAACCAAATCGCAATCAATGAGCAGGATAATGTTACAAAACGGAATGAAAAGAGATGTAAAAGTACGTATTAAGTGTGATAGGAGAAGTTTGAGGAATTTGCTTTGAAGAAACACAAATTTCCGTATCCCATAATGCTGATAACAATGCGGATACAGTCCACTGCTGAATATCCTAATACACTAGGAGTTATTCAAACAACGTCCCTTGCGGGCACTGATTTCCCATTGTAACTAGGCAGTGGGACGATGAAAAAAACATCAAAACAATTGCCTCATTGAGCAGCAAAGTGGACTAAAGCTAATATTCTAACCACAATCACGTGACGTTCTTCTGACACGCAATTGTTTCCCTCACGAACTAATAGTTTGACTGAGCTAACTTTACTGCCTCGTCAGTGCTGCGATAGAACCCCTGTAGGGCAGGGAACAAGGAAACACAGACAGGCACTGCAGCGTATGCTTCCTTACTTGTTTCGGCTCCTTTTCGAAGGTCAACTTTGGCAGACTTGGTGGAGCCAACACAGTACCCTGAGTCTGAGCTACGAACGTGAGTTGAGTTTGCTTAGAGCACTACCAGACCAGGTAACCCTTCAACCGGGTGCATTATTCTGTTCTTGATGTAATTTTCAGTTAAAAGGTTCCGAAAAACGTATCAAAATGGTTTTGAAGTATCGTTAGATGATCGCATGTGCCCAGTATTATATGTATGCAAAATAATACGTAATCTATGCAGGTAAGAAACTCACAGCACGTTTATGTTATGCTGAAACGACCGGATTAATTTACCGTATGAAAATGACACATGCAATGTTCGCATTAAAGCCCGAATTTTAGACACGGCGAAGAGAAGCAAGTATGTTGACGAGAACCTAAGAACAGCATACAAATCGATCGTGTCTAGACGTAGATTCTTCCTCCACGCTGTCCACTTTTTGAAGGACTTCGACAAAATCACTTTCCCTTTCATCGGCAGCCTTCTCTCCCTAGCCACCTCTTTCTGCCTTTTTCAGACACGCCATTCCCATCGTCATTCAACAGCAGGGCCCTTCCGTTGTTAACCCGCGTAAAGCACAGCTATGCGCTGCCCAGATTGTGGGTTCTGCGGGCAACGGATAAATCTATATTTACGCCAGTGACTCCCCTCCTCTCTGATGCGGAATTATGCAGAACGTGTACCAAGCAGATTAGCACACAACAACGACAGGCGGTCGGAACACAGCCTGCACTACAAACGCGTATAATGGTGTGATGGTGCGCTGAATGAACTAGATTCTTCTATCCAACATACGACGCCACGATACAAGGCCTCCCCCCTTCGTTTACTTCACGCTCGCTCGGATGACAATGAATGGCGATTTTCCGACTTCCTTAGGTTGCAAGGTTAACCACATGGGCAGGTGGTTAAGGAAAATGATGTCACATTAGAAGCGCGGCCGCGGCCCTCACGAAAGGTCAACGCGTTTTCAATGGCACCGCGCACCGTATGCTGATAAATCAGGGCTTTTTCGATTACTTTGGAGTGAAATAATTTTATCTCCTCTGGATGCATACAAGTAGGCCGGGCGAACTGTCATCATCAGCTGTTTTTCGGGCAACTAACTAGACGAATGCTGGCTGATAACCGCAGAAAAAACCGAAAGAAAATGCCCAGGTACACACTACTTCACAATGCTGCATCGTTATCAGGTGCTCATACCGGCGATTTGAGTCATTACAAAGCTATTGTAACAAACCACTGCATACGTCACGGATCGTACGATGATGGTGTAAGTGCCGAAATTTGCGCCGTCAGCTGCGAGACCGCGAATACTTGGGTGTGCGCACACCACTGCACATGGTTGGAAAAGAACACACGATGGCCGAACGACTAACTGATGTTGTAATGTGCGCTTCGCCAAAGGTAAAAACTTGATCCACTGATAACGAGAAGTTGCCAACCGTGTTGGAAACAATCCAAATCGAAGCAGCACACTACCCAGACCAGCAGGCGGCAAGTACACTTTGCTGCCTTATCAATTCAATATGATTCAACCCGTTCCGCGGCCAGAGAAATGACTGACACGACACGATCGGACCGACACAGCGTGCCGTATGGAGCAACACAACCTGCAATCCGCGTACACCGGCGACACAAACACTAGAGCACCGCGCTGTACAGTTGTGCACATTGTAATAGGAACGCACCGAAAACATCGACACAAAGAGCGGTAACAAAAAGGTACCCTTTAAATTGATTTAAAAACATTGAACGATTTTCTCAGTGTACCCCTTTCTTGCTGTAAACAATGAAACTTTGTCCAAAATTTACTCTAGGCGCTGTCTATTTTCTTCGTCGGTTGCTATGTTCGTGGATTGTTCACGGAACCAGATGCCATCATCACGCCACAAACACGCATACTGACGATGAGCGTTTGAAACAGTCGCAGTGTGGACGTTTGCCTTGGACACGCAAACAGTTTTACGCACTCTTTTCCACCACAGATTGTGCTAAATGGTCATTAACACAGTACAACAGCTACAGCACAAAAAAATACCAACACCATGAAACGGCAGGCAACCTGACCCCGCGGATGCAAGCGCGACGAACGGGAAGTCATTGCTTAGCGGCGCCAACGTCATACACATCACACGGGACCAGCAGCCCGAACCGGCCGTTTTCGCAACTGGCGCGATGACGTCCGCCGCGCCGGCAGCCTTGAATGTTAGCGAAGTCCTACCACCATTAAAGTTCAATAATTTCAACCAAAAATGTATGTAAAGTGCTCGTATAAAACTTATTGAAAAAGAAATATCAAAGAATATCAAACAATAATTGGTTCAAGAAGCACGTTGCTATAGACGGCGTGGTTAGTAGTAATTAAAATCGGATCATTCACTACTTTCCGGTTCAATCCCCGAGAAGTCAATGAACGGTAATGCCCGATTGCGGAATATGGGCTTCATAGGCGCCCCAATCGGAATCATATTCGGTGTTTAATGTTTATGTGTACCCGCGTGCTGTCAGCAGACACGTCCGTTATGATTAATCACCGATTGTATGAATCGTTGCAAAACGAAAATATCCCAGTCATTTCCCCAAATGTAGGACAACCTTTGCTACAGCAGTTCATATGTACCCACAACAGTGCATCGTCTCTGGAAGCGATTTGTAAAAGTACTTAGCAGACACCATTCGAAGGGTCAATCGAACCAGCGTCTTTGGTTGTGTTGAAACTGGCCGTGGCCTTGAATTTTGGGTACCCTTTCCCCCCTCAGTGGTAAACAACAACCCTGTAACCCGTTCCGCGTGCGTGTTTTGCATCACAAGTTGATCGCGCAGGTTCGTGTTACAAGACATATTACATTGAGTGACTGATGGAATTCAGTGCTTCACCAGTGCCCAAGTGATCATTTAAACACACATTTTATAAAACCATTGAGATCTGTCCTCGGTGATTACAATCCCTCGAGGGGCGATTTTCAATCTCGCGGACACCACAGTGTCGCGAAAATGTTTCATCCCCCGTTCTTGGGCGGCTGGTCATCGACGAACATCAGGTAATTGATGATAATTCAATTTACCACGCCGCTTAAGGTCAACAAACAGAGTCATATGACGGTTTTACTCGCCCGAAAACTCCGAACTTTTCATTTCCCGCCACCGATCCCGCCGGGCGTTTTTGTTCGTTTACCGTACTCGTTATTGAGTTGCGGCTCCAAGCTTGCGAATCGTATCACAGTCTCATGCGAATTGCCGTCCCGGGTTGAGATTTTCCGTGTTCATGCATACAAAGCGTGGGTTAGACGAGTCACAAAATATGCGACTTCTTCCGGGATGCGTTGAGTCTGGTTTAAAAACGGTCCACAATACTTACTGGGCCTGTGGCGGTTAGCGGCTTGCTCGAGGTGCGAATGTTGTCGTGCAAGTTGTTCCACCATTTCTTCCAGGTGCAGCTTCTGATCTCGTTCGTGCTGCAGCATCTTGGACCACTTGTGTCCCTGGGTCTGTGACGTTTGTAGGTAATCCGAGCAAGCCTAAGTGGGAGCGAAAGGGAATGTGAAAAACATTATTTTCATTTTCATTTTCATTGTTCATTTTTGAAAGGGCGTTTGTCCTGTGGTCATTCGAATTTGTAACAGTTGAGCAAATATGTAACATCACGTGATATGGTTGTATCTTCTGAAGGCGGAATCCAGCGCCTTAAACAGTCGGTTAGTAAGCCAATGGGTCCCTCGGCGATGAACGTGCTTCGTCATGGCCCATGCTTTGCAATGAAACCAATCAACGCAAACTCACACATCATGCTGTCAATCGTGTTTGAGGAAAGATAATTCTCCTCTATCAATGTATTTGAACGGCTTCGCAAAAACCGGACGGTGATAAAATAAAGAATGCATTGTGTCCAATTTAAAGACGAACTTGGAAAAGCGATTTACGACTTTGGAGCGAAGAGTTGTAACGAAGTGTTGTTATATGTCGAGTTTTAAACAATGCATGTTTCTTTTAAACAGGATAATTTGTGATGTTTAGTAGTTTGCTAAAAACTGCCCGCCAAAACGCCAACTAACGAAACACTAACAGTCGAAAACCGGCGGTGTACAATAAAAATCAATAAGAACCATACTTCTTAAGGACCATCATGGGCAACAAGCTGCGTTCTTTTTCACGTTATCAGCAACAGAAGCGTTTAATTTATGCGTCGACTCGATCCCGCCCGCTGGCGGTTGGCTGGCCGAATAATACTCACATTGATCATGGCATTCGAGGATATTCGGAACAGTGTCGCTCGTTCGCTAACGATTTTGGTCTTGTTCGCCAAATCGTCGCCCGATTCCAGCTCCGACAGGGCACGCTGCAACGCGGCACCATGCTTGGTGATAAGATCGTAGCAAGTTTTCAAATTTTCCAGCTTAATCGTCAGTTCGCGGACGACCAGGTTCAGCTCCTCGCTCGGTATCGTGTTGGCCGTGTTATCCTCCTCTTCTTCGTCGCTTTCCATCGCGCGGCTGAAAGAATAAACAAAAATGTTGTAATGAACGGTGGTCATGACACAATCCGTTGGTCACGTCTTGTCCCGGTACGTTACATTGCTTTTGCTTTGGCCAGCTCGAGGGCCGTTACCCAGGACTGGCGCTCGACCTCGTTGGCGGCCTTGATGTGAAACGTCTGCGTGCCGCCGTTTGAGATAACGAAAGTGCAGGAGTCGACCGTGTGGATGAGGGCACCATGCAGGGAGATGGTACCGCGGCACGTGTGTGCCATCTCGGCCTGGTTTCTGCAAGAGGAACACACAATTCGGAAGATTTCGGGTGGGCCGCGGCCGAAAGAAGTGAAAGAGAATGCAAAAAAAAACAGATCATCAGTACAGTCCGGATACCAGGAAGGGAGGGCGGCAGCAATAGAGCAAATAGAAAAGGTGCACCAAAACTTAAACCAAAATGGGTTCTCAACCCGTCCCTCTTTTGAACATGAAAGAACCAAGCGGTCGAAAAATAATGAATTTTGATTTCCAATGTTTTTGCGTTTCATGTTCGCCACGAAGCACCCTCATCATAACGATTGGCTTTTCCGGGATTGTGAAAGCAAATAGTTCAAATGAACCGTCCTGCAAGAGGATGCACAAATGAAGATAAGTGCCGGATCGGATCGGTGGATAGAATAGATTTACGTTCACAGTCGAAAAAGCACCGTTACGTGATGAGTGAATGGTGAATGATCGTTAGAATGAAGCAAAAACTAAACCCACGAGAACAAACATTGCCAATTGATGCTGAAAGAAGCGCCGGGAAATGGGAGCAGGAGCAAAAGGTTGCATTCGTTTATGATGTGTCTTTCCGTGCCTTGATTAGACTATGGCGAAACCTACAAACTGGCAAATTGTTTGTTTTTTTTTTGCATAACACGTCAATATGGCACATGGCATTAAGAGAAGGAATGGTAAACGCTCGATACGATACAGATTGCCATCACCGGAGAAATAGTTCGAAAAGCAGAAATGATGCACGGACGGGCAGGTCTCTACTTTAGGGCACTAATACTCTACAGGCAACACAGGCGCCGTACGCTACATTCAAACTACGATCAGATCTACGGTTCCCGGTCCGCTCGAATTTGGTTGAGAAAAGCTTACGAACTAGTTGAATGTCACCCAACCCGAACCCGTAATGACAGAGGTGTTATATTCAGGTGGTAGGGAAGTTAGTAAGATGGCTTTCCAGAAGCGCCCAGAACCCAGATGAACGACCCACCACCATCAACGAACGCGACACGACCGATGCAATCAACCAGGCCCATAGATTCACCCACTTCTAAAGGCAGTGTGTTTTTAGATTAATTACTTTTTCATCTTTTTGCTATGCTTCTTCAGCAGCCCATTGCTATTGCTATTCGAGTCGGGCACCGAGGGTACCAATCTAGTTGGAGAACGTGGGGCCCTTAAGCATTGCATCATAGTTCCTTTGCTCCTGCGGGAAAAATTAGGGGTCAGGGGTCAGTTGCTTTAGCTATAGGTGTGGTAGTGGTGGCATTGGGTGTACGATGTTTAGTATCGGATTGGAAAATGTATCTAAAAACAAAGAGAAACAAAAAAATAAAGGAAAACAGAAACAATCATACGGAAAAGCGAGATCGAAACTGCAAATGAAACAATGACAAGGAAGACAATTTCACGATGAGGCAGGCGAAAACAAAGCCACTCGCTCTCGCAACCGGTGTATCGTTTACACTTAGATCTAATAAAAGAAACATAAGATAATTTAAGGATCGGTTCATAATCAGGTCTCATATTTGCGCTAAGATGGTTCGGTGCTGGACCAATCATGCGTAGTGTTTAGTTAGTGGATGCGTTTCTGGCATTCTTATGCATTGAAGGACGACAACATGCTGCTAGAAGTGGGCCATAAAAGCCACCATCTGCCTGATTTTGAATAACGACGAGTTTTGAAAAGATTGTGAAGATGGTGGAATAAATTTCTTTTGATACAATCAGAAGCTCTGATAACAATGTCGATTTAAGCTTGCAAATTCTGTGGGTAAGTTCAAACAAAATCAGGCTAAATGGCGATGGTCACTGTCATATTAGTTACAAGATACGATTAGTTGTACAGATATTGTTTCATCACGAGGAAGTGTTATGTGTGATGCATGCCAGTTAGCCTACGTGTGAGTACTGAAATGATAGATTGTTAAATTTTGTATGCAAATATTTTTACAATTATATCAATGATGAATGAGATAAATAAAAAAAACACAACGACGAGAAGTGCACTTTGTACATTGTGAATTTAGACAAGACATGCTGGATCCGAACAAAAATTATTACCACAGGCTGCGTTAAAAATGAAGTAAACATACATTTTTCAATTGCCTTTGGAACTTGTCCTGCAGTGAAAAGCTCATTAAGTACTCTTCCTAGAATGTGTGTGATACATATCTGACAACATAAGTGTGTTACAATACAGATCTGGGGTTATACTTTTCGTCCAACTCAAATTGAGCGTCTTGTTATGCTTACATCCGAACCTCGAAAGAGAATGCTTACAAGAAGTATTTGTTTTGTTTTATAAAAATATGGCAGACCACTGAAAAAAAACGCGTCAGATAGATTCTTAGTGCAATAGATGAACATCAAGGGCAGATGCAATATATAGACCGCCTAGGGCAAAGAAGTGACAGAAACGCATACGTTTAAACACATTCGAAAAATAATAAGTTTATATGACAAAAACGTAACAAAAATTGTTTCCAGAAGGGCAGTAACACAATAAAATAAACAAGATAAGTAAAGAGAGAAAGAGAGACAGAGAAAACGTTATGTGAAAATAGCAATAATTAAACGACAAACAAAACTAAACTAATTACAGTTGAAAATGGAAGAAAGGAAGATTGCATGAGCCGAATAGGTTTTGGTTGCGAAAAATGCATTTAAGCCTAGTTGTACACTTTTCCAACCACGACGGGGCAAAGTGTTGAAGAAATGATTTTAAGGTCATTTTGGTGGGGCTCTACTCACTCGGGTCGGGGGCCTTTCCTGCGGCGTCTTATAGATAATTTGCCCCCGGCATACGCTCCAGCTCCGTGTTCAGCCCTGTTCAATGGCAAACCCCAGAGTCAAATCAATTTGGTTGTGTCTTTGCTTCATATTGGATAGATTGGGTTTGATTTGTATTATAAACGTAACTGAGAATGTACGTTCCATTGGCCGGTATCACAGGGATTTTATTTGTTTTCGGTTCTTTACATGTGGTTCATATGTTTATTTCATGTTAGTCAACCAACAAAAAAACACACAATAACTTATGATGGAAACGAATGTTTGCTACAAGTAAAAACTATAATGATTGTAATTAGATTGTACACTTGACAAGACTTGAAAGTTAGTAAAAAGGGGATAAAAGTATTCAGAATGAAATGAGTATGAGAAGCGTTAGCATGAATATGAAAAATGTGAATAAGCCCAATTTCTACAACCGGTAGTCACGCTCACCGTCAACACTACTAAGACTGTGCACTAGATAACGAGGAATCTTTTTTATAAAAACATAGGTTGTGTAGATGCAAAATGGTGTTTTTACAAGCATTTTTACAGCAATTAGCCCAGCAGATATAAATACGGCCTAATCCGTTCTCCTAAGTTCAAAAAGCTCGGCAGACTTGTAGAAAAACATCCTGGGACATGCACACCTTAAATACATAATAAAACTGCACGTGCAAAAGCCTTACAATTTTGTTCCAACATTGACTCAAAAAAAAATACGTAGGGCTTGTACAACCCCCAAAACTATAGTTAATCTACACTAAACGAAACTAATCAGATTATTGTATTTTGCATGGGTTCCAGAATTGCGCAAATGATTAATATTTTTGGATGGTTAAACAACTTAGTCAACTAGATAACTAGTTCATGAACAATGATTACTATTTTATACAAAGCGTTTTTAAGTAGCGGTGGAAATCGCAGAAACGACTTTTTTATTATTTTGTCAATAAGTGCCAGACTCAATGAGATTTCAAATATTCGAATCGCGTGTATGGCTATCAGGAGCGCATTAGAAATCTTATCATTGACCACGGTGGAGGTGATTTAGGCTGTTTCATTCATCAACACAACAATAGATCATCTCTTCTTGCGATTGCCGATAAGGTGAAAGCTTCCCATTACACTTAAACAGTACGAACGACAAGGTACAGCTGGACTCGCAGCCACCCCAATTAATTATGTTCACAATGTCCCCCTATCGCTGTAAGAACATATGTGAACTTTGACCAAACTGACCACTCTGTCGGTAGCCATTTCAAGGCACATGGCGCGCCTTGTGGCGCGACCGTTCAACCAATTTATGTGCCGTTTCAAACACTTGATTGCCCCAATGATGTAACGGTTTTTTGCCATTTCTTATTTGAGGTGGCCTCCCTTAAAAATGTGTCCTTCAAGTTAAGTACCGCTGTAGCACAGGAATGCAATTTTATGGGCCGCTGAAAATAGGTTCCACTACTTTTGATCCAAACTGTACTTTGGATCTGAATCGATCTCGAGACGGTGGTTATGGTTTCCATATGTCAAGGTTTTTTTTTACCACTCCAACATGTATTTTAGCGACAGATAAACAACTTTGCAAATCCCCAAAAAGTCCTATTACCTTCCCCACACACATACACAGTCGAAAAACTCGATGCTAAAGCGCCAACACCACAAAAATAGCGACCTGTGTTGTGTCATCCACGCACACAGTGACGGCCCCAAAAAACACGATTGTAGCACGGGGCATGTGGTGTGAAACGCCCAGGAGCGTCATGTTGCATCATAGCTGCTGCATACATTTTTCGGCATCCGAAACCGTGAACCTGTTTTCCACCAAACAAATCCAAGCTACGAACCCCGAGGCCATACTGGGGAGCCGCTTTTTTGGCGAATCGAGCCGTATTTGAACGGGTAGGTTCGATTTCCGTTTGGAGTATGGCATACGATTATGAAACCTACCGTCCAGGAAGAGAGGGACGATACATACTAAACATCTAAGGCCTCTAATTTGCGAATAGAAAAGCATGATTAGCACAAGTCACAAGGCGCATGAGAAAGATGAAAGGCACACACTGGGCCAGCGTATCGCGTGTCGTGATGGGGTTCTTAATGTATTTTTAGGTGAAGAAAGCGTCATTTTTGAGAGCAAAATATGCAGAGCAGACAGCAAAGAGTTGGTTGGTGTGAAATCAGGGACAATCGAAAGAGCTCTATCGCCAAGGTTGGTGGATTAGGCGGAAGGGAACCAACGAAACACCTCATCAAATCTAAAAGGAAATAATGCAAGTTCAGAAAGTTGATGACAGAATTAAACGAATAAAGATAGAGAGAGTGAGAGAAAGAGGAGGATTCCTTTTCACGCGGCCGTAGGAGCAAAACCGGCACAAGGGAGTTACGGAAGTGGGAAAGACATTGCATCCGGTGACACACCAAATCCTACCTGTAATAGGACAGTACACCTTTCGAAAGCACGAACCAACGCTTCTGGTAGCCCTTCAGATAGTTTGTCCACTTTAGCAGCCAACCCTTCATATCCGGTTCCGCCTGGGATGCTGCCATCGTGTTGGGACCATTCGGATTGGCACTGCTGTTTGCTGCTGCGCTATTCGCAATCGCAGCCGTGGCAGCGACGACCGTTACCCCACCGACGAGACCTGCAGCGCCACCGCTGGCGCTTCCTGCGATGGACGTTGACACGCCAGCAGGTTTCGCCGTGCCTGGCATTCCTTCGGACATTTCGCTCACCGCCGTTCCTTGCTCTACTCACTCTTGCAGGGCCGTCTTTGCTTCGGTCCTTCAATCGCCAAACGAAAAAACACTCGAAACACTCAAGAGCTTGACGCCCGAATGTGTCACTGAACGGACTGTGGGACTTGAGTTGTGTGGTCAAACTGCGATGACGACGGCAGAAGGACGTTTTCTCACCCGATTCCGTTCCGTTAGGCTTTGTTTTTGTTACCAATCACTAACCCACACCAACACAAGCGCAAACGTCGACGACGTATGGCAACGACACATGAGCCTCTCGACAATGGGCCCTTTTCTGGCCGCAATAATCTGTGTGCACTTGACAATTTTTACCGATAACGACTTCTGGGGACTTTGAATGAACAAATCGACCGTAACCGCGTCGCCGTCGAACGCAGAATCTGGGACGGAGATTCGTCTGGGCGACGATGGTTCGCCGTCGTGCCAACGCAACGCACCCCGAATCACCGATTGCTCCTCGCAACACTGTGTCGATCGAACGTCTTCGCTGTTGATTAACAACGTGGGCGATACGGATCACGAATCACGATGGCCGCAGGTGCAGGTGGACGCTGACACAGCGAAAGACAACTTTTCTGCACTCGACCATTTTTCGCGAAGCTCGAGTGAAAATTATTATTTGACACTCGGACGAGCCACGAGCCACATTGGGAGGTGCGTTTATACGTTCCCCTTGGATGGTCATGTTAGCGATGAGATATTGCTCGGTCCTGCTCGTTTCGCGTGTGACGAAAGGAGAAACAAAGTATTTCTTGACACGAGAGAGTGTGCGTTTGTGAGAGAGAGCGAGATTGGTGACAGCTGATGCAATTTTTTGCTATTCGCTGCCGCTGTAACTGCGATACTGTCAGTGCTGTTGCACGCAACTTGTGTGCGGTGTGAACAGTTCATTTACAGCGGTACGGTGGTTGCAGTGAAAATCCATCTGCAGGAGAAAAATTAAACTAAAAATCCCATGAATTCCCATTAATTCCCACTAATTCCCACTAATTCCCACTAATTCCCGAAATTTCGCTAATAATTCGCGAAACTGATCCAAACGGATTTTCACCCGGGAAAGTGCCGGTGCCGGTGATGATTTATCCCGGTTCGCTGTCGGTCCTTTTTCGGCTCGGAGCCGTATCGCGAATCATTAAGGCGTCCGTGCGAAATAAAACCCAGAAGGAAATGGTAGGGAATTAATCAGACGATAAATTTTTCAAATTTCACTCACGTCACAGCCACAGCACCGGGAAAGGTTTTCCCGAAAACCGACCTTTTGTGTTTGCTTTCTTGCTTTGCATAATTTGCTAAATAGAAACGAACCGGTGGCAGCAACGAGACGAGCGAGCAAGTGGTCAAGAGTGAAAAGAAACAATAAGATTTATATATTTTCGGTTTTCCCGTCGCCATTTGGCATTCAGCGCACTTTGGGCGAATATCCGTTTAGGGAGGCATCAATTAGGAAATTCTTACACAGGCAGCTCGTTTCTTGATTGAAAAGAAATAAGTTTCATTCTTGCGACAGAAACGAGTATGCGGTTTTTGTTAGTTATTAAATAGAACCCATGCCAGAATACATGATCTATTGGCATTAAATTGTTTATTTTTGAAAAGAATATCTTTGAGGATTAATCATGCCCTTGTGCGCTAATGGTAATGAAAAGGCAATATTGTTGTTGATAGTAAATAGCAAGAACCCCTGTTGATAGAGTAGTAATGCAGTTGAATAAGAAAAATAGAGACACGCAATGGGAAGTGATGTTTTCTTTGATTTGGTAACACATAACACGGTAATACCGATGTTCGTATACTAAACATTTATTTTCTAATGTTTTTTGTTGATACTTCTTCGTCTAATAAGCTTACTAGTTGTTTAAAATTAAGTTAAACATTTTCACTCGTCCACGACGTTAAATTCTTTCATCAGCTTGTCGGCACTGCCGGTACGCTTAATTTTACTTCTGTTAGGGGAAAGGAATTTAATATATAAAAACAATGAAAACTGTAGGAGTGAAAAACGGTGTGGAATCGTATCGTTTGGCTGATCATTCTTTGAGGTAGTGGTTAGAGCACCCATTGGCGAGCGATCTCAAGTAACGGTAACTTTCTACGTTCAATCTCGTCTACTTCAAGCTTGGTTTTGGTAACGAAAGATAAAGTGGTTCTATCGATAAATCAAACCCAACAAGCTAGGGCTTCGTGGAATGTCCCTAGGAAAGTGCTGTTCGTGTCGTGTTCGGCAGGAACAAACACATCAGACCACCGCCCGCCAGCAAAACTGCCACGATGAAGGTTGGTGCTGGGCAGTACATATCGAGCAGCGTCGCGATCACTACGTTACCGATAATACCACCTAACCGCGCGGCCACCATCGATATGGCTACTCCAGTGGCACTGAAATTTAAGGGAAAAAAATTCATTATAAAATAAACTGCTGCTCCGACACCTCTCGTTATCCGTACCGTAAATTCGTTGGAAACACTTCCGTTATCAAACAGTCGAGCGACGCGTTTCCCATCGAAGTGACGCCACTGACGCCACAGTGACGGACACCGCAAGGTTCTGGTGTTTGTTCGTCACAAAGTACATCGACGCGGAGCACGCCCCGGCCGCCATGGTGCTGAAGACGAGGAAAAACTTCCGCCCCAAGCGATCCATGCCCAGCACGGCAATCACATTCGTCGGCAGAGCAGCCGCCACCGTGATCAGGGACTCCAAAAACACGGTGCTCGGTATGGTGGATGAACAGAGCCCCGACTGAGAGTGCGAGCCCATGCCAACGACGTAATCCGTCATCTGGCAGACAGTCGCATCCTCGACCCCCGGATGCGCGCGCGTGAACTCGTCGAAGCGATTGAACAGCTCCGGAAACCACATCATGAGCCCGTGGTAACCGATGTGGAAGGTCAAGTTGAGCAACATAAAAACCTGCTTGCTGTTGTCCAGAATGTCGTAACGCATACGCTTGTACTTGTACTGTCATCGATCAGGAACAGTAATACAAATCTCACGATTCGGGTGCATAAAGTGCGAAATTCAAGCAGTTGGAAGATGGCCTTCAACGTCCTTCAAATGGGCCAAATCCGGCCCACGACGGACCCATAGAAAATTCATAGATGGAGACTATGACGACACGCATCGGTACCCGGGGCCTATGACCCATGACCCCGTTGTCCATCATACCAGGTCTCGATCTAATTCGGGATGTTTCCATCGCCGACGATCGCCATATTTTGCACGTCGGTGCTGCACAAAAATTTTATACCGCGTTCATCGATGGAACTCAGAATGGACGTGTGCGAAAAATGCAACTAAAATATCGCGATTTATTGGACACCGTCTTACTAAACGTAATTAACGTTCCCTGTGTGAAGACGGCTTTAACGTGCGATTCCCGCACGAAAGGCGCGCGGCCGGACGGTCCAGTCCTCCACTGTCAGGTGCTAGTTGTCTAGCCTGACGGTCTGAGAAACGGACCTACCGGACCTGCTCCATCCATAAGTACTGGTTGTTCCTTTGAACGCTGATTGTTGAGTCCTTGCGCAAGTTAACTCATGCCAGTTAACTCGTGTCTAATCAGCTCGGCGACCAACTGACTACCTGCAAAAGGGTCCTTCGATGGATCCGCTGGATCCCAGGAACAGGTATAAATAGGAGCAAATTTAGAATAAAGAGCACTCTTTGTCAAACCACCAAACGAGTCGTACTTCAAAACGATTTGGGGCTTTGCTTTTCAGCGAAGCACTAAATTCGTTAACTCGCGCTCTGCACCTTTCCTTTAAGCTCAGCGAAGTTACATACTAGCTAAAAGGGAAAAAAATTATTTACAAAGAATTTAATATAAAGTAAGAATTCTTACACCCGCGGACGAAGTTTTATCCACAATGCATTTATTTCTGCCCCTTTTTTGGGCCTTTAAATCATTGTTCACATAATAACTTAACACAAAACACGACAAAAAATTGACAAGACAAATTTTCGCTCGTTCATTCGCAAATTCAATTCAAAAAACGTTACGCGTTAAGGCCGGTCCAAACGCTGCGATCTGCAATGCAATATCGCATGAAGTGACATCTCCGGAGACGTCATAAATGTCACTGCCGCGGGTGGAAATCTGAAGACTCGACATGCAATTTGTGAACAAATTTCAAAACAGGGTCAGTTTGTCGGTTGGACATGTTGGAATCAGCCATGGAAGCAACACTGTGTTGGTTTGCCTTACCATTGTGCTTTTCGGTTAAAAAGCGAAAAAAGAACGTGCGAAGAGGTTACAGTGTCGAGGAAATTGCTTTTAAATGGCATCGTATGCCTCCGCCTTTTTATTCCGATCACTATATTTTTTATTTTTTAGTTGCCAAAGACATGGCAGACTTTCGTAAATTTTTATAAATTCAGTTACACACTTTCGCGAACGTTGACGAAGCGTCCAAAATATAAATGAGAGGCCAAAACAAAACATCAACAAGTCAACCGACAAACTGACCCTGTTTTGAAATTTGTTCACAAATTGCATGTCGAGTCTTTAGATTTCCACCCGCAGCAGTGACATTTATGACGTCTCCGGAGATGTCACTTCATGCGATATTGCATTGCAGATCGCAGCGTTTGGACCGGCCTTTACGCAACACACAAATGTACAAAATTCAAATAATTGTAATAATTCAATTCAATTGAAACAATTCAATAAAGATAAAGTGAAACAAAAATAAAATAAGTGAAATAAGAGAAAATAGAAATCTTGCATTTCCAAAACGAAGAAAAACAAAGAACTAGAAGAATAATCGTATCTGGGTAGGGTTGAGTCGTACCCTTGCGCTTGACGTTGGCAGGGTTGCGTGTGGTATCTAAAAAGTTGTGAACCGATAACCGATTCGGGTTCGATTGGTGTGTCGAAACGTACACAAACCGTGATCGGATTGCAGATTCAGATTCTTTTGCAGGGATTCCGGGCAAGATAACAAACTTCCGAGCGTTCTTTTTCTGCATCCGTTGCATCCTCCGTTGCGTGCGCAAAGATGCCAACGCCTGTACTATGCATACCGCCGCCAGTGTTGTAAGTGGCCCATCCACCGGAAGGCACTCGAAGCAAACGCAAGCTCCTACCGCTACGGGTGACGCTGCCAGGCCGGCTCTCCCTCCGAACGTGAACAGTAGGCCCCACGGGACGCTGACCGTTCGATTCGGCAGTTTCCGGGAATCTTCCGGGGCTGGCGTGCGGTGGAACAGTGCCAAGGTGTACGTGAGTGTCGATTTGCAGCTCATCTGGTGGGGCCAGCAAACGCCTAGCAGCTCTTCCGGTGGTAGTGGTGCTGGACCACTGCTCCACTGGGAGCAAGGAAACGCCCGTCAAAACGGGGCCAGTGAGGTGGTCTACGAGGTACGCACCAGCCCAGAACTCTTCCGGCGGTATCTAAAAAGTTGTGAACCGATTCGGGTGCGATTGGTGTCGAAACGTACACGAACCGTGATCGGAACGGCCCAGGTGCAGATTCCGGGCAAGATAACAAACTTCCGAGACCCGGGATCGGTTAGCCCAACGACGACGACAGTAGCACAAGCGTGTGGGGAAGTGCACAGCGTTAGAGGTTTCTGTCTCGGGGAGGTGTGTTTGGAGCTTTCGTTGCAGTTTGATCGGAAAAGATCTGCTACTTCCGGAGCTGGTCCAGGTAAGGAAAACGGCAAAATGTTGCTTGTGGAGCAGAAGCCAGCTTCGCCCGCTCTGATGCCGCTAGCAGTCGAAGGAAAGCCAGCACCATTGCATGAATCCTCCCAACGTACACTGCCAGCGGCAGGTGTTTGTGCTGCGAAGAAAAGATTCCATACGCTCGCACCGGACGCACGCCAAAAGATTCTCGACTACCTAACTGGGCGGCCGATCGACGGTGATGGTAGCAATTCAGAACTGTCCGCACTAAGCGAGATATGCTCCGTGTCACCGGCAGAAAGTATGCTGGAAGCATTGACACGTTACGATCAAGCACCGGAACCACGGAAGCAAACCTATCTCCGTGCAGTTGATTGTGTCCGTGTGCTGGTGGAGAATCTCAAATTTACCCGTGCTGGCCAGAAGGAGATACAGCATCGTGCCAATCAGCAGCATTTGGCCATGTTTGGAGGCGGATTTGTGGTGCGCATGAAGCTCTTACCAACGGCGGCCAGGTTGAAGTTTACTTCGACAGCAGTCAGCGAGACGGAAGTAGTTTTCGACGCGAAACCGCAGCAGACACGCTTTGGTCTCCCGGAATCCGCGACCGGTGAGGGTTTGCAGTTCGACTTTGCGGTACATCTCAACGTTGGGAGTTTCTACAAGACGCGCCTCTTCTTTCTTGGCTCGGCCAGCGTCACGCTACAGGAGGTGATCGAGGGAAGGTTCGCGTGCCACAAGCGCTGCCCAATCCGGCTGGCATCGGATGATATCCTTCTCGGGACGCTAACCGTACGGTTGGAGTTGGGCAGTCGCGGGATACATTTCGGACCGGAGTTGATCGATGCCGTGCTTATCGATGGCGGCAACGTGACGCTAGAGAGCTCCGAAGCTTCTTCCGATGGCGAGAGTGTTGAGCCGAGTGTTACACCGGAACCGATACCTTCGGTCATGCACTGCCAGCACAAGCATCACCATTGCCACGGAAGCGAAGCACGTTGCGTTGATCGATTTCCGTGCTACGTCAGCAAATGCAAGACTGCGATGACTGACCCGGGTGATAATCAAAGCTCCAGCGGCGAAAAAGATACTTCCAGTCACAATCAACCGACGCGGCAAGATGGAGAAGGTTCGGGCGCCTCGACGAATGGCGGCGGAGGCGATCAAGATGAGCAAAATAGAAATGCACCTCAGAAGAACGATAGGCAACCGGAGCCGCCGAATGCCATGGAAATCGATGGTTCGAAACCAGAAGTGCAACAAACGAAGCTATTGCACGGTTTGCTGTACCTCGGCCAGCTAAAGGATCGCAACCAACCGGTGGGGGAACATTTTCTAGCACTGCAACCGTTTTGGACCGACGAACCGTCGACTCTCACCTCGGAACTCTGCCAGCCGGAGGGGAACTTTGATTACCTCCGTACGTTTCCCGTTATGGCCACCGCCAGCTTTCTCGAGCGTGTCCGCAATCAGCACCTAGCGGTCGAACTGTGGCAGAAAGCGCCCGGCGAGGGTGAAAAGCTGGTTGGCGTTACACGCCTACCGCTGCATCAGTTCTACATCGCGTTCCGGGATGTGCAGCTGAGTGACCATTTGGCTCACGCCCGCCTTCCGGTGATTTCAATTGACGGTTGGAGCGGTATTGGATCTCCTCTGGCATCGGAACCATGCGGTCAGCTTCAGGCCGTGCTTGCGATTGGCACCGAAAGCCAGATCGAACACTTCCGCCTAACGCGATCCCTGCCGATGCACACTTCCGGCGATGTGCCGCGTAATCGACTCCCGGCGATCGAGACGCCACGGATTAACCCCCGGTCGGACAGTAAGTCCATCCAAACGGTGAGCTGCGGTGGTGGTACCAAGCAACCGCAGAGCTCTGAAGTGGCCAACATGCTGTCGGCGTTCATCGAAAATCTGGCCCAACGGCTTCCAATTTCCTCCGAGCGTAGTACGGCTCCGAGTTTTGATAACAATTTATCCAGCGTTGAGCAACGCCCGGTAGCCGGATCGCCACACTCACAAGCGAACCGTCCTCAGCTACGCAAAACGGCCGATCTGCTCGACAATCTCCAGAAGGCGCTTGCCCAGCGACCCTCTGCCGCCGCCTTGGAGGGCTTCGGAGCACTCGGGTTGGGTTCGGCCGCCTCTCTGCTCGGAGCCAGCACCACTCCGGCGGATCAAACACCTCCCGCTGCCGGAACCGATGAAACACGCATTTCCGCTGCGGGGACAGGGGAACCAGTGGCACCACAACATCCTACACCGGTGGTCCTAATGGAAGCTTCGGAAAGTGAGCAACCCTCAGCCGAGAAACCGGCTCCACAACCAATCCCAGCGGTCAGCACCGAAGATTCCTCCACGGACGGTGTGGAAGAGGAGTCGTGCAAACTGATCCGATTGTTGATCGAAATCGAACGGGCCGTCAATCTGCCGCAGCTAACAATTAGCAAAAAGTACGCCAAGCGACAGCACCACAAGAACCGCGTTCCAAACGTTCCGGAGGCGCTCGTGCTCGAACCGAGCGCTTACGCCACGTTCGAGGGTCACCATCTGCGGCCGGGGACGGCGAATACGGTCAAATCACACGAAGGCATCGTCTACACCACGCACGTCATCGAGCGGAACTGTGCCCCAGGGTGGCAAAAGCGCTTTGAGGTGCAACTACCCAGCGATCTGATGACCAATGTAAGGATCCTGAGGTGCCTAGCGAAAAAGAACGTGCCCGATCACCAAATGGCTTCCATTTCCTTCCTCCACAGGACGAGAAACGGTTCATCGTGAAGGTGTGGCGGAAGGCGGCCCTAAGCGATGCGCCGAAATGCCGGCTGTTGCCCGCCCCCATGGAGGACGCCGTAATCGGGTTCTGTGCCATCGATCTGAGTCTGCTGCTGTCCGGATTGTCTTGCATCCTTGGGTGGTACAATATAATGGACTTTTCCGGGCGCTGCAACGGTCAAATCAAGGTAATAGACGGGCAAGGTTAGCTTTATGCATTCAATCGATTAAAGTGTCCCTTTTCCTCCATCGTTCGCAGATCTACATAAAACCACTCGAAAACGTGCAATCGTTCAAAGTGGCTGAAGAGCAACAGAACTTCCGTCTACCGTTGTTGATCGACGTGGACTGCGGACCCACGATGGGGCTCGATACGTCCAGCAACACGTCGCTCAGTCGTGCGCTGAAACGGAAATTCATCGAGCTGGAGGAAATCACGGAGCGGCTAAAGGCTCGCCTGTTCGATGTGACCGGTGACGACGGTGATGACGACGGTACCGATCCGGACGATCAGTTCGAACGCGATCTCAACACGGCGGCCAGCGAAGACGATGACGATGCTGTCGATGATGATCAGGATGCGTGGGCCGGTGACGAGCAGCTGGAGGACTCTTCGAATCGGAAGCGCAACAGCCAATACCCGAACGGTGCGATGACTATCACCACCAACACCTCGTCGTACTCGATGTGTGCCACCGACCGGAGCAGTCTAACAGGCTGCTCGAACCGTGCTTCGCGGTCTCGGGACGAGTCTCCTCCGCCGCGTCCTTCGACGTCGCAGCTAGCCGAACTGCTGCAAAGCCACGACATCGACACGCTCATTAATCCGGCCCTTTTCAAGAACTTTCTCCTTCCGTCAACCTCCGAATCGACACCCGTTCTCGATGGTGGTGAAACGGGCATCGATGCGGACATGAGCGATGAATCCTCGGTCGGCTGTGCGGCCGGTGGAGATAGGGTGAAACAGATAGCGACGGCCCTGCAGCGGACCACCATATCCGATACGATCCGGCCCGGGGAAGCACAGAGCAGTACGGTGATGGTGCCGGCCGAGGGCGACGGTAACGGTGGACCATGCCGCGAAGCACCGGAAGGAGAACCGATGAAGGACGTAAACAAATGAATCTAAGGTTGGGAATCTCTTTGCACAAAAGAGGTGAGCCAGCGACGGCATTTCAACTTTACTCGAACCTACTTTTAAACATCCAAAAACCCTTTAAACGCGTGTTTCAAGGAAGATATTTTTAGTTTTTAGCACGATGCAGAAGCGAGAGGACGCGGGTTGACGAGACAAACCACTCACAGCTTAATTATGCACGATAGTAATTGTATTGAGTTCTAGTTGTAATAAACGTAAATTCATCTAGCAATAGGATAAACGAGATAAATTTCATCCCTGGCGCAACACAAGTCACTCGAACGCGGACAGATAATTTTCCAGCCGGAACTTTCGCTTCAGCTGCTTGTTACTGATGAACTGTATCGCGGCGTTCGTTTTGTCGTGCCGATGATAGTACGAGCAGTGCCGGACACGCTGCAATCGCAAACCGGAGAAAGAAAAGGGAATATGGAATTTGCTGTGTGTCCTTGTCCTCCACCCACACGCACCTTGTATTCCTTCAGCGCCTCGAGCCGTTTCTTTTGTGCGGATTTGTTCTTCGCGCAGCAGTTCCGAACTTCGTTCAGTTCCCGCACCATACAGCGCCGGCAGAGACACCGCTCCGTCCGCAAATTCTTCCAGTAGTCCACCTCCGGGCGTTCCTCACACCGCTGGCAGCGATCAAAGTTGTCCGGCCGACAGAACGTTCTCGCGGCCGGCATGATCTTGATCGTGCCCCCGAACGAATGGCTCCGAATGTCCTTTCGCACCTTGAACAAATACGTACCAACCCTTGAAAAGACAAAAAGGGACAGTCAGAAGACGAAGTTGGGGAATCCAGCACTTTCGTTGTAACACTACCCAGGAGTGATCTGCAAGTGAGAGGCTTTCTCGCGATCCACGCCACTTCCGAACGGTTTGGCACCAGGTTTAACCGCCGGCTTTCGGATCAGCTCGTATTCGCCCACTCCGGGACTGCTGGCAACCTGGTCAAAGTTGAAGCGCACTGCGGTCGCCGCCAGCGGTCCATAGCCGCGCTTACTCACGTTACCGGGAACACGCGGCCGCGGTGGTGTTAGTTCCGGTGGTGCCTCCTGCGCCTCCGGTAGCACTTCCGGTTGGACGCGCCGCATCAGGGGACTAAGTGCAGGACCTTCCAAAGGCACCGTTTCCCGCTCGATACCGGAACCGAAGCAAATCCGTGCCTGGGGTGGCCGTTGGATGACGTACTCGAAACCTGAGGAAGACACTGGAACGGATTAAGAGGAGGCGAGTAGTGGATTCGTATTCTATCGTTATCGGACTGAACGGTGCCATTTTGATCGCAAAAGCTAGCCCAAGTTTAGGAACCGAATTCGAACCGAAATCGTTGCACCGTCCAAGGATCAGCTGATATTCTTTGCGTGCTTCCCGTAGGAGTAACCGGGCGAACTCGTTCACCTCAATCATCTCGGGTGAGCCGCTTCCGATGTGGCCTCGCCGAAGGTCCCAGTCAAACTGAGCGGCAGACAGTTAATTCTTCTGGCCCAAGAACTCTATTACAACCGACCGTCAGACGCCCGTCCTCGTACTTTCTCCTCCTCCTCGTGGCCGGGGAAAGTTACAACCGGAAGCACGTGGAAGTGCCCGAGGAAGTAGTTCGGTTCTTATGCCGCGAGTGTGATTTATGCTACCTTAAGCCGTACCGTAACATAATCATTTTGAATCCTTTTCATCCCTCGACAGGGCCAGCGATTTTGGCCGCGAAGGAGGAAAGCGTAGCCATGTTTTGCACACAGCAATGACAATTGGAAAACAGGAACCCCCGCGAAGGACGGTGGGTTTTGGGGAAGAGAAGCGGACCGAACGAGCGATATGATTGGATCATAAACTATGACCGTGTTTGTAAATGCAAACTGAATGAGAAAGCGCCGGTACTCCGTGCATATGTTTAGTGGGGCCGAAAGCGGGGACCGGCAAGGCCGAACCCCATCATTTCGGTTGATGAATGGGATACTTAACTTGCTTTGAAAGCACGCGTCTTCCGTTGAGCAATTCATTCGTTGTTGATTGATTTTATTACAGCGATGGAACTCGAATGTTTATGGCTCGAATGTTGTTTAAAAATGCAATTATAATTTGTATCGAGCGGTTATCGCGGTTATTGGAACGCAGCATGTAAGCGGAAGCTTTAAGGCTTTAAGAATTGGTAAAAGTCTTCTTCAAATGATAATACCAAAACCGTTGTATCCTGTGCACTGACCTCAGGCACAGCGCAAATGGATCCTAGTTTACTCACGTTTCTTCATGCACAAGTAATATTCTAATATTCTTCCAAGTCCAATAATTTGTCCACGTGAGTGAAATCCTATGGAACCACATCCTCCAAAATATCAAATATACGGTTTTGGAAAGATACCTTTAAGGCGGTAATCATTCCACGGATTGCTAGATTCGCAACGTGGACAATTTCTTGTCAAACCTCCAGATTTATAGCTTCATAGCTTGAGAGATTCCTTAGCATGCTGATGTATGTTGGAGAACCATGGGCAAAAAGTCGCCGCCGAGAGAAGCGCGATTGCGTGACAATCGGTAACTTATTGCGACCTGACCGTACGAAAGCCACCCAAGAAGGAACCAACAATCCTTCGCACGCACGGTGCTGAAACGTGGTGTGTCCTATCCGCCGCCACCTGAGCCACAGTGGCTTGGAGTGCTGAAGAATTCGATAACGGCCCCGGACTCAGAATTCGTTGTCCTGCTGTGCGCCACGTTGCTGGAGCTTCATTTTTAATATGCTATTCATGGAACCACAATTCGGAACCGAAAGCTAGACCAGAATAGGTCGATTCGTAACTCTTTGCCTCAGACCGCGTTTCAGTATCCTCCCGGACAAACGGATGGCAGTTTTGTGCGCCCGACCGGGCGTCGATCAATTGTGATGATTAAAGCTCCACACCAATTAGCGGATGGCACGCGGAACACTACGTTTTTGGGAACTTCATTTCCCCGACTTATCGCGGGAAACAATTTACGGCTGCACGATGATGACTGACAGGCCTAATTTGCTCGTCCTGACGACAATTTCACCCGTCTTTTTTTTTCATTTCCCTCACTTAATGAGCGCGTTGAGCTTTCTTCGTGGCAATCCGAACTTCCGACTAATGGAGTTTTGTTTTCGGGTGGAAAAGTAATATTTTACCTTCCATTTCGAGTCCGCTGCGAAGGGGGGGCTTCGTGTTTTGGAGTTTCCGGAAAATTTAGAAAGTAAGCAAATCCACTTCGAATTATGCACTAGTGAATTGCGGCGCGTTCACAACTCATCGCGACCCGCTGCACAAACTTGCGAATATCCCTTCCAGCTGGGCTAAAACCACAATCAATTCTGGTACGACGAGCCGTTAACTGTGAGAGAGCTTCGCGGCGAGCAACAGTTTTTTCTTTGTTGCTTCGATGCGCCTCCAAATGGCTCGTTTCGAATTGCCCCAAGGTGGTGGTGGTATAGAGAGAAAAAATGTGCATAAAAGTCCCCTTCGCGGGTTTGCCGTTTGGTTTGGATTGGGCCAGGACAGCTAAAAGTAAACATTGTTACAAACTAACTTCTCCTTCTTGCTCGGTACGGCCCGCAGGGACAATTCGCGGGTATAGGTGTGTCCTTTGTGTCCTTCGCCTACTTATGGTGGTCTCCGTCGTTTACTGTGCCACGCGAGAACAGGTGATTGTAGTTTATGAATGGAATCGATACTGTGGGGTCTGTTTGGTATTGGGGATTTTTTTTGTTATTTTCTCGTATTGTATGTTAATTAAGCTAGTAATTAACAATAGTCCTTACTGTTGAAAAACTTGCACCATGTAAAGTAAGTTCATTTCCAGAATTCTATGTTGTATGAACAAATAACAAAATTTTGCATTAATCCAGGTTCGGTATCTTGTTCGTTGCTCTGGAATGCTATTTGAGACGCGTTTATCAAAAAAGAAGAGAGTTTAACATTATTTGTCTAACGAATATTACCAAAACATTCGAATTTTCATTGCGAGCTGCTCGACCTGTCGCAAACCAATAGGCACATGGTACTCGAATCGCCCACCTTTCGCGTCATAATGAGTACGTTCAGCGATTTGCAAACATAATTCACACATTTTACATGCTGAAAACAAAACCATTGTTCTTGCGCTGTTTGCGAGCAGTAAACACTATTGATTTTAACGATAAAAATCGTCCATTTAGCCGAATAAACTCTGCACGCGTTATGGGTCATGGGTGTAAGTTTGCATTAGCCCGACGCGGTGTTGTTCGAATGTCGGTTATCGGGCAACACTTGTGCCCGATTCGAGCACTGTGCCCGAAAGCGACTGCTCGACTGCACTTCGGGTCCCGTTCGGGCAAACTTCGGTTCCTGTTCGGGCGAATTGGCACTATCAGCGAATCCGTGCTGAGGAAAAATCCACAACAATTGGCGCTCACGGTAAACAAACAGGGTTTTAGGGCCATTTTTAACTGATTCTACCCGCAAATCATATTATAAGAAAGCCAAAACCTTCAATGTGGTGCTGGCTAGTTGGTACGAGTAGTTTATCAGCAAAATAAAGCAGCATCAGTAACATAAGTAGGCTAACGAAATGGCTACGCGAGACGCTCGTTTTTGGCCCACAAACCCAGGAATAAAGGTGCATTCGCGATGGAACAGCAGCAGAACGGAGTGAAGTAATATTGGAACGCACCAAAGGATCAAAACACCCTCAACTGTGCCAAAAAATCGTGATAACACCGAAAAATAAAGGCGCATCGCCACTACGCGCCGCAATACTGGCTTCGGGCGCACTTCGGGCCGGATTCGCTGATAGTGCCGCTTGGCCAAGCGGCCAGGGAGGGGATCCGGCAGTTCTAATTTTACCATTTGGTATTTCTTGAATACGAGTAACGACGGTGTGCGATGTGATTATGTGTTGCGGGCCAATAAAATGAAACCGTTCCCACTGACAAAAATTGCACATGGCGGCGGTGCGACATCGTCGAGCAGGCTCTCCGTAGAAAAGCGGCCGAAGACAGGTAAAAACCGGACGGTTTCGGACCGGATTTGCGGGCAAACGACGTCGGAATGGTCCGGGAACCGGGGTGCGATGGAGTTTGGCCAATTTTCCGCGCCGATCGCGGCGAAAATAGTGAATTAAATTATTTTCGCACCCACCGAACGCCGTCATTTGCTCTAGCGGTCGGTGGCACAGTGTGCTCTGGCGAGGGTTTCCGGCATTTCGTGCGGGTTCCGGAATCGCAATTGAACGGGTTTCGAGAATGCGTGATAGAAAATAAACTAATTTCGTGTGAAAATAATGCTATGCGAAAGTTATGCAGTTGCAACCAGTGGAACTCGGTGAGCGATAAGCTTTGAAGCTCTGATGCGGGTCGACGCGAAACCTTGGCACAAATTACAGACGAAAAAAGAAGTGTCGTGTGAAGATGAAGTTTAATTTACTGCTAAACCTAGGCACCCCCATGGCAACCCGGATCCGTGTGCAGTGAAATCAGCCGCGGAGGATCTATTGCGATGAAACTATGTTGCGATAGGAGAGAAGATGGGGCGATTAAGCGAAAGCGTTCGCTGGTAATGTGAAACGAATCGCTCGGAGCTAGAATACGGCTTCATGGTGTAGTGATTTTTTTTTATTGGTTGTTCAACCATTGTTGGAATACTTCCTTCACAGCCCTTTGTTTGATCGAAATGATCTTTCAGTATTCGAGTGGGTTCATTTTTCGTCAAACGCATTCGCTTTTGAGTACAATTGGAAATTATTAGCAGAGCTTGTAACTTGCTGAGTGCGGTGGTATGCGCCGTTGGTGGTGGTATGCGGCGTCTGGCATCACTCCTACACATAATAAAATCCGCTGTTGGTGAATTTTCTTGCTCATCATCGCCGTCGTCGCGGCCGCGAAATTCTTTCTATTTTTCTGTTGCGAGAAATACGACCGTCAAACCATTGACCCCGTTCACAAAGAGCCCTTTCGATCGCCCCTTTCGTTGGCGATAGTAATGCGTGTGGACTGATTAATATTTTTCACGTTCTTCTCAGCAAGCCGTTCCTAGATGCAATATTACCTCCTAGTGAGTCATGCAACAGCCACAATGTGATGCGTTCTCGTGAATTTTCTCTTGTTTGCATGACCGAGGGCGGACATCTTGGTTGGCGTGAATTATTTTCTTTGCAAATTCAGAATGTTTAATGAATGTAGGACTATGCTAATGTACACTTTTTCTAACTTACATCCTTTTCAGACCATCCATTCCAATTTGAGCCTCCTTAGGCCGACGGCCGTGCCATTAATCTAAGTAAACCTCTCTGTGTTTGAGCGCAACAATCAAGTGTACACTGCAACAGCATACATTGGCTGCATAAGTTGCTCGAGTTTGACTCGTACAAAAAATAATAATAGGAAAGCACCTTTCGGCATGGAGCGATGCCCGTAGGAAGCCTTACCGCTACACGAAGTGCATATTATAGAGGATCATTAGTGTCAATTTGGCACGCTGTAAAATTTGCCTTCTGAAGTAGAGAGGGCTAAAAGTTTTAGCGACTTCCTTGGGAGATCTATAGCTAAACACGCCTGCTGCGATACGCAGTTCCCAGAAACATCCGGAGCAGCCGAAGGCTTGCGGTATTCAAGCTTGCAAACCACTTGCGATTTCGTACCAAAATGACTACCACACGGGAAGATGTCCTGCTGCAGATGGGTGAGGTCCGCTTCAAGAAGGGCGATGGTACGCTCTACATAATGAATGAGCGGATCGCCTGGATTGCGGAGCATCGCGACACGGTGGCCGTTTCGCATCGTTTTCAGGATATTAAAAGTGAGTAACCAAGTCCGCTGCTGGCGAAGAGTGTCTGCTTAAATCTTTATGTCGTGGTTACCTCTTTTTGCAGTGCAAAAGATTTCCCCCGAGGGCAAACCGAAGGTGCAGCTGCAGGTCGTGCTGAATGATGGTAACAATTCTACGTTTCATTTCGTCAACCGACTCGGTGCGCCAGCTCAGATGGCCGACCGGGACAAGGTAAAGGAGCTGCTCCAGCAACTTCTGCCAAACTTTAGGCGTAAGATCGACAAAGAGCTCGAGGAGAAGAACCGCATCCTGACCGAGAACCCGTCACTCCTGCAACTATACCGTGACCTCGTCATCACGCAAGTTATGACGAGTGAAGAGTTTTGGGCCCGCCACGCCAAGGGACACATGCAGAAGGAGCAAACGGTGAAGCAGGACATTGGCGTTTCGGGTGCGTTCCTGGCCGACATTAAGCCACAAACCGACGGTTGCAACGGGCTGCGCTACAACCTGACGGCGGATATAATCGAGTGTATCTTTAAGACGTACCCGGCCGTCAAGCGAAAACACACCGAGCACGTCCCGGCCAAACTGACCGAGGCCGAGTTTTGGACCAAATTTTTCCAGTCGCACTACTTCCACCGCGATCGCATCGTGGCCGGCACGAAGGACATCTTCACCGAGTGTGGTAAGATCGATGATCAGCAGCTGCGGCTAGCGGTGCAGGAGAATCTCGGTGACCCGCTGCTCGACATACGCGCCTTCGAGGATAATACACTCGAGGAAGGGTTTTGCAGTTCGGCCACCTCCAGCCGGCATTCGACCGTCAATAGTGGCAACATCGTGCACCAGAGCATGATCAAGCGTTTCAATCAGCACTCGTTTTCGGTGCTGAAAACGTGCACCGACGTGAAGACGCTCAACTGTGGTATCGGAGCGATCCTTTCAGCGACACCGACGGTCGGTGCACGTGATAATACGGCAAACGGTGGACCGATGTCAAATGGCGGCGGCGGAAAGGATCACAACAACGGCGGCGACACGGTTGGTAATAACAATAACAATAACGTGGTGAATGGGTTCAGCAAAAAGGATAAGTCGCACAAAAATGGCAACAATCATCATCACCCCGGGACCGTGAACGGGATGGACCATAGGAATGGCGGTGGTGGCGTTGCAACCACCAATGGAACGTTCGTTGAACCGACGATCAAAAAAGCTCGCATTCAGGCCAAAATCACGTACGATGATCTAGAGGGTGACGAAGAGGAAGAGCAGCGGAGACAGCGGGTGAAGCAGCTGAATCTGACCAAAATCGAACGCTACCTTCACGGGCCGGTTCCGGCAAGCGGCACTTTCGGAGAGCACTCCGGGATGCACGGCGGAGAAAGTTCTTCGGCAACCGCTGGAGGTGTTCTGCATGATTTCGAAACGATCGATGCGATGATAGTGGACGCAGCGAATAACGCGTGGAGTGCCAGGACTCCTCACAAACTCCTTGTTAGTCCGGCTGCCGCCGTTAGCGCGCTGGGTGATCTTAGTCCAGGTGGTGCCCTTATGAGAGGATTCCAGGAGCAAAGCCTTGCACGTAAGTAACTGCTGCTGTTTTGTCGCTCCCTGTCTTTCGTCTCTCCTTGATCCCAAAGTGTTCAATCACAGCTAAACCCCCCGGTTGTCGGTTGGTCATGGGCAAGGTATATAAAAACTTCAACTTCCACGCGGATCGGTCAAACCATACCGGCGAACCCGTACTCTTACAACAGACAAATCACTTTTGAAGACATTTCCAATCAACAATATTTCTGGTCCCTTTTCGGTATGCGCTCATATTTGTATTTTGATGGTTTCCTTTCTCTCTCATAACAGAGTTGGTCCCTCCCGACATCGAGAAGGAGGTGCGTAATCTCTACCTATCGTTGCTCGAGCTGCTAAAAGAGTTCTGGAAGTGCTTCCCGCCGACTACACCACAGCTTGAAGCGGAAGCGACGCGCATGCACGACATCCTGCAGCGCTTCGCGATGGTCAAACTGAAACCGTTCGAGGTAGCGTACTCAGCGGCGATCATACACCCAACGGATGGCAGGGTTACAGATTTCTAATCATAAACCACCCTCTCTTCCTTGCACCCCCGCCTTTCCCAGGACCGTGCCATGAGAGAGCTGTTGCCGTTCGGTTCCTCGTTGACGCAACACCTCAACCAGCTGCTTCAGTCGGCCAACCGTAAATTTGCCACGTGGCAGGACCGTCAGCGACGAGCGCACAGGTAGCAGAGCTACTCTTAGCTGCCTTTTTGTGCCGATATTTTTCATCACATTTCCGATCCGCCTACACCACCACCACCTCCACCGCTCCAGTTAGTCAGAAGGTCTCTGGCATCTTCTTCGACCTCATCACCAGCGCCACCATTCCTATCATCGTCCGGCTGCCGATAGTAGGAATTAAGTTGTTTATTTTTTCATTTTGTTGCCGGTTGCGGATCCCATCACATAGCTTTCCTCCCTTCCAATGAGCAGCTTTGTAGAGAGAAAGCGAAGAGGTAATCACGGAGCTCTCGAAATGTGCCTGTCAATTCTATGCTGGACATTTCTTCGATTTGTATTCCTACGGCTGCGGGAATTGTTTTTGTAACTGTCAACAGGATTCACGGAACGGGTTGAATGTAGTCTTCTTTCAGTTAGGAACACAAGTACCACTTTACGCAAAAGCACAGTTTTGTTCAGCATTGTCAGAAAATGTAGAGAATAGTAATAGAGTGTCTTGGACGCTGCAATGCAGATAGAGGAACTTCATTGCTGCAGTTTAATGTTTTCATTAAACTGCTTTACTTTCCCAAACAAAACATACATTCTTATAACATAATTTAATTACTATTATCCATTCTCTCCGTTATCATCGCCAATCATTATCGTTAGTTGCGCTTCGAGCTTCACCGTACGTTAGAGACTACGCAAACTATCTTTTTGAGGCAACACTGCTAAGCAAGTCAGGAGCCCAACTTTTCCCAGCCCCATTGTGGATCCTTGAGTCGGACTGAAAATACGTTAGGTGTAAAGCAGAGATGGTTGTGGTGGTGGTCAAACTAAGAGGAAGTATGGTTCGTGTTCGAAACACACCGAAACAGTTGGGATGAAAACAGAAAAATGACTGAATGAACTGCCTGTAGAAGATTTAAAACACAAATCAAATTATAAACTAAACTAACCCCGCAAGTTCACCAATAGCGCTCGTGCTCCTTAGCAAGCTTGGGCAGAGTACACGTAATCATCCCCATTGAAGCAAATAACTCCAACCAACGGTTAGTGCCCATGCAGAAGAATTGAGGAATTATCAAGAGGCAGAACCATATCCGGGAATTGACCGTGTCAGATCAGGGCAGCAGATACAGATCCTACGTGTGATATAGTGTGGCGACGAAAAATTCCATTCAGAGAGAGATGCGATCACAATGCGCAGTAGGAACCGAACCGAACGCAATCGGATCCGATGGCGGTTGTACCATTGCAACATACGAGGTGATCAATAAAGAACTAGTGCCGGATTTTCTTCCTACGCGCACGCGCGCACGAGGAGTTACAGGATCGAATGAAAATCAAACTTAAACGGCGTTTTATTCGAACTTTCGGTCGCCCGGCATCCGACGAATGGCAATTACTTGCGAAAGAAAATCAAATCTGATTCCAATAAGCGAAGTTACTGTGTAATTTGAGCCAGCGCGTCGCGGGATGTTACTTCCGTTTCAGAATACCGTTTCTCTGGTTCATTTGTCATCCACGCGGTCGTTTTCGGTCGCACCAACTCAACTCAACTCACCACAAACGTCACGCGTTTGACGCACCAGAGCCGGTTGACGCACGCACACTACGTTACACTACAAACGTCAAATGTGGTTATCTCGCTCTAGCGTCGGATGTCCCTTTTCCGTTCGTATGTCATAGGCGAAAAAAAAAGCTGGGCCCCAAGGACACGAAAGAAATGCTTTGTCTCCTGCAACCAGACTACCCCTGGAATGCCGCTGGATTTGCGGGTAGTTTTTGATGTGCCAACAATAATTACCCCAATACAGGATATCCAGGGGGGTCGCTACTGGCACCGTGGTTTGAGTTAGTATGAAGATGAATCCATCTTATCTTTTGTTCACTCATTTGCATTTTCATCACTATCTTTTTCAGAGAACGGACTGCGGGAAAACTATAACAACAAAAGCGGCGCTTCACGTGTCGAGATCGACATACACTTTGATGAGGTGCCACTGTTTGTATTTCCGCGAAAAGTAGTAGCTTGGACCATCACAGGAAGGGTACAAGACCCGCAGGTAGTTCAAACGGAGCCGTTTTCGATCGGTCTATATGTTGGGGAGAAACGGCCCACAAAGATGGAGGAGTTCCTCACGCCGTTCGTGACAGAGGCAAAACAAATGGACGAAGAACAGATCGCCATCAATGGGGCCGCAGTGAAGATCCGCGGATTTAACAGCGATGCCACAGCCCTGTGTCTCGTCAAAGGTAAGAATTGCCAGGACAACGGCAGTGATGGCCTGATTTACCATAATGGGGTTTTGTTTTTTTCAGAGACAGTAGACCACCACTCGCAGATGGCGTGCCACAAGTGCACGGTTGTTGCCCACAGCAAGGGCAAAAGGATGGCGTACCCTATGCAACCGGCTGAGGCAAGAACGAACGAAATGTTCCGGCAGTTACGATATGGCAACCATCATCTGCACGAAGACGTTGGCGAGCTTGGAAACCAGGAAAGGGTACCAAAACGATCGGCATTGTTGAACTTGACGCAAATTGACATGGTGGAAGATTTCATGGTAGGGGACGAGGACCACCTACTACACGCCGGCCTTATGCGTAAATTGCTCTTCCATTTCGTGGAAGGCAATGGTAGTAACGTACGAGCAATGAAAAAAACGACGTTATGTAACTTGAATGCCCGGTTGCAGGAAGTTGAGCTACCATGCGAGTGCTCGCCACGGCGCTTCCCTGAGCTAACCACGGATCTGTGTAGTTGGAGTTTGAACCGCCACCATTTTGGACATTTGCTAAAGTGGGCAATGAACGTGGGCATTGTTTTTAAGGATTTTTTGCCCAAAACAATGATATGTACATGGCCCTATATTTTGGAGTTTGCCTTTTAAGTTCGAACTATCATAGGGCTAATTGGGAGTTCGCGGACACGTTTTTCCAAGACTTTCTCAGATTGTACCAAGAGAACTTCGGAATAATTGGTTACAAATGCCACTGCCTCACCCATCTTGTGAATGAGGTGAAAAGGTTTGGGCCTTTGGTGCGAAATTCGTCCAAGCTATTCGACAGAATGCTGGCACCCTTGAAGGAAATGGTGGACAAGTACAGCCATGAAACACTTCTGGAACAGGTTGCCAGCGCACTGCTTGTTCGGGAGGCTGCTTTTAAACAGTCCGGAGATCCTGTATATCCCACTGTCAGCAACCAACAAGCTAATGGCACCTACCTCGGGGTGATTGTTCGTGAAGGGCTCACCCTAGCAGCCAACAGTCCTTCTGACTGTTGGCTTCTTATCAAATCCGAAGAGCCCTCCGCAGATCCCCGGGTAGTGAAGTTTTTATCCGCCTCCATTGCCCCGTTTTTGGTAACAGCGGTTCCGCTAGAAACCCAATCGGCCATTTTCATGCCACGTACTGATGCAAACCCTCCCCTGGCCAAGGAACTGAATGTGTTTAAGTCTTACGACGACATCAGCACCCTGAACTCGCCAAAACAGGATATTCCCCTGAAGGATATTCTGTGTAAACTGGTGGTGGTGCCGTTGAAAAACGGAACAGCCTTCGCTCCAATGCACGAAACGTTGCCAAATTAAGTGACAATTTAGACAATTAAGTGTACAAGTAGTATGTAATATATAAGTATAAGTATAGTATAAGCATAAGTATAATATAATATTCAGAAGTAAGAAAGTAGGTAGAAAAAAATGCAGTTGGGCGTACAACAGCAAATTCAAACTTCAAACGCGAAACATCGCATCGAATCGAATTTCCCTTTTCACTCGTGAGAATTTGGTCTCAAAAGGGAATTTGAGTGAGAAATTTGACTTATCGTGAGAAAGAAAGGGAATTTCGCTTCGGGAACCGAACAAAAACGAGAGAGCCAGGCAAAAACCAGGGACCGGGAACGCCGGGTCGAAACGTCTGACGTCTGAGACTGACAAAAAGGAAACAATATTTTCCAAAAACAAAATAATGAAAAATGAAGGTGGTGCTGAAGCGAGCGCTGCGCGTATGGTTCATGGAAAAGCCCGTGTGTTAGTCCGTAGTAGCGGCAGCGGTATCAGTGAAAATCAGGAAACGGAAAGGTAGCGACCGTTTCGGTCCGTGGTCGATTGTAGGCTTGTTTTTACGATTATTTTCGCCCGGCCTACTGTGAGAAAAGCGGTTTGGTGCAGACATTTCTTCCGCGTCCAGCCCCGTTTCGGGTGGCCGGGGGCATAGAATGAAAATTTTCCTCTGAAGTGGGTGCGCGCGTGTGTGCTTGCTTTCGGCGGCCAGACCGAGGCCAGCGAGTGCGTTTGCAGAAGGCGTGAAACCGCGAGAAGCAATAGCCGTGGTTAGAACGTTGGAACTGTGTTCTCCTCAATCCGCCCGCCCGTCCGTCCGAGTGTTTGTGTATGTGTGTTTGGCTGCATCGTTAAGACTAAAATCGGTAACGGAGCGGCGGCATCAGCGTTTATCAGCAATCTACGGTGGATAGCAAAACGAAACCCCAAAACCGCATATGGTGGCCGCCAGTGGGGGGAACAAACTGCCGCATCGGAACGGCACCCCTTCAGTGTCGCTACATAGAACTTTCCCGTTCCTTAATGCATTGGAATTGGCCCCACATCGTGTGTGGCAGTGAAGAAAATTGGTATCGCACGCATTCTTGGTGACCCCGTGAGAAAAGAAAGTGCGTTCACTGCGCTCGCTCAGAGCTCACTCGCAGTCGCCGATCATCTCACTCGCGCGGGGATTCATCTCGCAACGCCCTGGTTCTTGCACTCTCTCTCGCTCGCCCACATCACTTTCTCTCTTGCACGAACGCTCGGCCTGGCGGTGCGTGATCCTGGGGATTGACCAGCAGCAGCAGCCGTCATCGTGAGACAGTTTCCTTTTGCGGCAGTGTCGATGCCCGGTCGGTCGCGCGTTTTCATTTTTCCAGTGCGTTGCCAGAATGTGCGAATTTTCGCACTTTTCATCGCCACCATCCGACGGTGCCGACGGCGGCGAGTGAAAAGTGAAAAACACCCGGAAAGCGGAAACGAGTTGCTCCCAGCAGATTGGAACACCCAAAATGGGGCAACACAATCGAAACACCCTAGCACGGGCAAGAGTGAGACAGAGAGAAAGGGAGAAAGGGAGAATGAGAAGGTTTCTGTGGGTGTTACCGAAAGAGAAAAGGCAGCCAAAGAGTGCGCCAGCCTGCTGCTGAGAATGGCGGTGATCATTGGTGATGATGATGATGGGGATGTTGACACGAGCAAAAAAAACGAGAGTGAAAAATCGGAACATATTTCTGGCGTCGCCGCCGACGTCGGGCGGGGAATGCTTACATTTTAGGGCTAAATATAAGAGTCCCGCAATTCTGGTTGCCACCACTGATTCTGTGACGATCCGGCGTTTCGGCACGGAATTCGGTATAACCGCCACAATCGACCGCCCGCCTTCCGCCCTTCTGGCCCCATAAGGATGCTCTCGCCGGGCCTTGGAAGGAGTTGAAAAGCGAGGCGGAAGGTTCCAGTGTCTTCGTCTCGACACACGCGCGTCTGCGAGCGTCTGGTGAATGGGAGGGCAACACAATTTCGAATCCATCCCGAGCACGGAACATCTGTGATATCATCGCACGCACGCACACACGTTTTTCACGCGTCTGGCACACACGGCGTGCGGATGGAAAAGTGTTACCCGAAATTCAGGCCACTCGGGGTGGCCGCTTCGTACCGTCGCTCTCTGGGCGGCAATTAAAATGCTCCATCATTTCTTCGATCTCACAGAGGCACACCTCTTGGGCGGCTCGCGCCAAGATAATCGTCGACGGTCGGCCGCTTGAATACCTCTTCCGCTGTTCCGCCGGGTCTCAGACGCTACCTTCATTTTCTAGGATGCGTTTCGGATGTTTTTTTCGCCTTGGAATGGTCAGAATGCGGTCGTTTTCGGTCGATGGGAAAAATCATCTTTGGACAGTCGGCAGAAAGAGAGCGAGAGCGATAGAGACTGGGCTGAGACACTGGTGCCGTCGCGTCGCGTGTGAGACAATGCTTCTTTCGGAGGAAAATAGATCAACTGGTAAAAAGGTGTTGTACAGACAATGTTCGAAAGATACCGGAAAAAGGACGAACGGTCGTGGCCAGTGTGATTGCGGGTAAAGATATGGTACAGTTCAACGATACCTGAAGGATCGCACGCGCTGACCACTGTTGGGTTTCCCTTTGACAGCCGCAGAAGCTGTGCTAAAAAGGTCCTTTTCCACACCTTTGCGCCCAACGTCCGGGGCGAACCTTTAAGTGATCCTTAAAGTAAAATGACCCAGAGGGAGAGCTATTAATCTTTGGCCGCATCCTGGGCCTGCTTTGGGTCGCCGGGGTCCCAGGGAACAATTTCATTCACCGTCGTCGTCCCTGTGGCTCATATATTTTTGAGGTTCATTTTGTTTTTTCGTTTTAGCCTGCTGCGATCGCAAAGCCGGAGCGACAGAAGCGCGAAGTGACGAAGAATCGCTTCTCGGTGCGTTCGTGAAGAATTGTGAAAAATCGCGCCGGAGAAGGAGTGCACATCGAATGCTCACCGAAACGAGGACGACGAACATTGTTTATGTGTATGTGTTTGCGTTTGTTCTGTTGTGCGAGCACCATTGAGGCCGATGCGTGAAGTAAACATCGGCCGTAAAGCATAAAGATCTCATCGTTACGTACTGCACCACAAAGAGCAAGAGAATTCAGCCTACTTCGCGTACACGAAAAGCGGTCTCTGGCTCACGAAAGCGATGATGGCACGAAAAGTGGTGCCGGAACACTCAGTGCGGGTGGTGAAAGTGTGAAGAAAAGTCCGGAATCTATGTGACCGGGCTGGGCCCCCCCGCCTGACCCCCGGTTGGCCGCAGTGTGTGAAGCCAAGTTGGTCAAAGGGGTGCAGCCAAACCGCGCATCGGGCGCAACTCATCCCCTTGTGAACCTTGTGATTATTGTTACGTAGCGTATTAACGATAAACCCTTACCGTGGGCGCTGCAAATCGGGCAGGGCCGTACACTGCGTTCTGGGGGTCCAGGGAATAAAATGTACAGTTGGGCACAAAGAATGCACCGACGGGCGGCTACGCTCGGAAGTGTGGTCACATCCTGTGGCCACCCGGGGGCACAGTATCCGCACCGACTGGAGAAGGTAAAGTTCGGTGTACCGCTGGAGGAGGTGTGCAAAAACGACATTCCCGGACCGCTGCTGGTGCTGATACTGAAGCTCAACAAGGAGGCCCCGTTCCGGAAGGACGTGTTCCGGGCACCCGGCAATCAGGGCGCGATGAAGAAGCTGATCCACTTCCTGCAGCAGGGCCGGCTGGTCAACGTGGACAACTACTCCGTCTACACGATCGCGAGCGTGCTGAAGAAGTTTCTGCGCAAACTGCCGGGCGGCGTATTTGGGCGCGAAGGCGAAGCGGAACTGTTCCAGATTGTCGACCTCGACGATGAGATCGAGCAACGGGAGAAAATTCACAGGTAAGTGGTCGCGGACGGGTTTTTATGATTCACGATACTCCGTTGTTGTTTTGACGCGGCCGCGAGTTCAGAGATAAGAGGAACCGCGGGCGCACACCATGCTGACAAACACGCGTGAATAAGGGTGCTTTACAGGATGTTGTTTACGGTGATAAACGTAACAAGTCATTCGTGTGATCCAAACGCGACACATTACACGGTGTCCGTTGGATTTGTCACAGAACGGGACAATGTTCGGAGAAACATCTCCCTTGAGTCACACCCAAGCTGGTCGTCGTTCGGCCCCGGATGTGTTGCCGGATGGGCATCTTACGATCGTTACTGAAGGGAATCGGTTTTGAGGGGCGTGTACTGGTTAACATTAGATTCGTTTATATTAAGAGAGATTACGTTGCAATCATTAAGAGAGATTACGTTTCACTCGGAATGGGTTGTTCAATGTTTTTGTTTTGTTCGCGCTTAAACAGTAATGGCATCGCTTGAGTTCAGGAACTGGTTATCGATTTTCCTATAAAAAGTTGATTTAGCGAGCCAGAACAAGAGCTTTTATGTCGGAATACATTTTTTAAAATGCCACCGACTTACCCTCAAGGACTTTAGTTTCGTTTCTAGTTCTTTGTTTCTAATGGAAATGGGTGCCACTCCAAAAGCCGCCCCGAAACACCGAAAGCACTCCGATTTGCTGCAATTGCAGTTGCGGAGTGCAGTTGCCGCAATCACGCAGTCACGAAGCAATGGCCGCCGTCGCAGTTTGTGGGCCGTCGCATTTTGCAAGCCGTCCGACTCAAGGCGATTCCGAGCGAACGCTCCCAGCGCAGCAGAGTACTCCCATGCACCAAACATTTAGCCGCAACCTATGGCCCACTTTGAGAGGCCACATCGTTGGGTGCAGTTCTTGTCATCGCCGCTGCTGACAGGCGGATGCAATAACTCGACGTAAAACAATCTGTTAATTGTTAGTCTCATCTGGACGAGCAATGTAGTCCAAAAGACAGACCGTCACTATCGGTCCCCACCGCGCTGCGGTCACAATGGCTCCGTCGTATCGTCCCACCGTGTGTCCACACGACCCGTATTTCTGGTGGGGTTGTTAATCACACTCGTTATCGAACTTGGTGTGTGACGGAAAGTTGAACGGCCGGCCGTCTCGGCAGCGGGCTGGGTGGATGGCCCAAACCGGGCGGAACGAAACACATAAAGTGTACCCTTACGCGATGTTACTATCGCTCCCGAGTCCACCGGTGAAAGCGCGGTTTCCTTCCATTTCCATTTGGCGACTCGCATGTTTTGTTTTGATTAAATTCGGAATTAATGCTTTTCCCGATTCGCTGTTTAAACCTGTTTTTCTGGGGTCCAATCTCAGGCACAACATTGACACACTGCTGCCACCGAATGGGGCTGGTTCCGTGGGTCGCGGACTTTTGACGGGCTGAAGGCCACACTACTACCCGCGTCCTCCGCCTCTGCGCAGCACTTGTTGGGGCGCTCCCGTCCCGTCCCGTAGCTATTGCGAAAGCAAGTCGTCCCAGCACGCTCCGGAGTTCCTTAGCCGAGTAAATTGGTCTTAATGCAAAATCCCCTTTTATCCACTTGCCTGCCTGCCTGCTTGCGCTGCGTATGCGCTGGATTAGGTACGAACGCTAGGCGACAGGGCACTTGACTGCTTAACCAAGTGAAGGAATTCTGCCGTTGTACTCCTCCACCGTGAGCCTAATTCAATTGAAAAATGCATCTAATCAAGCGCCCCCGGCGGACCAAGAAAAGTACGAGACTGCGAGACCGAGGGGTTCCATTACACCAATCCCGCTTGGCTGGCTTTTGGGTGCGTGGCGTACGCCCGCGTGTGCTGGTCATCGCTAGAGAGGTCTTGCCTTTTCGCAGCGATTCAGATCGAGCGGGGGGCACACCGTAAACGGACACCCGGGTGTCCGGGGCGTTTTATCAGAAGTCGGAGGCCGGCGCCGGACTGAAGGTCCGAGGTGGGAGTTTAATTTAATTTCAGTCGTCCGGCTTATCACTTATGACGCGAGATAAAGAAAACAGTCAGAAGCTTACCGGGAATCGGCGGAATGCGTGTTCCTGCGTGTGAGCAACACCAGCGCGGCAGTCCGTAGATGTCGGCAGCTGCCAACGCACATGCTGTTTGGAATTTATGTACCACACACCACCACGGTCCCGGGCCCGGTGGGGAGGCGAGCAGATCCGCCCGGGGTCAACAGCCAACGAGGCGGAGAATTTGTGTCGCGTTCTTCGCCACATTCCGTCATTCTCCCGAGCTCGTTGTTAGCCGCCATCGATGGAGCGAGCTCCCCCCCACGGGGGTCCGGATATCGGGGAATGCCTGCCAGCCGGGAACGAAACGGTAACGAACCCCTTTCGCTGCCACCCGACGCAAGGGCATGGCATGCGGGGACTAGGGTCTCCAACCGGAACTCTGTTGGTGGGGAACGAAACGATAACATACGTGTGGTGTGATTGTGGTGGCCGGGTGCATAGAACCTTCTCGCAAGACAGTGCGACGACGACGCCCCTTGCGTATGGCACAGTGTGCTTTTTATCGACGCCCTACGATTTGAATCATCCAGTCGAGCTGGGGAAGGTCGAGTTGGGTTTGACGAGGCTTTGACTCTCTTTGAAGGGGTTGGCATCGGTTGCATCAGCAAGCAGGAGTCATCGTAACGTACGAGCAAAGCGCAGAAAGCACTACCCCACAATGTGCTACGGCTTTCGACAGGATTGACTAGGTTAGGGGTTCGTCAGCTCGTGGTCGGAAGCGAGACATTAATTATCGCCGCACGCGCGCACTCACTGTCTTAATCATGATGGTGGAACCACCCTTCAAAGTGGAGCGGTGGTCCATCATTGGCTTGTGAGCGTAAAGAAAGCCCGGGCGGATGTTGCACTGCCGCGGCCGCGATGAAGTGCTTATTGTTTGTGCGCCCTCCACTTGACTCGAGCGCTCGACTTGCAACTCGTCTCCCTGTCGGCGTCTTTTAAGTACCCATTGATTTCCCAAAAGGGTCCGTTTCTCAAAATCTGCTTCAAACGGCTAACAATGAAATTTCGGTGTCGAGGTCATCGAGCATATTTGCCGGCTGCGCTGTGTCCCCTTATCGATGCTGGTCCCCCCGCAGTGTAGGCTATTGTTTTTCGAACTCTATTGGTTCCCGCTGGCACAGGCCATCATCGCTCCTGGTTAGGCGCTTCAAGGCGTTTTTAATTTGGCTGGCTGAGAAAATCGCCTCTTGTTTCTCAATTCCGGTGGCTACACGATCGCAATAGAATGGGCCAGCGTAGGGGGTGCTCCAGTGTGTCTGGGAATTGGTTCATTCTGTAGGCTGGTGGGCCGCGTCTAGCAAAGGGCCATTTGAAATCTGTTGAGAAAGAATGCTGTATCGGCCCCCCCGGGGGCCAACACGACGTTGAGGTTGAGCAACCGGTTTTCGGTTCCCTGGTGTGGTTTCTAGCGATCACCACTGCCTTGCGGCGATTAGCCGCTTTGTTGCGTCCATTTTGGTCGCTGGGCGCGCGCGATGCACTAATTGTTCCGATAACAATCGCTGGAACTTACGCCCCTTAGATTGTTCGATGGAGCTGCGTAAGCTGCGTGGTGTGAAGAAATTTCATGAAGTTGGCCAACGAATCTTGAAGTGGCGAATCAAATATCACGCCTTAGGACACGCTTGCCTTTTCTTTTTTAGCATCGCTCGTGCTCAGCTAAATGTCGCCCGGCGAACTTTTTCCCGCTCATCGTGATCGTCGGTGGCATTTGATCCATTTGATTCCCCGTGTAATAATCGATCATCCATTTAGTCACCAAGTTGAGGAAGGGTTCTCCTCCACCCGGTAGCTCATTAATAATGGGCGTGATCCCGGCGCACCGTTTTGGGCCAGCAGAATGACGTGATTAATTGAGTGGCCCGAAGCGCAACAGTCACACGACGCATTCTGGTGATCGTGATCGATGAGTATGCTGCCTGGTATGGGACGTGGACACAATGGGCTATTGTTCCAATTTCTTACGGGTTTGCTCGGAGTTTCTGGTCATTTAGTGGCCAAGTGTCGAGGGTACTTTTGACGCACAGAAATGTGCCTCCCCTAACGTATTAGCCCAGAGAAGATCCAACGAGAAGGTCCTGCCGAATGAGTAATCCTTTCGATCGGACCAAAACTTCGCTAATGAGTGGCGGCTCTTTAGCGCGCCCGCGGTCGGTGAGATAACATCGCGTGGGCTAGTTATGCCCCGGCGGGGGGTGTTATGGGAGTATTCATAAACGATGATTTATGTGCCGCCGGTGCGCGCGCGCGCCGATGCTCGGCGTCTCCCTAAACTCGCTCGTCAATCGCTGATCGCTGTCATCTGCGTTCAGCAGAGAAGTGTCGTCATCGTCCCGTCGTCGTTTCTCAACTAAGCCGCCCGGCTGTGCCAGCCGGGGGTCGGCACTAGAGCAGTGCGCGGTTGTAAATTGTTGAAATAGTTTCACCTCGTGCAACCGGCTCTCGGCGACACATAAGGCCCGATCGTCACCGTGTGCAGCTCTGCAGCTGCAGCTAGATGAGCGATACACTTTTGGCCACCAGAAGAGCGTGTTTGGTAGTGTCGATGGCACGCGGGGAAGATATTTCTATCGGGCAGCTGGTGTGTAGCAGCGTCCACACACCTGACTTTCGTGGTGGTGCTTCCAATTTAGGCGACGACAGACCCAACATCCAACATGTTAGTTGCGCTTGTTGTAGTCGCGGCACGGCGCGACGTACGAAGAAGTAGTTCGCTATGACGGGAGGAGGGACGGCCCCCCTTACCCATCAAGCGCAAGTGGACATTGCGCGCCCATTTGTCATGCAAGTGTGATAAGTGGTGTTGCCCCAGTGTGGCGTTCCTCCAAATGTGTGCCAAACTGATGACGTTCGAGAGGTGGTGGCGTCCGACAATCAGGGCCAGGCACTGGCCGGGTGGCGGGTGGCGGGTGGCGCTAAAACAACATTTTGCGCTACAACATACAACATGGGGAGCATTGGCATTTGTGGTTTCATAACACTCGGGCTCCGTGTTTGGACGTCTATTAGGAGTGGACCTGATCCAAGCACGGGGAACACAAATTGTTTTCCTTATAGGCTTTTTCGCTCTACGACCTACGGCATATTAGGATGGCGATCCTTTCTGTACTAATTTTTGCCCAGATACCGGAGCACTTCCGAACTAGTGTTAGTCTCTGTGTTGAGTATTTTATCATAAGTCTCATAAGCAGCGCATACAGAAATGGGGCGAAGGAACGTCATCTTGGCGCACGGTGATGGGTCATCGACTGATGAAACCACACACACCACAGCAGATGATGGGGCACATAGAATGGTAACGGTTGCGCCACAATCCCGTCGGGCGGTCGGTCGGTCGGTCGGTCAGCGGCACCACTTATTTCGTCGTGGCCAGGTTTTTTATGCCTTGCGCAAACATATATGGGGTAGTAAAATTGAACTTAATTAAGAGGTTAATTTTTGTGTGTGTTCCGCTTTTTATTGCACGGTCCGTGTTGGTTTCGCTCGATGGAACTCGACTCGACCCGAACACCAACGGGGAATTTAGAGGCGGTCTAGTGATGGAGGAGACGGAGGGAGTGAACCGTGCGGTTGGTTTATTATAGTCCAGGGTACATTTGTAGTAGTAAAAGTTTTCTGAACTCTCCATGGTCCAAACCAAACATATGTCGCAGTTTTTCGGGCTCACTTCTGACAGTATGTTAATCCCAACCCCTCCCCCAAGGGGACAGGGCCACTTACGCCCCCGGGAAGTAGTGTTCTAGGTTACACCTTCCTTTGAGCCCCAAGAAACACTCTGACAGCAATCCGTCTGATCGGAAATGCGAGACGCGCGCGCACCCTGTTCGGTTCATCGGTTCCTCCGTCGACGATGGAGGAGTTTGTTACCATTTTGGGATTATTGGCCCCGCGCTACTGCCGTCGGCGCTCGGCAGTCCTCCCTGCCCACCGTTTTGGTGTCCGCGGCGATGTGGCGCACCTGTAGCGCGCGCGCAGCCAGTTGCCATCTGTCGGCGAGCCGTCTTCGCCCACGAGTTTTGTCTTGCAAGACGTGACCCCAGACCAGAGACGAGCAGGACGAGGTTGAGACGGCGATGGGGTGTGCGGTGAAGCTGCGCGCGGCGCGTCGAACGACGACGATGACGAAGATGGACGGATGTTGACATTCTCCCGTCGGTCGCGTTAGATCAACCGGTGGTGGCGACGAGACAACCTCACCGAGATGCTTGGGGCGGCCGATTTTGTAACGATTTTCTACTCCCGTAAACCGATTAGTGGGGCGCGGCCCCCTTTCTGTCACACTGCATTTGTTTGACGGATCTCGTGACTTTTGCTTTCACCGCGACCCGCGCTCGTTTGTTTTATTTCGAATGATCTTGCGACCATCATCAGCTGGTTATGCGTCACTTGCATTCTCGCCCCGGTTCGTGCAGCTTGCGGGCAGACAGGCAGGTCGTTGAAGAAAATTGCCACCACCGGGGGAACCGGATGTCCCGGAGTGACACTTGGTGTCTGGTAATGGCGAATGCTTCGGCATCAATTAGCGCTATATTTTTTTTTCTAGCCGAAGGTGTTCCATTAGAATTCCACTTAAATCAGCTGCTGTCGGCAAGTATTTTCAACAACTATACGTGCCATGTGAATGCGGAACTTTCGATCTTTCCCTCCCGCGGGGGTGATCGAAAGAGAAAGTTGGAAGTCGGAAGTTAGACGAAAAAATACAATCTTTGGGACTTCCCTCGAAGGGGAGATTGTTTTTTAAATTAAAATTATTACCCTCGAGGCGGTGTCGTCACGCGAACTCTTTGTCTGCCTGTCCCGAGTGTGCCCCTGTCTAGCGATTGAAGTGATTTTATCCCCGCCGTGTAGGTGGTCGCGTGATGTGCATAATTGACCAGCCCCGGTCGGTCGGTCGGTCGGTCGGTTGTCTTCCGGTGACCGATCGCTGCGAAGACGAGAAAGTGAATTCCTTTCCATAAAAAAGTCACGGACGCCAAAATTACGGCTTGTCTTCTTTAAGAGGGTTAATTTAAAGGATGCGCTTTTTGGGGTTGGTTGTTATTGAGGTGATGGTTATTACTTGAAGTGCGTGCGACTGGACACTCCTCCCCGTAACAGGCGGGAGGTCATATTTTTCTCCTTTTATAGCATCACGCTGTGACGATGCCGTGAGTGGAATGTCGTAATGTGCAAGATACGGCGGTTCATGGCCAGTGGGTCTCGTCCCTTGGGAGAGATGAATATTAAATTAAAGTTACATCCTGTGGGCGTTTGTTGACCAGAGATGAAGATCTGCCATTTGAAAGCCTTCGCATGACGATCAGTGTGTAACCAGATAGGTTTACGTTCCCGTTTGGGATGAATCTTTTGTCGCAGTAGATCGTAATTGGATCATAATTGGAAAGTCTGTAAACCCAAAACGAAACAGTATTGTTCACATCTTTTATATTTTATGCAGTAGTCTCCACATCTCCAAAAATGTGGGTTAATTCATTCAGTTCTTTGGGAACAGCTTGAAGTCACGAAGTAATGAACCCTCAGCAGCCCTCTGTAAGATAAGGGTTTTAACGGTCTTCCGGTATAACGGTTTATAAAAACGGTCTTCCTAAAAAAAGTTATAAATTATTCTGTCGTTCATGCGTAGCATTTTAATTTTCACTTCAACATTGAGATCTCTCTATTTATGAAATTCTGAAAGTCTCGAAATTCTTCAACCAACTCTGCTGTTCGAGCCTTTCGACCAGTTTGAGCATTCCTATTTAATTCGTCGCCTTTTTCCGATATCCGAAGTCGTGTTTTGTATGTTCAGAAAACTTTTACTATGCTGTAATTCCAGAGAGATTATTTTCGAATAGCGAAATGGCATAAACATGTAAATGTTACGCGATGTTTATAAAACTCAAAGCTAGAAAAAACAAGAATGGTATGCTACAGGTAGAAAGGTATAACAAGAAAGGTATTGCTTCAAATGAACAAATTTCTGTGCAGTTTGTGTCGAGAGAAAGATTTATTCAAATATCTTTGTAGGTGTTTGGGAACCAAAATAAATCGGCGATAATTTCCGATCCACTAAAAATGGTGTGCATAAAACGATCGTACACTTAAGGTCCGTGGCTCAACGGATTGGTTTCCCGAAATCTCTTGAAAACAAAGCCGGAAGGTCTGATTATTGACCACTGGCTGTAGTCCCAGTGTCGTGCTACAATTTATTTACATGTCACTTCAACGGCTCAACACGTTATTTGACACCTAAAAGAGCGATTAGATGTGCGCCCCGTGCGGCCGTAATCGTTACCGGTGCAGCCGGTGTGGTCGGAACATGGATTTGTTAGGTTGTACGGTGGAGTGTAAAGCAGTGCGCAGAACAGGGCCCCGAACAACCGCGAAACGACGCTGCCGATGGCCGGCCGAGGAGCCACTTGAGAGGCGATGGATGGCCCCCCCTTATCTAATCTTATCTCGCGAAACCTCCTTCGAAGGGCGACCGCTGCAACAGGTTGGCCGTGCGAAGTAGCGACCCTCGGCCACGTTTTCTGATCTTGCCCGGTACAACAAACCGGTCGTCGTCACGGCACGATGCGACAACATACCCTTGGGTGGCACAAAAGGAAAGAAAAAAGGGGGCGGATGGCCTCAGAGAGGTTGTCGTGTGCCGCCGCCAGAATCATTAACATCATCAGCGCGTCCTGTACGAGGACAGTCAAAGGGTGGTCAACTGCGCCTCCCCTGTCGTGCTGTCGTGCTGGCTTATCTACAAGGTTTATTATCTTTTGGCGCTAGTGAAACCGGAAGAAGATTCTGTTTGATCGTCGTTTTTTTCGTCGCCTTTATCGAGATTAATGGCGGCGTGGCCCACTGATCAATCGCCTTCGAAGCTCAGCAGCACTGTTTTGTGGGTAATTTTGCATAGCGCCAAGTGTCCACGGTTTATCTTCTATTGCTCAACGACGACCTCGATGACGGGGCCCAACCCACCCTCGAAACTAATCCGTTGCGTTTATGCACACCATGGCCGCCGGAAAACATCGATAAACCCGATTCTTATCAACAATAGCGCGATTCGGCCCGTTGTGGTTATCTATGCCATCGGCATCGACGTTGTTGGGGATTGTGTAATGTTTTGCGTTTGTTTTGTTACCTTCATCAGTGCGATGATTGATGGGAGTATGACTCTGCCTTCCCAGCGGCCAATGATCGTTGTTTACTGATCTTCCGGCATTTTTTCGTTGGTGGAGACCAAAACCCCAATCGGAACTTACTGACTCACCGGTCGACCGACGACCGGCCTCAATTCCGAGCCTGGTCAAGGTCGTCGACGGTGTGGTTTTCCTTTTTCGCGTGTCGCGTTCGAGTTAATGTTTTACCATCGTTTTCCCGTTTGAAGCGTAGGAAATGGAAACACGCCCACGGGTGTAAGATTGTGTAAACGATCGCACATCGATCGTGCGCGGGGTTGAAGGATGAATGATGCACCGGAAACGTCGCCGGGAGGCGACATTATCGACCGCCCCAGACAGGGTGACTATGTTTACTGGGCGGGTGCGATTCATGCTAAACGGCCGATCGGTGATGGTGAATGCACCAAATTTAGAAAAGATGTCTGACGTGGCGTGGTCCAAGACCACAATCAATTTCCATTTCCAGGACTATGACCTTCGAAAAGGAGTGCTGGTGCGCTGATCGAAGATCGCCCATTTTAAACGGATACTTTTAAACTTTTACTATCCATACAGCGTCGTTTGATGTCGTTCGTTCTTTTATTTTTTCTACTTCCACAGACTACTTATGTCACTGCCAGGCCACACGCAGCGTTTGCTGGTGCTGCTGTTCGGGACGTTCCGCGTGATAGCCACCAACTCCGAGCGCGCGGACACGGGCATGACGAGCGAGGCGCTCGGGGTGTCGGTGGCGCCCAGCTTCTTCCAGTCCTGCGTCAGCGACGGCAAGACGGCCCGCATGAAGGATGTCCTACGGTTTAAGGTAAGCTTCCGCTACCACGACTGGCGAGCAGGCTGATGATGCTTACATCACCTTTACCGGAACGGGGAACGTGTTGGCTTCTGCCACAACAAAAGACGACAAAATTACAGTTGATTGTTTTATAAATGAATTTTACAGAAAAAAAAACCGCACCAATAGTGCGCTCCCATCATCATCCTGGTGATGGCAAGGTTTGAATACAATCGTCACGCCACGGCTGACGGTTCCCGGTCCCGGGGGTTTTGTCCGGAGATAAACAGTTTACGGCGTCGATCGGAGTTGATGCGAGTGTCACGTTAAGCGCGGTGGCAAATCACTGTGCCGTGGCCATTTTCGTACCGTTTTTTTTGCTTATTCGTTAATGTTGATGCAATGTTGCTTGGTTGATTTTGAATTTTTTTTAACAAAAAACCACGTACCAAACTACGCGCGCGCGCGCGCGCTTCGCCTGGTGCTGGCTGGCAAAACGCGGTTCGGTTCACCGTAATAATCGTGGCCCGCGGTAAAGAGCGTGAAAGTCAACCTCAAGGGTGACTGCGGAATTGAGTTACCTTTCGAATGTGACTTTAACGTGTGCGGGGTGTGCACGCTTATCGGTGGCCGCGTTCCGTCGTCGTTCGCTTGCCGGCTAAAAAGCCTGAGCCTCACGAGTCATGCGCGATAATTCATAAAGTGCGCTGCATAATTTCCGAGTTTACATCGGTCGTAAGTCACACGGTAATCACGGTTTTTCCCTGCTCACCTGTTTTGGGTCGCGGAAATTAATTGCCCTCTCCGTGTGTGACCGTTTGAACCGTAATCGAAAGTTTGCTAAATTGTGTGTGACCAACAACCGACGGCCTGTCTGCCTAGCGTTTGGGCGAAAGCGGCCTCCCAATTCCATTGCGAGAAATAAAACAGCCACCACCCCATAGTTGGCGCGGCCAACTCCCTTTTCTTGTGCTGCTTGTGGTACATAAATCCGATTGTCGAATCAATCGGACGCTAAATCCCGCTCGTAACTTTGGTGGTAACGCTTTCGGACGCCGGTTGTGCATCGAAAATCTATGCTCTTACGAGAGACCCGTTTTGCTTACGTAACATACCCGGCCCGGCGAAAGGAAACAGTTTGAGAAAGGAAAGAAAAAAAAAAGGGGGGCATAATTTCAAATGGTCGCCCGCTGCATAAGGCTCACGAGCCACAAATCTCTTGCATCGATCGTCGTACGGTTTTATACCGAGGTTTAAGTAATCTTTCGGCCGCCGCCACCGCCATCGCGATCATCGTCGGTGTTGTGCGCCCACCGTGTCACGATCGGCAATGTTGCACGTTTCAATCTGCGCGCGCCCGAAGTGAAAATGAAATATGCATTCGAAGGAGCAACAGTCCGACCAGCAACCAGCACTGTCTGTTGATCTCTTACTCACGGCCGTCCGGCGAAACTGGCTTAAAACCACGCTCAATATTACGGAATGACGAAGAAAAATGGTCTTCCGAATGGTTCAGTCTTCCTTGGGTGGGTCCGTGGGCTCACTTTCACCGCGGGCGCCCAGATCGTGGGCTTGGACGAACTCAAACAGCTCGATTTGTATCTCTTCTTTGTCCGTTCGGCGGACCGACATCAGTCTCCGGTCCGGTAGGGTGTGTCTAAGACTCCCCTAAGCGAGAGCCGCGATTACCCAATTTGTGTTGTGGCTCAGCGCCGTTACCATCGCGTTACGGGTGCGTTACGCGGAAAAGTCCGCGCGAAACACTATTGCTGCTGCTGCTGCAATGAACCCATAAGACTCCATCCATCGTCGCCTCGCAAGATTAGCGATTTGTTGTAGCGCGCAGATGCGATCGCAATCGCGATGACGTGATCGACGGGAACGGAAGAGCGCGAGCCGGAGCGCCACTCGAGCGTTACCGCATCGGCGCCAAAATGCAATTTTATGCACATCTCACCGTAATGGGGCGGAAAAGTGTTCTGTTTTTTTTTGCGGCGAGATGCGATCGATACGCGGCCACCAGCCAGCCAGGACGGACGTTCTGCTTCCCGACGGCTGGCAGGGCGCGTTGAACCGAGATTCGATGTTTAATCGGTGGGTTGCTCGGGGTGGACCGAAGTGCTTAAAATGAGGCTATTTTTTGTGATTTTCTTGCGCAATTACTTTCTCCGTTGGCGAGCCCATCGCACACGTGCCTTTGGACCACGTGCTTTTTTGTGCTGAATGGATCGTCCGTTAGCTGGCACCGGCATCGAGAGCATCGGCCGGCCGGGTTCGATGGAATGGAATTGTGTTGTTGGAAGCATTTATGGCCGATCGTTCACACTGGGCTGTAGGAGCTATTAAATGTATTTTGAAAGAGGTTTCATAATGTTAAATGGCCACATTTAATGGTTTCAATGAAGCGGCAGTGTTGCAATACCGTTTAACTAGGCACGGGTGCTGTAACCAATGGTTGCATCCAAACGAGATCCATCCGTTTTAAGCCACACATGCCGTTCGGGTGAGTTGGTTATTTTATCATGGTACTCATGGTACGGTAACATCTTGTTTAGGCTTCGATTTAAAAAAACTGAGATAAATCCGAGGTTTTATTAAAATCTTAACAATGCATTGAATGATGTCGCCGGTTTCGCTTGGAGTCGATCTACGAACATTTGAATGCAGTCCACAAATCCTTAAAGATTGCGAACCCTGGCCGACTGGCATCTAAGCGATCGGGAACATTTAACGACGAGCGGACCCTTTTTTCCGGAAAAGTGAAAGTGTTTCTGGCATTAAATTTCCACAATGTTTGAAAATTTACGGTGGCTCGTATTTTATGTTCACCAATTACCGATCTTTGACTCTTGATTGAAGTTCCGCTTCGTTCGAATCTCAACCCGCTTGTCCGCTTTCAGGAGTTTCGCCCGAATTACGGTACGGTGACCGGGCTAGGGAGAAATGCAGTTCATTAATTTACTTCTTCAGCTTTTCGGTGGAAGATTCATCGAAAGAAAATATTGATTTTCTGCTCCGCTAGCTTCCCTCTATTTGGCGTGTTTTTATTTCGCCGTTTCTCGCCACGCATCGATGGCGCGTTCCGTGCCGGAGCAATTCAATTCAGCCAGCCAGCGAGAGCACCGCAAACTTGTGTTGTCTAAATGTTTCTCCTAATTCGCTTATGTGCCACTTTAACCACCCCGGCAACGCGGTCTGTGCGTGTTTCTTTGCTTTGGAAGTAAGAGATCAACCGCGAGTGGCAGAGAGAGAGAAGCCGAAGACATATCACCCAGCGCCGACCGCGATCGTTATGGCCTTGCCCTCGATGCTCTCTTCTAAATCAATTTTTCCCCAAAAATTGAAACCCCATTTCGGGTACGGGTCCCTTCCGGCCAATGCGTTCCCGCCGGGTGGCTGGGGAAAGTTTTATTTTTACCACCCAAAACTCACCCACGATCTGGGGACGGCGATGACGGCGGGAGGACCGGCCTTTTTGTCCCGTGGTGGTGGCGGCGGTCGGAATCATCGGTATCGTCGGTCCCCATGGGGCCCCGGCCCCGGATGTTCACTGTTGCCATCTGTTTGTTTTCAAGATCGCGCGTCCCGAGGGTCGATTTCGCGCGTCGTCGTCGTCGTCGTCGTCTCCACGTTGTCTCGCTTGGAACCCGCTTTGGGGGTGGTGGGCGAATTTCGCGAGAGTGGGTGGGTGGGCTGTGGGTGCTAAATCAAGTCAAGTGTCGGGGCGGGTGATCGACTCGAAGCTGTATCTTTTACGCCCCGTGTTTTGTTGTTGTTCTATTTGCTTAACTTGAAGGTTCCGTCGTGTCATGGATCGACTGGCGAGCCGTGCCACTATCGGAGAGTTTGAGTGGAAGCGCACGTGCGACGTCCGCCGTAGGTTCCGATGTTGGGAAGTTGCTGTTTTAAACTTTGTGTCATTTACATATGCCACATTAAAATCTACATCAGTCGAGCTGAGTTGCTCATTGTGAGGGGCACAAGACAGGACGGTACTAAGTTGAGGCAATAATTGCAAGATGTTGTCGACGTCTCCGCACAATGTCGATCTTAGATTGTGTGCAGTAAGAACGACGATACGCATAAATCAGACATCAGACTCATGAATGATCATGAATATCGCTGGACCGCGAAGATCACGAATGAATATCGATCGACTAGAAAATGCAGCCACACGAATGGCTTCCCATTCAGATATGCTTAGGAGGACGTACGTAACTCTAGTTTGATTGCTTGAGCGGCAGTTCAACTCTAGAATTTATGATTTTTGGACCAGTCATTAAAGCCAGTGATTTGGGCAAATCGTAATAATAATCGTACCTCATTCCAAATCAATCTGTTCATAGCTTCAGAACTCGAAGATCACTTCCTGCCTGGCGTGTCCGTCTCGATCCACCGGGATGCTTCCCGCTGTGATCGTCACGCACTTATCACTTCAAGATTCTTTGCAAACGAAACTGGGTAGTGCAGTCCCAGTTAGTTCACGATTTCCGAGATCGCCCTTCACGTGGGTAGCTCGCGCCTCGCCCCCGGGGGGCTGAGGCTGATGCTAATCGTCGCGAATTTGTTTAAATTCAACTCGTCACCGAGAGGTGGTTGTTGCATGCGGCCAGCCTGGCGGCGGCAGCAGCAGCAAACACACGTCGCTAAGTGGCGTCGGTGACGGCCACTTGGCCGAAGGGTGCGCCAGCAGAGAGCGCGCACCGTCGATCGCGGCGGTTCCACGCCGGGGACCAGATTCCTGATGTGGACGCGGGTTCTTCGCGTCTAAACTTAGAAACAGGGGCATCATCGCCGTCACACCCGGCGCACTGCACTGCAGCTGCAGTCCGAGGGAAGCAAGTGACAAGGTTGCGCTGCCTCTGATTGCGCCATGGCGTATGCTCTGGCGCATGCAGTAACCTCGTCTGTTGCTCGTCTGCAGCTGGCTGGCTGGCGGCTGGCGGGCTGGTCTACTGTGAGCGTTGACGTCACTGGCCGCTGGCGCCGCAATTTGTACGGTCATTTGTTTGTTTATTTATTTGTTTGTCGTCTTCGAGCAGCAGCAGCAGCAGCCCTGGGGTACCCGGTTCTCGGGCCGGTAGAGCTCGTTAAACATTGGATCCGACCGTGCCACGACACATTAGCATGGGGCGTTCGCGCCGGCCCTTCTAACCCTTTCGCTCAGAAGGTTGATCCGCATCGGAAGATTGGAAGAAGATCTTGACGGGTTTCTGACAGACAGCTCACGGAAGGAGGTGTCTATGGATCTTTCACAGAAGCGATGGGGACCTCGTATATGGTGGCTTTCCATCGGAACCAGTCCGGACTGGTGCGATGTGCTCATCTTCTCGCTCTCAGATGATCAAGAATTAATTTCCCAGTGGCGGGCGCGCTGAGTAGCTTGTCGGAACGGAAATGTTTACACGCGCATGTCCTGCTAAATACCCTGCGCTGGCTTCCGGTTTTTAACCCGCCCACTAATGGCCGGATGTCCAAATCGGAAGTGAAAGTGTCATGATTTACCGTGTTAAGCTTTGCTCGGCGGAACGACCGGCGTCAACGGCGCAGGGTGTTGGCCATTTGCTATGCTATGCGATCCAGGCGAATGAACACCATCGCCGGGCGGTCGTAATTCACTTTCAGCTCCCAGAGGCACGGGACCTACGGTGCTGCTGTTTCTTCATGCGAAACGACTAAACGGTTAATCGGGGTGCGCGCGCATAGTAATGTCGGTGCGGAGCGTAATCTCTAATAACTGGGTGCCATTTGTGGGTCGCTTCGAAAGCGCCGTGTGACCCCCTCAGACAACGATGCAACACGGTGACGACCACTCCCACACACTCCATGGTCGAGAGGTGCATTACTTTTTCGCTTTTGCTCGGCTGGGACTCGAAAACTTTCCCTTCACGCCTTCGCGGCGTTTTCGGCGAAGAAAATCTTTGGCCCATTTCATTCGTTCATAAAGGATCGTAAAACGTAGATAAACTAAAAGCATTTAATGTCTCAACCACTAATGGAATTCTGAGTTTGGAGCAATTCTATCAGAATGTGTTCCGTGAATACAATAAGCAAATGTTTGTAGAATGTTAGTCATTCTTGTCACAAAATTCTATTGGAATTTGGAACGAACGTTCATTCAAAATACTTTACCAATAGCCAATCAACACTGATAGTTTAGTGTAGAAGATTGCATTTTGCTTAAATATTGTTTGCTCCAAAAAATTATCTAATTTTTTTTGCCACAATCTAAAACATTTGCTACCATCAAACAATGTTATGGACGCGATCGGTGTTCCACAAACTTTCACCAACATTTGCGAAATGGTTTGCAGAAATATTTGTGGGCAACAACACCCCTGCAAAGTTACGCCAAATCGGCCGCCGCCCAAGCGTGTTTTTTGTTCGCATTTTTTGGATGTCCACAACACGCCGCAGCACCATTTAGATGTTCTCGCGAGCCGACAGGAGGGTACCGTTTTGCCGATGGACGATAGTCTCTATTGGTTTGTGGTGGCGAATTGCACATAAATTTATTGTGCCGAGTTTGTTGCCTCCGCGGGCGAGTTATGACGGCCGCCGGGTTGGGTAGGAATTTTGCACCATCGCTGGTTGATGAAATTTCGGCTTCAGCTGGGGATTGAGCCGTTATGGATTGGTGGCTTTCGGGGCTAAACGGGGCAGAAACGGCGTGACCGCCAACGATTTTCATTCTTTCCCGCCCCGTTGAAGGTTGTGTGTTTCACGAGCCTCGTTTCGTGCGTCTCTCACGATTGCTGCCCAATTTCATAACAGTAGCGTGAGCGTGCAACAACGGCTCATGTTTTGCATTTTTATCGTGGTTTAGGCTTAATTTTGCACTTTGTTTTCAGCAACTTTATTGAGCCCCTTTTAGTGCGTGTGGGGCTATTGCTTCGGTTGTGTAGTTTCACTCTAATTTCCGTTGGACAGTGAAAACGGCTCTATCGATATGGCGGAAAGCGCGCTCGATTTGCTCGATTGTTGCTCTGTCTCTCTCCGTATGCTACAAAAGCTTTGGCGTGGCCTCGAAGTGTCTCGCTGTTGCGCTTTATCGCTCCATGTCGAAAGATAATTCATCAAAGTGATAATGCTTCTAAACGATTTGCTTTTATCTCTTTCTCTTTTTCTCGTCCTCTCTTTCATTTTCCTCATTTTTCCAACTTGCATCCCTCGTTTCTAACAAACCAAACATCCTCACAACACTATACTATCACCATCATCACCATCGTCGAACATCATCATCACCGTGCACAATCAACAACCACTTACCACCGGCGGCGGCGTTGTGCGCGCACTCCGTTCCGAAAACCGATCGATCATTTACCGATCCGATCATCCCCATGGCTGTTTGGGTACAAAATCTACAAAATCTGACCGAAAAAAATAATCGAAAATTGGAAACAAACAAACAATTTCACTGCGCGGGTCCGCAATTGGTCCACAACAACCGAACCGCCACCCGAATTCAAACAAATCACACCACTCTCTACACCGCTGCCGCAATTGTTGCTGCTGCCGTGCTGCTGCTTGCTACATAATATGGCGCACCCTACATTCAATTGACGAATTGGAAATCGGAACAAACAAAAAAAAAACACTAACCTTACGCACACGCTGGTTGTTGTCGGGTTGTTCTTGGGGAAACGCTTCCACCCATCCATCAACTCGAAACAACCGTCAACACGCCGCCGCATCGCAGGCGGAAGTTCACGTAAGTGACCCAAGAACTCTCCGGTTCAAAACACATGCACACTAACTTCGTGTATTCTATACTACTTTGTTGCTCTTGCCCTGAGTGGCCAGTTAGACACAGGGCGGGTTATCCACGTTTCCTTATCGTTTCCCGGTGCCTTTCTGTTAGCTCCTCCATGGGTTTGTAGTTTTTTGTTAGATGTTATTCAATTGTTGGATTCTCGTTTTTCTAACATTTGTACCGCTAAGTGTTACTACCTATCTTCCTCTGTGCTTTCACATACACCGGCCGCTTGTTGGAGGCCTCGAACGACGCCTGTGGTAGTTTGAACCATTTACCACCCACAGGGGCGCAGGGCGAAACAATCATAACAAACTCGGGCGCCCTCTAGATCACCTGTTTGTTGGGGGGTATCCTCAGTAGTACGGAAAAGAGCACAACTGCCCGCTTGGTAGAAACACGCGATCCTTCTCTAGCTCCTTCTCTTCACTGGTTCACTGTTAATCGCTGAGACTGTTAATTTGTTCTCGATCTTCACCATCTGTTCGCTCGGTAGTAGTGTTGGCTGTTTGACCGTTTTTTAATGTGCGTCTGTAGTTTGGTTGTACTTTCTCCATTATTGTTTCTATCTCTACACGACGGCGGCAGCTTTAGCGTGGTTTGGACTGTCATTCCAGCACTTACCAATATTTATGTCTAAGAGTTTCGCTCCCTTGCTCTCTTTCTCTATCTCTAGCACAGAGACTGTTTAGAAAATAACTCCCTCTTTTATCGCCATTATTTTATGACCAATTTCCGTACATCGCTCCGATGGTAGTTTGAACAATTTTCTTCCGTAGCTAGCCGTTCTGTGACCGGATATAAGTACTTGCTTGCATATGCAGTGTTTGTCCTATTAACCTACCGAATCTCTCCACCGTCGAGCGTATGTGACGTCCGTAGTTTTCAGTACCCTACTCTGTCTGCTTTCTGTTCGGTCTCTCACTTTCTCACTCTATTCCCATCTATCTATCTCTCCGAGTCTTCCTTCTGCTATCAGTATCTTTACTTACGCCCCAATCTATGTAAGCTAGTGTTTCCTCGAATTATGTTACAACAAACATTGTTCATTGGCTTGTTCCCTATTGTGTGAGAAGCGTCGTAAGCTCGGTTCTGTTACACCGCCAAATACTCGTTAGGCGTATGCTCGATAGCCCTTGGAATGGTTCCTTCGTGAAAAATCCTAGTTCCCATTGAGATGTGTAGAAGTGACCTAATGCTAACCATGTTGTGCCCCTTGTCCCATTGCAGGTAGCGACGAAAATCATGAAACAAATGATCGAACAGTTTACGGACTGCTATCTGTTTGGCCGTGTTAATTACGAGTATTACGTGCGCGTCACCGGGCGCGTCCTGAGAGTACAAGACGAGTGGATATGCTCCTTTCGCTATCCACCGCCGCCACGAGGCAAAACAGCGCAACAACACTATGCATGTAAGTAAGCGGACGCCGGGATCAGTTTGGATGTACGCCTCAAGGAAGCAATAGATCCTAAGGGGTCCCTCAGGCAGAGGTGTATCTTGGTTGGTGTGCGTAGGCGCGGTTAGGCGACACTTTTAATAATCTAGGCACTAAAGCTTTTAGCGGCTCGTTGGCTAGCTAATCGATACTAAACGCGTTTTTCTCGTTCTAATTCTTCTTTCTCTTTTTTCTGCGCTCACGGACGATGGTGTGTGTTATCGTTTTTCTTGATCACCTGCTGCTTGATCGGTGCTGCTTCGCATTCAAACAATCGTGGTTTGGTGGGAAAATGACACAAACCGGACGGGGCCAACACACACCTGGAACGACGGTGCTGGTGGACATCACACACTGATGGGGTGCTGTGGAAACATTCGCTGCACAGTAAAATTAGCATTGCAGACCGAGAAAACCTGGCTGCAGTGCGAGTGCGAACGATGGGGGCTAAGTATGTTTTCGATCGTAACTTTCGACCGTTTCCAAACGCCCCGTGGCTAATGATTAACTGAATCGAAAGTGAAAGAAAGATCTCTCTTAGTTTTTGCTAATTTTCTTTACCTTTTCTTCTTTCGTTTTCGTGTTCTTGTTGGGGCTTCCCGAATATGATGTCCTTCCGCCGTGCGTGGCGCCCGGTACAGTCGCCCAGGAGGAATCGCACTCGACGCCGGCCCTGCTGACGACGGGCGGCCCGAACGTAGGTAACTCGGCTGTATCACTCGGCATCATTCCAGAGCACTCACTGCTTGAATCGTGCGCCCGGCTTTCCGTGTCGCTTGAAGGGCCGGGTATATTTAATGTGCAAAAGACCAGCTGCTCCTCGTCATCGCACTCGTCCTCGTCGACCACGCGGTCCGGTTCCCAGCATCACATGACGCTGGAGGAACTGCAGGCCGTCAATCGGTACGCGGAAAGTACCAAGAGCCTTTCCTACCTACCTCAGGTGAGGGATGAACTGCTTATCATGTAGTGTGTGCTGGAGTTCTCGTGCGTGTGTGGGTGTGTGTTTTTGTGCGTGTGAGCCTGGCTGTCTGCTTGTGGACCGGTTTGAAGCGAGCGCCTTGAGCTATGCTGAGCTTTTGATTTGCCCCAGCGATCCTTCGGAGGAGATTAATGCTTTACGCAGTATAATCAGAACACAAAAAAAACACGCACACATACGCACATAATACATATACACTGGTGTGTGCAGAGGCACAACCATAGGCGGCAACACTTTCGGACACTCACGATCACCTACCGTTTTAACCATCATACCACAACGCACACATTTAGCTTGTTTCGTTTGCTCTCTTCTATTAGACCACTTAAGATCGGTAACAATTGCCTCAATAGAGTACAATAATGGCGATCGGTTCCAGTACGTAGCTTTTGGTTGTTTGACGCCTTATCGATCCTTCATCTTGTACATATGGAACTCTCTTAGTTCAGTCCCGTTAGGTGTTTTCGTAGCAGTTTTCGAACGTTAAGTCGAGCCAACAAAATAGCTTTCAATAATCACTCACTAATGCCATGGACTCAAGGGAACGTAACAATCTCATCGCAGACTTCAAGCCCTGGAAACTCATTCCGTTGGTGAACTGTGCAAGAAAAGTCTATCTCAAATTGCGGACGATTGCGTTTTTCGTAAGCCAGAGAAACCGGATTGAAATTAGCTTCTCAGAGCTCACGTTTGGAGCATCTCGTACTGGCGTAGTTCCTTTTACCGACAAACGTTATTATTCTAGACGAATAGATGAATTGATTACAGTGATAGTAAACTGTATGGTAAACGTAAGAGTAGTGGCACAGATAATAAGTTTAAGCTATCTTATATTTGACGTCCAGGATTTGATAACGCTCATCCGTAACAGCCGCCGATTTATTAGTGCTGCTATCGTAGAAAGGCGTAATTCAGCACTTCGTATAAATTTGACTAACCAACACCAACACTGCATCATACAAACACAGTATACGGCCACATCTGCACAGGAACACTTTTTGACAATTTCAATTCCTCGGACTTTAGTTGTAATTGGTAATAATTTCGTGCCCTTAACCAAATAGTCACCGTTGCTGTCTACCAAAAACATGGACTTACGTAGCATAAGAATTGCTGTCGTTGAAGCAAAGAACTCTCCATCTTGACCTCTACTAAATTGTACCCCAATAAAGGTTTTATTGAACAATTTAACGTTTTCGCACACAACTGATTTATTTACCAGGGCTTTACAGGGGCAGCAGACAGAGACAGCAATCTGGGGATGGGACGCGTAATTTCTAGTCCCTCTCACTGCACGCAGGATAGATTTAACGCACTTTTATTCATCGTAAACGTATATTTGTTGTCCACCATTTCGTAGATTCGAACAATCGAGAGGTTGCCGAGCTTTTTTCCATTGTGGAGATCATCCCCGTAGACTGCTTAGGCGCTTCTGCTTCTTCAAAATGAGGCTGATTTACGGCCGAACGAAGACGAGCGCGTAGAGAGGCATATTTTGAAGAAAGAACTAAATGAACATCGCGATTCACATCTAACCCACCTCAGTTATGTTTTACGATAATGTCTTTGACAACTTGACTAAATTAACGAACACTGTACAGCTTTAACTAATTGCGCTGAATGTGGACATTATGTTTATGGCCGTGCATCAATAATAAATAACCGTTGCCGTTTGCCGATAGTATTAGTAGTAGCCGGTAGTATCTACGGTAGTGTTTCGTTGGATTATTGTAGCGGTTTAACGTAGACATGTGTTGAAATGTTAGACAAAACATTCGAGTTGTGTTAATAACTAACATAGTTCACGCAATAACGTTGGCATAACCGAAATTGGGCTTAGCACCGAAGGCAAACTTCAACACTTCAACCGTGCTCCATTTTCTTCTCTCTTTTTATATTGCGCACTCCTGCGATGTGTTTGGCGATCTGATCTGATCCCACCCGCGCGCCCCGTATGTCTGTGTGTGTGTGGTGTATGTGTGTTCGGCGCGTTTCTTTGCCCGGTCTTGATCTCGAACATTCCACCGAACATCTGCCACGGGCATCAAATTGGTGGCTGCGATGCTTTCCGTCGGCCGCGCCCACACCCTCTCTAGGTACACGAGCGACAGGCGGCCAGGATGCGAACGCGGTCCGAGTGGTTTCTGGGGGCACGCGGCAGCTCGCTGGAGCTGTGCCACGATGGCGGCGGTGGCGGTACCAGCTCGCTGATCCATCCACCGATCGTCACCTCGACGCCGATCCCGGGAACCGTTGGTCATCATCCGCACGGAATAATCGGTACCTATGCTAGTATAGATAATCTGAACGATCTCGTTGTTGTTGTCGTTGATGTTAACCAAGACCAACAGAGCCACAAACAATACGATCACAATCACCACGACGGCGACAACCATTGTTACCACCATAACCATCATCCTGATCACCAACTTCATCATCATGATAATCCTACCGAGAACTCACCCGAGCTGCCAGGGAGCAATAGTGAAGCTCCCCAAACGCACACTAATAACAGCGATGATAGTGTAGAACGCTCTCACGATGGTGTGCTGTCGTCGTGTCGTCCGCCTAACCCTTCCAATCCTAACGACAATCGCGGTCGGCCTAGCGGTGGTGACCGTTCGCTCGGGAAGGATTCGATTTCTGACAGTGACGAAAGCGGCCCAATGGCGATCGATGAGACCGACGGCGACGAGCACGATTTTGCCATTTCCCAGGGCCATCATTTCGATCAGCGGGCCGAAAATCGTCGCCGTCGTCGCCGTCGCGCTCTCCTTCGCCGTGGGTCGTACGATCAGATCGTCGTGTCCTCCGGGACCGTCCTGCCTAGTGCAGAGTCACAGGAGTGCCCTGGTGTGAGTGGTGGCTCCACACGGCCTGGTTCGGCTCCGGTCATAGGGCGGGAGCTGGGCGGGAAGAGAAAACCCACAAACAATCCGCAAACCCATTCCGGGCCGCCCACTTCTCAACGAGCGGTATCGGCACATCCCGCCACCTACAGTCCCGATCCCGATCCAAGTGCTTATCGCCACTTGGATGTGAGTAGCGCCAACGATGAGTCCTTTCCAATCGATCGATTTGGTAGCCGTCGCCGCCCGTCTATGCAGCGTAACCGTAGCCACAGCTCGGCTACGCTCAGAAGCGGAAGCTCCAGGACGATCTCCCGGCAGAGCAATCTGTCGGCGATCGTGTTTTCGGTGTTGGACTTTCTGTTCTAGAGCGTCCGCATTCGCTTGGGATGGAAAAGGGATTCGAGGCCGATGCCAGACAGTTACCAGCACGTGAGAGCAGATGTGTGTTGTGCTAGAAGATTTCGCAAAGTTTCACAAACCTCTTTGGTTGTTTCGCTCGTCATTTATCCTTCTTTTGCCTCCGTGCGTTGGTTTTTCGATCGATTTCATTCCGTTTACTTTCGCGACTCCCTGAGTTGTATTGTATTCAAACGAATTTAATTCTCTGTTTAGTTTAAGCTATATATTTACGCCTCCGGCGAACATTAGGCGTTCTCTATTGTAGTAGTATTTATTGAAATGAAGACGTTTTATAATTCTGACGAAGCCGACACAAGCTCCGAGTGCGTACGAAGTTTAAACCATGTTTTATGACTGGAAGTATTTATCAAGAAGCTGTCTGTTTTCTTTTATCGTTCCAACGGATAAAGTTGGCATTTTAAACTTTGCACAAGGGGTTCGCTCGTTAGGTGTTGACAAACTTGGCGCAACAGAACGGAAGTTACCACTGTCTTGCAAAAGACCGATTTTTGGTTAACTTTCTACGCTGTTATCCAGCGAGAACCCGCTTGGTCGGCCGTCCGGTTGGTTTTTGTTTAACGTAAGCAAATCCGCAAAAGTCGAACGAAGATCGTTCCCGAATAGAGTTAAAATACACCCGTCACCCGTTATGGGGCAAATAGTCCCCATAGTGAAGTATTGATTAATAAAACGACCTAGTTCCTGTACTGCTTTTTAAACTGACTGCCACCGTTTTTGTTTGTGTTTTGTAGTTAGATATCGTTTTTATTAGCTTCATTCCACGAGCGTAATTTACCCAGCCAAAACCCTCTCCGATCGCTTTCGACCTTAGTAACTTCAACATACTAAATGGGTGCTGTCCGAACCAGAATAATTGACCACCAATCTGCTTTCGGGCCGCGAACGGGTTACTAACGCTTCGATAAGGACAATTCGCTCATGAGAACCGAAGTCATCAGCACGCCCCTTACACGACGACGATCGCGCACAACACCATCACAGGACCCTGTCGGAACAGGGGATTCAGTTGGAACACCTGTAAAACAAAAAAAATCTGTACAAACACTGCTTCTCCCGGTGACAAGGACACTCGTCGGTACAGCCGGCCTCCCATTCGACTCACTCAATTAACGGGCGTGTGTTTTCTTCTTTCTTCTTTTCTCTTCCTTTCTGTTTCTCTTCTCTTCAAATGTGTTTTCTTCGCGGCATTTGAATATCTATCAACCGAACGAACCACTTGCGTTCGCGTGTTCTGTACGGTGTGTGGGTTCTTTTTTCATGTTTTGTTTTCGGTTACTTTCCTACTGTTTTGTGCTATCCATAAAAGTCTTAGGCATCGTTATGTTGCTACTCGTCGTGCTGGTGCTGCACCTCGTGGCCCCGTACTGTCTCGTGCGGATAATGATACAAGTATTAAGATAGCTTTTGGGCCGCTGCCACTGCCCGGTTGTGCTCTGCCTTTGCGCCTGCCTGTGCCTGTGCCATGTGAAGCTAGGTTTAGCATGTGATAGTTATGGTAACGACATGGTCACCAGCAGCATCTCGCCTCCGGAAGATTCGGAGTGCATGTGTCCGGACCGCCGACGCGTATTGTTTAATCTGTTTGGTTTAGGGTTTAGTTTACGTTTTTTGTATTGCTCCGTTTGTTTCATTCTTTGTTTCATTCGTGTGTTTTTTAATTTTTTTAAAATGGTTGCATTTATTGTGTAATGTTTTGATTAATTTTCTATCGTTGGTCTATTTTGTTTGTCGATTTCCTTTTTTTTGTTATTTTCCTTTTATCGAATGCATTCATTTTAAGAGCATCTCCTTCACTGACATGGTTCACGGTGTGCACTTGGGCCCCAGTTACTCTCGTTGTTGTTTGCGTTTTTGTGTGAATTTTAATTTTGTGGTTTTCTTTGGTTTCTCATACACCACGAAACAAGTACACTCGCGGCTGCCGCGCTGGACGCTGGACTTTCGAGTTGTTTTGTTTTTGTCATTTCATCGTTTTCGTTAAAGGACCTCATAAACAGACACGAGAAACGGGGACTTTCATCCATTTTGTGTTCGGTTTTTGTTTTGTGGTGTGGAAACATCGCATTAGCGCGAACGCGAGCGTCTTCTGGCGCTCTCGTGCGCAGCAAAACTTGGTCTAAAGTGCAATTTCTTTCATCTTCTCATTTTTTCCCTCTCGTTCTTCTTCTCGTTCACTGTTGAATTGTCGAACAACACAAACCAAATGTTTTACTATTCGCTTTTATGCGCCGCGTCCTGTTCCATTCTGTTCCAAACCCGCGCTTAGTGGGAAACGTCGGTTTGAGTGCGTCGGCCGAATCAGTTCATCAGTCGGCTAAGCGGCCAAGCCGTCGTGGTGGTTCCCGGCACGGCCATCTGCACCGGTCCTCATCCCGCCGCAACAAGGAGAACGGATCCTCGCGCTCGAACAGCTTCCGCAACAAGGCCAAGGTTGCACCGAGCGCGACGACGGTCGGTGGTAGTGATCCGGTGGCCAACAGCGCTCTGGTCAACGCAACGGGAGGCGGCGGCGGCACAGGGCCAACGGTGGCCGGTGGTCGTGTTCGCAAACAGCGTGCCGTCTCGTTCGAGCAAACTTCTGCTACGACCGCCATTACGATGACCACGTCCAGTTCGGTTTCCGGAACGGCGTCCCAGGTTGCTGTTTCTCCGGGACCGGTCACCGTTGGGTACAATCTTATACATTCACCGCGCGTTTGGCACGAGTACTCCTCGAAGTCGCTGGACGAGAAGAAGCTCCTGACGAAGCAGAATAACGTCGGTGGCGGCAATGGTTCTATGGCACTGGTTGATGGGCCCGGCGATGGGCCCGGAGGAGCAGGAACAGGCGCAGGTAGAGAAGGCGCTGTGGTCCCGCCAACCGGCAGACGGAGCATCGTGTCCGTTTGTGTGAACGATCGCCAAGTGCTCGATAACGATGGCGATTGGCCGATGGTGGATGAAAGTAGCCAGGCATCGGGGGCACACTACCCGGCCCACCACCACCAGCAGCAGTTCCATCACCATTCGCACCATCATCATTCCGGGGGAAACGCTGCCGGTGCTACCGGTGGCGGAGCACTCACCGGCCCGACCGTCGGTTCCTCGATGCTGCACCACTTCAAACCTCCTCGAATATGATTCTAAAAGCGTACGGCATAGGTCGGTGTTGCGTCCTTTTTGTTCACTCCAAGTACCTAGAGCGGAGACTTTATCCCGATTTTCGATGTGTTTTCGTTGCGTATCCATTTTCGACTAACCCTCACGGTCCGGTACCGATCGACGGCACGAAAAGCCGGAGTGGTCAGTCCACTAGCAGATCACAAAAGGTTTAGTTAGAAAGCTACAAAAACGGTCGCCTGTTAGTGAAGGAAGGAGAAGCGAAAACCTTACAAAAAACCTTACCAAATCTAGATTAGGGCGAATTTATCGAATGTTTTCCCCTTTCTACAAGCGTTTAGATACACAAGTAGTAGGCACAAGAATAATCCGCCAGCAATCTGTAGCTTCCGTTTTAAAGGAGCAATACAGTGGCCAGGAAAGGAGCAACAAAAGCCCTTCGAAACGAACCTTGAAACATGACACAAAGAACCACAATCGAACAGCGCCAAATAAGAAGGTAGTGACGGAGAACTGCAAGTGCTGAAACGAAAAGAAACGCTTTATTTTGGAGTCACGATTTAGTAGCTATGGGGGGGATCGCGCGCAATGAAACGACGGCAGAATTGAGGGAATACGATCCATTTTGAGGGACATCCAAAGAAGCGTTGCAGGCAGAAAGCCTAGCAAAGGACGAACAATCGATAAAACAATTTATATAAATATATATAAATCGACAGAAGCCAAAAACGAATTGGGAGGTACGTATCCCAAAGCGCATGTTGCCAAAGGGCTTGTGAAGAAAAATCATCAGGAGACTGATCAACAGAGGATAACGGATTTTGGTAAAAGTATGATTAGAACCAGTGTCTCACGGAAGCTATTGCAATATGCTGCGTCACATTACGAGGAACTAACTGAACACGAATATACGACCGTTGAGCGGCCAGTTGGCCAACTGACATGGAAAGCGATTACACGAAGTTACCGGGCAGGAGTCGTCGTCGTACCAGTCCACAAAGAGAATTCTCTCACTTATCTCATTATGCATTAGAAACCTAACCGTATTTAAACTGAATCGATGTTTACATACACGAACGTAAGAAAATAGTCCCGAGCGGTTCAGCGCCGAAACAGAAAAAAACAGTAATAAGTCTAGTACCTATAGGAATAGGGAGTAAGTTGTACTGGATGCGAGTTTTTTAGCGCATCATATTGTCTCTCTTTCTCTCTCTGTATTTGTCCGTTCAAATATGATTAGTAAGGGGCGACGCGAGAGCGCAACGGTCGGGCGTTTTGTTATGAATCTGATTTATTATTACGCGCCTATGAGTTGTTGTTTTTCGTTTGGTAAGCATATTTTTAAACGATATTTGTACACGTTAAAAACTAAAATGAACATTCCTGACAAAGCGATTAAGAAACGTACTCGGCTTACGCCAAAGACCGGCACGAGAGTGGCCGAAACTATAAATTGAGCACGGAGTAGGAGTCGATAGTAGGACGTAGTGTTGGGTTCTGAATTGGTATTCTTTGGTTTAATCCGTGATGTGCCGGAAAGCTACGTAGAAGGGGAGAGAAAAACCTTGCTCAACATGAAACAGATGGAAAACCGCGCACCGTTAATGTATAATCGAACGAATTCTACCGGAAAAGCTTTTTGAAACAACCGCTTTATTTTTACATTGGCGCAGACCGCACAAAAGCACATCACAGACGTTTTGGGCCTTATTCAATTTGTTTGGAAAATTTTGAATGCAAATTTGGAAAATTGAAGTAAACGTTTGAATAGCGAAGACACTATCGTTATGGTATTCCCATAACTGGTATTGCCATAAGAAAACGATTTATGGCAAATTATTTCCATTATGGCTCTTTGCACCAACAATTTATAGGGTGTACCAATTTTGTTGAGTTTAAAAAATGATTACGAACAGCTATCGCATGTATCGTTTTGTTATGTTTTCCAACACCTATAGAACGCAATAATTTCAAATTTGAACCCTTAAGGTAGATTTTTTAGCTGATGAAAATTCTTTTTATTTAACTCGATTTTAAATAAAATCGAATGCTCTACTAAACCAATCACTACTTTAACGAACGCGTTTTTTTCTGTGGAGCACAAATAAAAGACAACACTTCAGGAAATAGTATTTTTGGTACACTTCTGCTCCTCCTCCACTGCTACACACTGCTCCTCCAGATGCTAGTCTGGAGGCGAAATTGCGAATTGTGTGCGAAATCCAATTGCTAGACCATGAACGAAACACGATACGGCGCCAAACACCACGTATAGTATAACTTTTGTGCCCCTTTGCAATATTCTGCTACGACGCCACACCAGGTGTTGTGTTTTATAATTTTGCTACTTTCTACAAAAACTTACAAATTACCAGCAACCGATTTGCGAAACGAAATAGGGTTCCGGGATGTGGGACACAATCGAAGACGGAAGAGAACAAAACAAAAGTCCCAAATAAATTTCCAAACACATTAGGTGCGAACGAGAGTTATTTACAAGTCAATCACAAAGAAAGTATTTTCGCTGCGTTTAGGTTTACGCGTCGCTAGGCGTGCAGTTTTCGCAAGCGATCGGCGATATAGATGTTGTTTTCGATGAATATTTATTTTTTACGCTCCTTGGGTCTATAGCAAAAATCGCATTCATTGCGGCGCGAGGTCATTGTAAATATTCATAATCTATACATCGGTAGCTTGATTAGGCGGTGGCGTTTTTATTTTCGATACTTCTTTCGGTGTGTAATCATTTTTCAAACGGTCGGAACATACATTGAACGTCGTAATGTTTTCAAATATTTGCTAAACTTTATAACAATTTTCTGAACCGCCTAAAAGAGATGGAATGTGTCGGAAGCGAGAACGTAAACCGCGGCCTAGCATTCGGCCTATGAAAATAGAAATGGCTCAGATTCATCGCATTGCACGATCAGTGCTTCGAACGAAACTGGGGACATAATTGTTGAGGGCACTATTGAGAGGACATCCCTTCAGTTGACACACTGACTCGTTGGACGTTGTTCCAGAACCCAAATAAAACATGTGTTCAGTGTACCTTTACGTAACGCCGCTAGACACGTGTTTCTCCACCAGCCACGGATGGTCACGTTTCTAATATTCCTTTCTTTTCGCTCTACAATAATACCATCGCGTAAGGCTAATACAATCGATACAAAACCGGAGGTAGCGATAATAGAAAATGAGCGAAGGGAAGTCGCAGAAAATCGGAACCGAATTCAACGTTCAACAAGCACTGAAAAACTTTACCGCCCCCCAGTCCAGCGAGTGGCCGCGATCTATGCGAGTGCGCGGGGTCACGATATGTATGTGAGTTTACTTACGATGTAACGAAGATGTAAAACTGCGAAGATACATTTTAAATCTTTTACGATCATCATGAATAATAAACCAGAAAACTACAACCTTTAGACCGTGATCGTGTTTTGTTTTTCAAACATTTTAGATTCATATTTACTGTCTATGGCACTTGAAATATACGTTGTTGATAGCTTCTATTGTTTCTTTTAAAAAACATCGCTCGTCGGTCGCTCGTCGCCGCCCAGTGCCGAATAAAGGACTTTTGTTGTTCCCGCGGTTCACGGGATGTGCTATTAAATGGAATCGTCATCGATTGCGCGCGATTGGGGCTGATGTGTCAGCACGTCCCGCATCACCAGAGAGAGGTGGCAAATTTGGAGTTTTATTAGGCCTTCGGCAGACCAGTAACTGTGTCTTCACGAGCAAACCAACGACGGCGTCGGTAGCCGGAAACGATCAAATAAATCCTGCCACTCTGGCAGCGCGCGTCAAATTTATCTCTCAATCCACCCGGGTGTTCGGCACCTCCGGTTGCGGTTACGGTTCCCGGATGTGGCAAAAAAACGAACAGAATTCATTCATCTTTCCAACGAATCCGAGCTGTCGGCCGACCCTCTGATCCTTTTCTCCGCGGAGTGACGTGAGCCCAGAAGAGCCCGGAAAAGGGATACTTTTTTCTGACATCCGCCCGGAGTGCCTTAGTGGTCCCCTCTTTTTTGGTCGGCCGGCTAATCCGAACCAGCACCGGCGTGACGAAATCATAATAATAATAACAGTAAAAAGGCACACCACAAAAAACTGCTGCGCTGTCACCATTTTTACAGATTTCGGTCCATTCGGGATCGGATTCGGGACCGGGAAACCGCAAATGATGCGAATGTGCGTTGCCGCCCACCGAGACAAACGAGGGTCTACAGTGCCAGTAGATCCACCATCGGGCAAGTCGGCCGGGAAGTCGGTCTACTCTACTTTTCCGGACGATTGTTTACGCTCTGGGATATAGGGACCTGTTGCGGGTGCTGTACTTTGCTGGCTGGCTGGTAGATGTTTTAAGATACAATGTAATAAGCTTCTCGTTTTCGCCGTACGTATGGGAGTGTGGGCATCGGAGCGTCCGTGCCAATCCTGTGTTGGACATTTTTGTCCTTTTCCTAGCGCTAATGCGCAGCGCTTTCCTAAGCGCGTCGAGAGAGGATGTAAGCAGATAATGTGGTTAGGAAGGTTTTTTTTCGCAAACCTCTAGCGCTTTCGGGGACTGGGTGGCCGAAGGTTCCGGGAATCCGGTGGCCAGCGTTCTCGCACACACGGAAGTGGTATTAGCGGTCATATTTTGGTGTAGCGACCATCCGGGAAGCACATGAAGGTGTCACCAAAGTCCAGTGTCCCTGTCCGAATGTTGAGAGTTTGCCAAGGACGGGACAATGAATTCACGGGTAACATGTTCCGCTGGTTAGGGACCGACCCGGTGTTTGATCCACGCTGACCCACCTAACCAGGGTTAAAAAGATCCTTTGGATCTTTTCCTCTGCTGTTTTAGTGTGTGATGTGTCAACAACGAATTACTGCGGAATTGGGGAGAATGGTACGTTGTGTTGTTTTAAATTAAAGGCATTAGCGCAAATATTTGATGTCGGCAACGTTTAATGAGGTCGTCATTCTTTATCGACTCCCAATGTGTGCGGGCTATTTTTAGAGGGAATGCTTTAAGGTTAGAGTAATCAATATAGTATGTGACGTACCGAACCTCTTACCTAATGAGAAGGCTAGTGATTTTGTGTGTAGCATGACGTATCGTGCACAAAAGAGCATTCCATTCGTCCATGATCGCATAGAAGCAATTGCTTCTCTTGCCCGAACTCCGTAAGGATACTGAATGCAATTCCTCTCCGTATCTGTTTATGCACCATTTAACAATCCGTCTTCTTCTTTCGATCGGTCCTCTGCCACGGGGAGCCAAACCCCCGGGGGGCCACTTATCGCACTCCGAGGCGAGCCAAAATCAAAACCAACTGACGGCTGCTGTCTGTCGGGGGTGATCAATTTCAGTTCCGGCAATCCGGAATCCGGCGACGCGTAACCCATTGCCAAGTGTCGTTTCCGCCGTTTGCTGTTTTCTTCACCATGAACCAACATCGTTGACGGAATTTCCCGATTTTCGATCCGTTGTCTAGTCGGGTTTGAGTGTGGGGGGCGGGCCATGTTGTTGTGCCTCACAATGCACAATCTATTGGAAGAATTTATAGCTACGGATGTTGTCGGTGGGTTTCCCTCCCAAAATCCGTTGCTTTTGTTTGTCATCGTGGTCGTGCAACGGAATCACATTATTGATTAAATTTGCTATAAAATCAATTCTCGGTTTTCGCTTTTATGTTTGCAACCCACCGGTGGAGCTCACCCCGAGCTTGTTTACTGGCCGAGAGCCTGCTGTCCGCTGTGGGGAAAACCCTCGGTGGTTGTGTTGGGGAATTGGTTTGGGGAAAACTTCACCCGGTTCCCGGTGTGTCAGTTTTCGCGCCCATCGTCGTCCACTGTCCGTGTGGAAATCTACTTTGCTTCGAGTGCCGGAGAAGCCGGCGAGTGATATTGTAAAGTGGTTTAGCTAATCGAAAGTTCGGAGTTTGAAGCCCCTCGGAGTTTCGGCATTTCTGTGGCAAACAACCACCCGTTATGTGATAGCATGGCGGGGTCCGTGACGGCACCGATGTGACGTGTGGTCTAATCGTGCTAAGCTCTTTATTCAATTTTCAAACACAAATAAGTACGAAAAGCCGGTTCGACATTATTCGCACCAATATGCCGCGTTCGTTGCCTTGCTTCATATTTTAGGTGTTTATTGTTGGCCGTAAGGTATGCTTAAGGTATGCTGGAAGGTTATTTTTTTAGATATGAATGTCATGCTTCGCTGTTCCCAGTCCTCTGGCGAAAGTTGAGCGAAAATATTATGTCCTTCGTCTTTCTTCGGAATCGCTTTTGAAACAAATTTGCATTCAGCAGATGACTGTAGCGGTAGCGTTTGCCACGTTTAAATCATTTGAAGTAGCGAACGATAAGGAACCTGGGAACAGAGAACCTGGCCACGGGCTAAAGTGATACAAAAATAAGTTCTCGTTAATCTCATGCTTGGAATTTACTAGCCCCACGGATGGCAAAGTGGGCAGACATGGGCATTGCTGTAGAAATGGCAACGTAAGAGAACAGGAATAATTTCAAGATACGTTCCGCTCTCAGGGTATGATCAATTTAAATAACGTAACAATTTGCGTCAGAAAATCGGAACGTCTGAAACATTTTTTTTAATTTTTCACAAACAAACCTATATTTTCAAAATTTACCATAGAAAATGAATATTTACGAAACAACCACGACGACAATAACGCACTTCCAGTACGCCACCGTTCCAGGATTCCAACATTCGTTTTGCGAACTTTCAGTCGGTCAGTTTCGCTTCGCACTCCGGACTCCCGGTCGGGCAGGCCCCAGGACCACCCAGGTATCCCGGGGCCAGGTGTATTAATCATGTTGTCTAATTGAAAAACTTTTATAGTTTTTTCCTTATTTGCTTCGCGTATTTTCCTTACTTTCCTTTCCGGCCGGAGCTTACTTTATGACGACTTTGCGGCCCGTTTACCACCGTCTCTTGCTTCGGTGCGTAAAAATAACCAACCTAACCGGTCGGACCGTCCGGAAACGGATACGTCGGCTGGAAAGCGTAGGGCCAACGACGTGCTGGGTAAAACGGAATACCTCGTAGGACCGAGCAGGATTCTGGTAGTCGCCCGTCGTCCAGACGGTGGAGGTCGGATTGTAAACGGTCATCTTTACGAGCAGTTAGCTGTTTGGTTAGATTATTTAGGTAACCGATTTGGGACGCTCTTAGAGCCTGTTGGGTAGCAGTAGGTTCTACATGAAAATAAATACAAAAAGCACTAAGCCCTAAAATAAAGACCGCCATGAATTTGGTAATTATTCTAAAACCATGACGGTTTGGTGAAAAATCTCTTTTTGTTTTCTGTTTTTTGGTTTAATGCCTAGGAATTAACAGAACGATTGTTAGAATTGTTTGTAACCTTATGTAAAAATGTGCTTTAAATGGTGCCTGATAATCTCCGTAAAGGTGTTCGTAACCCGATAACCCAGTGGGGGGTTTTTAATGCTCTGATTAATGAATCGAAATGATTTGCCAATCTCTATGACAAATGTGGTACGAAATCGATTTCAGTAGATACAAGTGCGCCAACCTTCGATAGCCGGACTTAATCGGGAACATTTACATTTCAGTATCGAAAGGGTCTAGTAAAATACGAATCGGGCGCACTAATGGAGTTGAATGGAAAAGTGAGAGAGTGGGTCATATATTATCTTAAATTAGCGATTAACGGAAAAGAGGTATTTGACGGGGTTCAGTGGATTCCCTGCCAGGCGTGGAGCCCGAGTGAAAAAACGATTTTTTTTACGTTGCCTGCCGGACAAGGACTTCATTCTTGCGGCGATTCTTGACGTTCGTAGCCCAGGAGGTTAATGAAATGATGGTCGAATAGAAAGAATGGATGCCGGAGAAGAAGGCAAAGCGCTTCCTGGACGTATACCATCTGGAGGAGGACGTAGTCGAGTCCGCTTCAAGTCAGTGCGTGTCCCCATTTCTTCGCGCCACTCCTTAAGTCCGTATGGGCTGGCGCTCGAGGACAGGAGTCTGATGGAATGGCATTTTTCCGTGGCACTCCTGCCGGGGTTCCATAATTTATGCAGCGCTCCCTTAATGCCGTTGTGGCCTGCTATCAGTGGTCTAAAAACTTGAGTCCGTGCGTGATCAGTTGCAATTTCTTAGCCCTAGACCGAAGGTTTCTCATCGAAAAGAGGAAGTTCCTTTTGTTTGCTTTACCGGCTTATTTCAAGAGTAGCATAACCTGATTTCCGATAAATGGACGATGTGTTGCAGTGGACGGTGATTGAATCATCGAACCGTTGTTGTGCCTCGGGGTGGACAATCAACAGCATAAAGTTGAATCAACGCCATCTTCAAGGATCAAAGTACCGTTACTACGGTTGAAGAAATTCTGCTGTGGAGAAACCAGGCACGGCAAAACTAAACTCGAAATCTGGTGGTGTTGAACCGGAAAAGCTGGCCCGCCCAAGAAATGACTGCGAAACGGCCCATTCCATCAATAATTTATCGAAAAAATCAAGCCGACTCTGGCACGTGTTTCCCGTTGGCTAAGCTTTCGTCCATCGATTCTTATGAATAAACCAGAAACAGAAGGGGTCGTGCACGATTCGTTGCTTCCGAGCCCCCGATCATCCGGTCCGACTGTAGTTCCGGTATTCTTTTTCCCCATTTCCCACGTAAATCCCGAGTTATCCGGAACACACACATGGCCTAACGAGCGTAATAATGGGGAGGGTCCTGAAATTGATACCCTTTGCCGGCCCTGTTGGGGTGACACCCGGCAATATATGATGGACCCATCGTTCGGTGGGTTAACACATCGGGGAAAAAGCTCATAAATCTTCTTTCCGGTTTTAAGCCCCGGTGGCAGCAGTGAGGCTAGCGGGAGGTGATGATAATCTTCGGCGAGGATAAATTAAACATTAAACGGTGCCAACGAATCACCGGACCAGGGATGGGCGGATGTGAGCAGATCTTGTTGCCCAGTCGTGCGGCAGGATTATCGATGGGTTTTCATTTATTTATCCCGACCGGAGCCGACGATTTGTTTCGAATCGGACACATTGTGTGAAGGTGCGAAAACTTTCCGTCGGTTGGAGTTGGTTCCTATTAGCTGCTGATAGCTAATTTATGATCAAGCCAAATGTTTTCCTTTGATTCCTGGCCCAATACACGACCTACCATATAATGAATTGAACGTAGCAAAGAAAACATGAAAGCGGTCGAATAAAATGAAAATTAGCTCAACATTGGTCAAAAGGCAACCAAAAATCACTGCACATGTTCGAGCTTTTCCATGGTGCTTTCGAAAAGTATCTTTTTTACCGGGAACCCCTCAGTGCGATAACCTACAACCGCAACCGTGGCATTCAATAGCTTGACTCACAATGCCGAACGGGAACGTGACGTTCGCCCCGAAGACATTCGCGGAAACGTGATACGATTCAATGGGCGAAATGTGGTTATGATGAGTTTCGTTGCCGGACCACCGAACCGACTTTCAAATGTCCCATCAGGAATCGAACCGAGAGCATCGGACCCAACGAAGCGCCATAGTAAATTAATGTCCTAGCACCACGGCAAGATAAGAAGCTGTCTTGTCTTTTTTTGTCCGTCTCTGCCGAAACACCCTCCCGAGTGTACCTTTGGTAAAAACTGTTGCCATTCAGCACTTTTCGCCCCATCGCGATATTAATGGATGTTGGAGCGATGTCCTTTTTTGTCGCGCCCCGATCGGCGAGCAACATTTACCGGTTCATGTTGGCGAACCGAACCCGTACCCGTTTGAAATGATATAAGCAGTTCGTTCGTTCGCAAACAATCCACCGTTGAGTTCACGGGCCGTGAAAGGAACCATCTCCGTCATCGACGGCACGCTTTTAACTCATTTCGCCGATTCACTTCCGGCTGGACGCGGAAGGGCGCGAAAAGGGAGGCACCAAAGTGTTCCGCCAGCAGGGTGCAGCCCAAAGTGCAGCAAAGCTTCACCACCATCGGTTTTCTTTGTAAGGACACTGCGTCGCGGAGTCCGCTTCGGCAGGTATTTAACGGTGCACTGGTTTTCTGCTATGCTGTGTGCCGGTCGGCAACATTGCAAACATCTGGCAAGCATAAACCCGCTTTAGGATGGTTTTTTGTTACCATCGGCCATTGAAACCGAGACGAGAAACGCAAGGCGGCTGCACGTGTAAAGGGTATTACGAAAGGCGAAAGTATTTCCTTGGGCAGTGCAGGTTGGGTTGGAAGCGAGTCCACACATCACTAACACGACTTGCTCCCATTTACTGTCGATCCGATTGGTGTCGAGAACCTTCCTGAAAAAATCACCGACCGGGACCGGTTGATCTAGGTCAACAGCTGAACGGTTGGTGTTTGAAGTTAATTCTTCCTTCGATGGAGACTGCCCAGTCACCTCACGACGCGTGAGGTGTGGCCACACCTTGACACCTTTGCTGTTGGTCGGATTATTCCGCCACGTCAGCAGGTCCTGAGCGTGCCACAGGAACAGGAACCAGGTGGGGCGTTTTCAGTTTTGGGGTTGGGCGTTCGAGCTAGAGCTGTGATGTTAAAAAGGGGATGTCGGCACCCAGACTGTGGCTAGGTCTTAGACAAAGAGTCCTGTCCTTTGGCCGATCCGGCCCGAAAGTAATGTTGCCGTGCTCCCGAAACCGGGCCGATCGGCGAAGGCCCGGCACGATAATGGCACGATAATAAACATCATTGTAAACGAGTCGCTTTCTTTTTGTCCTTTCATTTTGATTCCTTTTTACTGCACTACGTTGCGGGGAATCGGGTACCCAGATGGAGGCTAATGAAAATAGGCACACAAATAAACAGAAAAGAAAAATACATCGTGTGATATGCTTTCCCTCGGGTGCTCGGGGGCTTTCGGTCGCATCGTCGATGGAGCGCTGATCGAGTGAGCACCAGGGGCAATAGGTGTTGGCATTGAGTAACAGATAATGGGATTATCACCTATCAGCATCTGCAATCTTGCTCCGTTCGCATCATTTCGGCCCCCGACAGCTATTGGCGTCGTTGTTCGTGGCAAAATCGATAACATATTTTATGCGCACGATAGCATGTGTGTCTGGCACCTTCTCTTATGTTGCTGACAAATGAGTGATGAAGATATGTTACGGTGGAATCGCTTCGTACGAGATTTTTGCTGGTGAAACTGCCGCACGGTTCTGCGAGTGGAGTCAATATTTATTCGATCATAAAACTATCTGTAACGGATCGTAACTTTAATTACGCGTCAGCGATTTATCACGTTATTGAGTATGTTTAGCTCAACGAACTTGCTCATTGATAAGCTACATAAAATGTTTGATTTTAGATGGACAGTGTCTAGTTTCTATTTATTTGTAATTTTAAGCTCCTCATCTTAAACGGATTCGCAGTCGGATAAATCAACTACACCATCCCACTTAATGATGACATTTGAATAACGCCAGCAAAGTAATGTTTATCACGATGTTACTGATTTTACCCCAAACATATGCTTATCAACGGCCCGGTCCGACTAATCGACGGGCATGTAAACCATGACCACAAAGCATCAACTGGGAAACTGCCGCCCCCCCCCCCCCCCCCCCCCCGGCCCGGCGGAAGGGTGTAACTCGCTTTTCCACACTCGATAAAATTGGTACCCTCACTGTTAGGGCGCGGTCTGTGTGGTCAGATAAACGTTGTTAACGTTTGCTGACGCTGTGGCCCTAACCGGCGTGTGTGGGCTTGTGGGTCGGTTTGTAACGTTTGTTACACATTTTCCTAAACTTCACGGGGACAACTCGTCTGGAAGGGAAGCGATAAGCGAGCGTGGTGCTTCCTCGACGATAGTGCGCACCGCGTTAAAAGTACGCGCTGTCCTTTAATCCAATTGGCGTCTTTGGCTACGCTTGTGAAACGACAGACGGCCACGACGCTTTGAAGGCACCGGCACAGGAAATTCGTTCGTTCCCCGGAGGAAACATTGTTCGTCGTGAAGGAATTACAACGTTGCTGCTGGAAGAAACTTTCTACCGGCCATCGAACGGTACGGTGCACGGGTGGGGCGAACGTTAAATAAATCAATGAAATTACTGTATACCGGTCGGGCGCAAGACGGAGAGGATGTAGTTGCTGAAGAGCTGTCACAGCGAAGCTGTAAACGTTTCATTCCATTGTAGTGCCGATGGCGGAATCGTCGTAGACTCAGGCTGCAACGTGAAGGTGGTGTGACCTAACGTGACGAATTACTAGTAATACCTGACGGAGTTGAAGTGATTCAATGAAATGAAACGGTTTTCCAATATTTTTGGATCAGCTGTGTAATTCCAGAACGGGCTCAATCAAGAGCGGCAGTAAACAAATCAAGAACGGGCTCAATCAAGAAGAGTCCCTTTCTTTGCATGAATATAGATTCGATTAGGATTTAAAATAAAATATATTTTATCATATTTTCCATCGAGCGCCGAAACCTTTCGATGCAACTTGGAAAGTCAATCACACTGATGGCCCACCTTACGCTGGCTACAAATGGCAATGGCGGTGGTCATAACTCATCGCACGCGTCATGTGCCGGATAGCCATCGGCGAGACTGTCTCGTGTGTTGCGTTAATATTTTATCAGTGAAAGCAAAAAGCGCTCTAGCTCTTCTATTTCGGTGCTTTACTGTCGCTTTGACGCAATCAGTTGCTTTCACCACGTGGCCGGCGAGAGTTGCCAATAAACTAGCACACTGGCAAACCCGGGGCCATTGCAACCCACTTATCAAACTCGTTATCACTCACTCTGGTAGCCTTTCGTGTATGCATGTATTTACCCTAAACTGGACAGCTGTCCGCGGGTTATCATCGCGGCGACGATTTCTTGGGGTCGTCTCTTTACTTTTGCGCCAGCTTCTTTCATTCGACCGGAAACGATGAGCTCAACATGTTCTTGGGGAGCGAAACATACCACCTGCTCAGCTGGTCGTCAGCCAAGCCGACGTCAGCTGCTGCTGCTGCTGCTCGTTGGCGGAATCGATGAAAACGTGCCCCCTTTCGCAGCCGGCTAGCGACGGAAATGCCGGTTGCGGTTCTCAAAGAACGGCCACTCACGTGGGCGGCCAGCGCACGGGAACTCACAGCTGATTTCCGCGCGCTCTATTGTGCATTTTTGCCCGCCACCACCCCCAGGATGGGCGCTCACGGTGGTGAGTGCGCATGGTGCCTGACTCGCCCGTATCGCCAAGCCGAATCGGCTCGCAGTTTCGCCACGAACTCGTCCGGAGCCGGATGCGTGTGTAGTTCGTCCCGCGCGTGGAGTCAGCCAGCGGCTAGGCCCCCCACCGTTCCTGCTACTGCGAGGAGACGATAAAGAAAAACACATGTCCACATGTGCCACTGCGCTGACTAACCCTGTGTTTGTGGCTGCGTTCAGTCGGCAATTGTTGCACCGAGTGCGTTGGTGTTTTTATTTCTCTCTTTTCGTTCAATTTCCGTTTCCCGTGCGCGTGTGTGCGATGAACCGATTGGTGGTAAGACGTGTGCCCATTGAGCTTGGTGTTCGATGTTTTCCCGAAGCCATAGTGAATCGATCTTTGGCGCGAACACAGTTGCAGCATAGTTAACTTGCATGGCCGGCCTGCGTTGCGTTGTGCACCAAATTTCACCAACAGCCAGTTTCAATTGGTGGGGCCCGAAACGTTGTTTATTTGTTCGGGCCACGTTAACGGGGCCCGATCGGGGTGAAATTCCGGGGAAAAAGTGAACCATATGAAAAATAACTACGCAAAGTGAATCATGCGTGCCAGAAGCGCGAAGCGTAGCGTGTGAGGCGGTTCCGGTTGATGAGTGAGAGGTAAAGCGACAAACGAAGTTATCGGCCGCCCGTCTGGCCTTGTGTAATTTTTTAACCCCACAACGATCCGAACATGATGAGTACACGTTCGCTCCTTTGTAATCCTTTTAAGGGACCCCTTTCGAGCTGCGCTTCTGCTTCTGCACTTCACACTTCCGTCGTTGTCATTCGTTTGACCGACTACTACCGTGTACGTTAGTGTGCGTGGATCGTTCGTGTAGATGTAACTTCACTGGTTTGACTAATTCGATTCGCAGTCACTAACGTGCGTGAAACACATGGCACATGTGGGAACTGCGAGCACAAACTTTGCGGTCTGCCCGCTAGAGAGCCCGAACACGCATTTCTAATCTCTTTCCGCACGATCAGTGATCCTCGGAGCGGCGCGATCAGTCAAGTGAGAAGCTGAGATTCTAGCTGAGATGAGATGATGGCGTCCGAGTGAATCGAGCCGAGTGATTTTTGGGGGCAATAGTGAGAAACCGTATCGATGGCGCCCGTCAGCTAAGAAGAACCAAAATCTGGGCCCCCGAACCGAGAACACGAAATTATTTTATCGCGTCTCGACTCTCGACGCCCGACTTGAGCTCCGATTTTTTTTTCTTCGTTTGCTGACTACTGTCTGTCTTTGTTTTGCGTTCACTTTCTGCGTGATGGTCGAGGGCTGAACGAGAGCACTTGCGAACGGAGCGGAGTCCGAGCGGATGCTTCAGTGAAGTGATCTTCAGAATACCCTTCAAACCGGAAGTGCCGGTAGCTCACCATTCGCCGATTCGAATGAGTTTTTGGGAATGCGGAAAATGGAAGACTATTGGAGAAAGTAAGGGCAGAAGCAGAACCAAAAGCGAAAACCGTTCTCGAGGGCTTTTCACCACACAACACAACAAAAATACGATTCCCTGGGCTGACGGAGAAAAAAAGGGCCGGTAAAACAACGACAAAAACAAAGGGGCCCTTTCCTTGGTGATTCGAAACCGAACGATTCGAGCGGTTTCGAGCACTACACTGTTAAGATTCTGGAGGGCCCTCCTTTTTCCGATCTTTTTAACAAGTGGCATCGGTCGCGAAAAGTTCTCCACGGCAAGGACGACGCGGTAGACGCGGGCGAACTGATCGTTTAGGAAGTTAATGAGGTGTGTCGGAAGTCGGACGGCGGATGATAGACAGTGGGACGGTGAATGGGAAATTTAGTAAACGGACCACTCACGGTGGTGGTGGTTTTGCTTTTTGGTTTTCGGAGCAATCGTCCGTTCCGGTAGACCGTGAAGCTGTTTCTTCCCCGACTCGTCTGCTGCTGCTCACAGGGGAATGACCGATGTCCATTTTTCCGCTTTTTTCCCGAGCCTCTCTAATTGAATGCCATTTTCGGTCGGATTGTCAACACACGACGGGGGGGTCCGCCTGTGCCGAACATGCGAAACGCGTGCGGTGTTTAAAAATAATGATAAAATTTTTGGGCCATGCTTGGTGCGAAACATCGGCGCCCGATGGAAAACTCGGCTCGGTGAGTAATTTCGCGTGGGTCCGCAGCTGCCACGGGAGATCGTTAAATTTTCACAACGTTCGGTCTCTGCCCACACCCACAGCGTGACATGGGAAATGTTTCAGTGGAGAAACTGTGGACCCCAATCGGCGTGGAACGGCGTGAAAAATTCTCGGAAAAAAGAATCAATTTCGCGTAATCATTGAAATTGTGCACGCGTGTGGTTAATTTCGGCCCTCATCCATTAAACCGTTAGCGTTGTCCCCACTCTGCAGTGTCTGCGCAAACGTACATGACCCCCAGCCGGGAGGAGTGCTGCAAATGAGGTGAAAGAATTGTTAATAGTGCAGTAGTGTTCGAAGATGAAATTGCCCAACGAAAACAAACCCCAACATGGGCTTGGGTTATCAAATGAAGTTCGCGACAGCTGTCAGTGCGTCAGATCCTCATGAGAGGATTGAGAGAATGTATGTTTAAAAAAAAAAACAGATCAAGTAGCCATCGACAAAGCCAGTGATGTGAAAGCTGCCCGGGGCACGAAACACCACGCTAAGCCTACTTAAAGCCCGAGCCTCGCCTGCAGAGCTCATTCGGTTCATCGTCGTCGAGTGTGTCATTCGGTGCCTGTTCTGCGGTCGAAACTACCTACTTCCCCCGGTTGTATCGCATGTCAGATTAACCACAAACACCGGTCGGATTGGCAATCACTCGTAGCCTGCTTATACCAGCCAGCCGGCCCAGCTCGTAATCGATTGGTTGATTTTCCGATTCGCGACGCGCGACCAACGAACTGGACGTAATACCCGGCAGAGGTTCATCGAATGCCAAACCCACGCGGAAGGAACTTTATTGGGTGGACCGTTTCGAAGCGGATTAAGTTGTTGCGGAACTGGCGGTGCTGGGCGCAGGTAAGACACCAAGAAGTTACACCGTCACGGATTCGGCTTTAATTCGCAACAAATGCATCGCACAGCCCCAAAAACTGACCCATAAAGAGTGATACAGACACGCGAAACCAACTTTTAATTAAAAGCTCCAACTTTCCAGTGTTCGATGTGGTCATAAAATTCTCCACGAGCCAGCCAACACGGCGTGGAGACTCCCTGGTCCGTGGAAAATACTTGCGGCCCCAAAGGGAAACGTGTACTACGTGATTGGCATTATTGATTTGTTGACCGTGCAATGGCAGTGTTCCTTCGTCTAGACCGTCTGCTTAACCCTGGTCAAGACAGGACCCCACCGTGGATAGCCCAGTTTTTGCCATCCGAGCCACGACAACGACTGTCCATTTCCTTCGAGCCCCGTTTCTAATCTTTTAATTTCGATCATTGTTAAATATAGATAAAGCCACACGAAACCCTGAATTCGATTCCCCGTCTTGCGGATCCGGAAGTCACGATTCACGAGGGATTCCCTCGTGAATTCCCTGCGCTCGGGGCTGATGTTTTTCGCTTAATAAGGACCGCGGGAGAGCGCGAGATTAAAATAAACCATTATCGGAGGCGTCGTTGGCCTTCCTAATTGATTTTTCGTACCCGGCCTTCGGTCTTTCCAGTCCTTGTTGGACTGGATTCGACTCTGGAGCTGGTTATCGTGGTCGTGGCGGTGCATCGGCGCCTCGCTGCAGTGTTCGAGTTATTGCGAACCGTAAGACAGAAGCCGATTGTTTCTGTTTTCTCGCTTTTATATGGTTGATCATGAGTAATGTTTATGTTTCGCCTTTCGCCGGTAGTTGCCGGCTTTGTTCCGTTTGCCAGCTGTGTAAACATGCGAGCTTTCCTGTTTTTGCAATCAGCAATGCACTGCTAGATATCTTCATAGTTTCTTTGGGGCTTTCGGAAATGGAACTACCGAACGGTTTGGCGTGGCCGGCACGGCGCGGAATCAAGGCTCGTCTAGCATTTTCTCGAAACCAGCCAATCAACACCACCCAATTTGTTTTGGAGCCTCGGGTATTTTCGCTTGTCCGTGCCTTTTTCCCCGGGAGCACTTTCTTTTCGGTGAAAATTCACATTCTACCGGCAAGCGGCAGGGCCACGCCGTTCCCGAACCGCCGCTGGGTTTTGTGTTTGCTGTTAGTAATTGCATTTTTTTTTCCAGCCCGTCGAAAACTGTCTTAGCTTTTCCGTGTTGCACTTACCTTGCCGACAGCAACAGTTCCTCGTTGCTGCCTCGACGCCACTCGACGAACCTTGCGCCTCCTCTGGTTTTGCAATCTTGTTCTGTGTTTCCGGCCAGCCCGGGGCTTTTCCTACACTGCCGTTTCTTCCCTTGGCAGACGCTTCACTTTATCATTGTGCGCTGTTTTCTTGCCCCCTAACCCAACCCGGGCGGTTCATTTTCCTCGCCGAACGCTAGATTGCCGTGCTTCGATGGCCGTGCCGGGTTAAAATCGAATCCCTAGGGCGGTTTGAACAGGGACAATTCTACGTTGCACTTTCTGCGCTTCTCGCACAGAACTGGCACAGGGGCACAGCGGCAATCGGGTAGTTGCACTTTCGCACCGGGTGCGGCGCACTGATGCCTTAAGGACATCATTAGGCAGGCCGGCAAGCGGTGACTATTTGTGGAAGAAAAAATCCTCATTTCAATGAGGTAAATTGCATTTCTCAGCTGGGTGCGTTCGAAAGACCAATTGCCAACCCTGCACAACATAAAGGAGAGTTCAATTAGAGCAAGGCGTGATGGGACGCTCTTTGATGCCCGATCAGCAGCCATACAGCTTAAGGATTAATGTTGAAAAGATTTTACTAAGCCATTATGCTTAAAACTATCTGCAAGTGAAAATGCACTACGACCCTCAAGTGTGTCGATGTCACACGGTGCACCGGCGACCGAGTTAGTGAAACAATAAACAATGCACCGCCGGGCTGCCGGTCGAGTGTTGTGCTCGCTCTCCGAAGCGAGTGTTTGTTCCATATTTGATGAGCGCGATGGCCCCGCCAAAGCCGGGCCAGTGTGTCCGAAGGGGTTTTGTCCGGGCAATCCATCCTCGGCGCTAAAAATATCTCCCTCCGAATACGTGTAATGTAAATTTTATCACTCCCAAAAGAGGACACGGACGCCCGGACGCGGGCATCGCGAAGTGTCGAAGGAAAGTCATAAAGAAGAAATAATCGTAAAATCGAAACCCACTTAGTGCCCACACTTTAAGGGCGGCGGAATGTGAGAAAATAAACTTAGCAACTAGGGGGCCGCTCCCAAATGAGCCAATAAACACTCCGAGTCCGAGACGATCCATCACCCATCGGTGAGGCTGTCCGTTAAGCCCGTGTTGTGATTTTCTGATTCCCCTGAGCTTTCTTGGGTTGAATTTTCTATCTCATTAATTTTTCGGGCCTCCGCTCGATAAAGACCAGTCGGAAGTTTCCCTGATATCTGCCCGGCCGGCTGCTGGGAGTTTCGGGAGTTTGGATGATCCGTTTCTTGTGAACTTTATCATTATTTCTTTTATGGACTTGGTGGCGCATAAAGCAGGGTGTTGCAGGGTGGCCGTAAAGCGTTGTCGATTTGTGACCGGTACCGGTGTCAGAAGGTGCGTTATCCTGCGGCGTGAACGCGGTTTTATGGCCGCTTAACCGGTAGTAACTTTCTGTCTAGAGCCTGTTTTATGCTGCCCAAAGTTGGCACCCATCTCGGGGATGGTGCTTGAAAATCGATTAGCTTGCCGCTTGGGAGGTCTCTTATCAATGAAGATATAAAACGTTTTAAGTGCATTGCACAAGTTTTTCTAAACGTAGGTGACGGCACAGATTTCTGTCTTATGAAGGTTTCTATGAAACTTTCTGTTTGCTCTACTTGGTCCCAAAGGTCTTTTGACAGGAAGGTGACAAGATTTACGATTTTATTGGCGATGATTATTACCGGGAAGTTGAGCACAAGGAACCGAGGGTATCGATTTCCTCGAGCAACATAAATATCGGCAGAGCTCATGAGCTTAGGGTACCTAATCGAAAGCCTTCCCATTGGCAACGCCTCCATAATGATGTATGCTTCTGATGGTGGCGCATCCTTTCGGACTATTGTGGGCTGCAATCGTAAATTAATTGATAAAGGCGCCGGAGTGGCTCTCGGAGTCTAAGAGTGCCGCTCGACTACTGCCCGCCGGTAATGCCGGCCGGTGACCTAACCTCCTGTGCAGTCCCGTAAGAGATTTGAGTGGCTTTATCAAGGAGCAGGTCCTCGATTGTCGGCGTCGTCGTTGCCCTCCCAAAGTGCTAGCGACGGCCGCCGACGACGTGGACGACTTTCCTCGTAATGCTGTCATTCATTTTCATCATCCACTGGTCCCGATGGCCCCGTGCGGTGCTGCTGCTGCTGCACTTCAACCCAGCACCAGTGCCGGAAGGTACTAATTTGTGTGCCATTAAGCTGGACGACGACGACGACGAAAAACTGTCTCCCGCTCCCCGGGCGTCGACTGCACGATTGATGGTTATTGCTCGCCGCACACCGCCGTCGGATGCCGCTGCGAGTGTTGCAAGTGTGCCCGTGGTAGGTGTTTTTATAGTTGTATTTCGTTTGAAGTTAGTAGAGAGATAAAGCTTTTAATTTCATTACGGCAGCAACACGATTTCGAGAGTGCAAACACCAAACAGATGACTGTCGTGTCGTGCTGGGGGAGACATACTTTTTTACCGCCCGATGCTACTGTCGGTCGTTCTGCTAGTGATAGTGTCAATAGTTGACTAACGATAGTGGGCCGCGGTTCGATGGGTGGGAATCGTCGGCTCTGTAGAGGCACTCCGCTGATCGATTGATTGAACCGGCTGCCAACAGCGAAGTGGTTGCCTTCCGTGGGTTGTTAACGAGCCGACAGCGAGTATGCTAACTGGAAGAGGGATGATTTCTCGCCGAGCATAGGGCAGAGAGTGAGATTGGCCTACGGTTCGTTTTGACCAAATCGATCCCAACCTAAAGCACGATCAATCGAACCAGATTCGCTTCGAGCGCCGAACACTCGTAATCCGTTCATTGAACTCGGTGCAGTGATTGGAACATCATTACCGGATCGCTTGGGACATTTTAACGATTCAATGTCACGAAGCCCAAGTGACCAGGATGACGAGGAGTCTGCTGCCGCCCAGTTATGCTCAGCCTGCGCGGATGCAAAATCCGAATATCATTACCATATTTTGTCGAAAAGAAACGCCCGGCGCACCCGGTGGTTGGCACCAAAATAGGCATCCTAATCACCAAATCCAAAAAGTATCTTTCTGTTCCCGTGTCGAGTTTCGCGTGGTCGGTGCTTCACCCCGAAAACTACCAGCCGAATGTGACCATCATGGCGGAATCACTTTCATCAAAGGTTAGCTTCCGGGTGCGGCAGCGTGATTAGAATATCATAAAATGGCGTTGCCGACGAATGTTTTATCGATTTGTCTCATATTCCGCTCCGGCTCCGGACGGACGAAACGTCAAACTAATAAAACAACATTAATTATGGTGTACCTTTGAAGGACGTTGGTTTAGCGGGACAATCGCGACCGTCGTTTTAATTACTCAACCCATAAAGTGTTTGAAGATAGGAATTTATGCCGCATTTTGCTATTAATTGTGGTGCAATTGAATGTTTCAGTTTCATGTGAATATTGGCCCCAGGGGTTGTGTTCCACATCCGGTGCCGGTGCATGCGAAGTCTAAAAATAACTCGTTATCCGCTATCAGCCGCACGCTGAGTTCGCACCGAAGCTGGTCGAGGTTTCCGCGTGGATGATAATTGTCGATTAAATTCCGAACCTTCCGCACACTCACCCGATAGGGCTGCCGACTCGTTAGTAATAATCTTCCTTTTTCCTTATTTTTCCGTACAATTCGCTTACATGGTTAATCGATTTATGTATTCGGAAAAGCGCAGCTCGGAACCCATTTTCACTTTGAGCAGCAGTAGTAGAATTTAATTGTCTTTTCAGTGTCTTGGGGATTTTCCGGATTTAGATCGGAGCGGCGGCTTACACGTTTGAGGTGCGATCGAGGTTGCAACGGTGACGTGACCATTCTTTCATCAACGCCATATGTGACCAGAATTCCGTATGAACCTGCCATGCAATCCGCAAGCCAACGCCAGGCAACATGCCGGCAACGGTTTCTCGGGCTTCGGACTAATAAAATTCTATTTTCCCTCCTAACTCCGTTCATTGCTGCCCACGTCCTAAGCCGACCTCAACGTGCCGGGCGGAACAGGTGCGTTCTGTAGCGTGGGTTGTCAGCATCCGGTAGGACCCCGGGTGTTGCCGGGACCGGGATAAATATTGATTCTGTCCTGACCGTGGCCTGGTTGCAGAGCAGACCGAGCGGGATCTAGTATGCGCGCCATATGCACTGCAACCCGGATACTGCACCTCCTGGCGCGAGTAATTGGTTTAACGTCTAGCTAGCCGGAGCCGTCGGATGACATTTGGGCGCCGAGGGAAATACTTCGACTGAGCCTTTGACTAGCCATTTAACAATCACTTTATTGAACAGTGTTGTAATGCTTGTTGATTGTGCTTGATATTGCGTTCGTTAGCTAAACCAACCAACACAATTAAGTTCTTGATGAACACGTTTCGGTGGATGGGTTAGGCTTCGATTCTCATTCGAAGTCATTCACGATAAAATCATTTTTATTAGACGAAGCGTAAGCTGTTTAAACAAGCACTAAACGTGTAAAACACTGACAAAAATCTGTCAGGAAGATCGATCAATCAGAACATTGCGCTTGGCTTCCCACTGGGAAGAGAGAACAAGGTGAACATGTTGGTATTTTATTAATTGACAGTATCAGCAGCACCAGCCCACTTCAGCCGCCACGGCCGTCGCAACTGCTTCACAAATCATATAATCGAACAAATTGCATCGTAAAACCCCGACGACGGTATGTCATCATCATCACCATCAGTGTTGATCGTAAACGGGTTTAAAGTGGGATAAAAACACAAAAAGCGAGAGAGAAAGTAAGTGTGAGGCAGGAAATCCCCGCTTGGAAAAAACATTTTATAAATAAACGTACACACATCGTTTATTTTGTGGCCCCCCCATGCAGTGTCTGGCCGGCCGGCCAGTCCGCTGGCGGATTTGGAAAACCCCCCGTCGATGAGGCTGAGGGATAAAATACTGTTTTTTTGCTCTGTTTGTTGCCCTCCATCATCGATGGCCGCACGATCCGGCGTGGAAATCACTTCACGCAACGCGTTTTGTTTCCAGTCAATTAATTTGTCATACAACGAAGTTAGTTACGGGCATCCGTAAAAACACAGTGGCCGGGGTGGGCCAAACAAACGATGGTGGACCGTTCGAGACGGGGATTTTCAGCGGAAGTTACTACCGGTATAGCCCGCTACAGGAAGTCCGGTCCCAAATTGCCCTCATTTGCTCACCACCACAAAGTGAGTTTAATCCGCGCTCTGGGCGAGAAAGTGACAGCATGAGCCGGATTGGCAGGCCCTGATTGGCAGGCCGGGCCGGCAAGGCGGTTGTAAAAGTCGAGTCATTATCGACCAACCGGCCGGTCGGTCGGGTTTTATTTGCTTCTGGTTTTTGTGGGACCACCGAAAACGGCCAGCCATGATTCGGGCCCAGCATTTCCCTGCCTCACGGCCGGATGTGGCCGTAGCGCGTAATACTGCAGCCCGGTTTAATGTGCAGCCCAGAGTCCAGTGGACGTCATCAAGTGATGAAGCACTTTGGCACTCTGTCGCTGTGCGCTCAAAG
>NC_071285.1:25865501-25888883 GCF_943735745.2 Anopheles bellator | reverse complement strand
TTTATTTGCTCCGGTGGCACATTCGGCGTGCGCAAATGAAATTTTTTTCGGGGTTCAATTTTTCCGATCCTTCCGAGCCCGGAGAGCCCGTTCACCAGCGATGGCCATCTGCCGTAACCCATCGGTATCCTCGGGGCCAGCGCACCAGGCATACAGGCGGCCGCACCAGTTTGCTGATGCACGAGCCTCGTGAAACGTTTGAATATTTTATTTATGCAATGTGTATGTTTGTTGGTAAATTGAATTTAAAATTACTTTTACGTTCCTCTCCAAAAATATATGGTCACCAAGGTGCTCGAGCGATGGATTTTTATTTTCGTTTCATTGGCTGTGGGGACGACGGAAAGCAATTGGCCTGCAATGAGTTTGACGATGACGATGGAACCAGACGTAGTGTAACCGTTGTGGCGTTTGGTGTGATACTTTTTGGGAGTGCAAAATTGTACAAAACATTTTATATCAATATGCTCCAGTTCCCAGTGATGTAAGGGAGGCGCAGCATTGAGCAATAAAGAGCATTAAATTCAATTTCGTTGGAGAACTGTAGAGTGAAGTGGTTCTATTTGATGTAAGTTCAACATTCGGGTCGGTTGAGAGTAAATTAGGTGCTATTGTGTCTGTGTATGGAGCTCATGGTAAGCGATAGAAGTAGGACTCTGACATAACACGGAAAGATTTTCACGGTTTTGCCAAAACTTCACGCTGATTGTCGTACTTTTTATCGTAACACAAATCTAACATTGAACAATTCTGTAGACGTATGTTGCCAGCAAACTGAAAAGAGTTTACAAGCCAATTGGTTCCAATTGGCGATGCCAGAGTTTCAGTCAGACAGAAAACTAGTTTCGCTGCACGTGCTCCGACTAGCTGAACGCGTTTTTGAACTTTCAAACTGCGTTGCGAAAACAGTATCAGTTCACAAAGTTGCAAAGTTTTGCACTTAGCCAACTTCCGGAAACCGGTGGTGGGCAGGGCCCGCTCACTCGTTGGCTGCTTACGGCAAACTGAAACTGACAAACTGGCAAGCTTAAGCCATCTTGCAGCTTAACTCCCCGCTGGGCACAGCTGGGCCACCGTAGATGACACTTTGGTGCAGTTTCGCACGCGATCCTGGCGCTCGTGGGTGTTATTAATTGCATTAGAAACAGTTTGTGTATCGAACAACGGCAGGTGCGTTTTCGATGTCGGTTGGTTCTTATCGATACCAATCGTTGGAAAATGAGAGAACTAACCACTGTTCGCAGTGTTTACTTTGTTGATTACGTTCCGCTGCGCATCAAAAGTACACGGTTAGTCTGATTTCGCAATGCTACTGTACAATGAAACATATACGTTACCTACCAGTGTTTGAGATTAACCTGGATCAGGCTGATTATCTCCGGTATGCGAACTAGCCCTAACGTACTGAACTCGGTACAATCTCACCATGCACTCTGCATTGCCCGAGTGAAGTTGAGCGAACAGTGGAATTTATCGAACGGGATCACCATTGGGAGACAACCAGTCAGCTCATCTAACACTTTACGACCCCAGTTTCTCCATTGGTAAAGCTGAACATTTTCATATAATTTCAACAAGAACTCTTGGACTGAAGTAATCAATTGATCGCGTAAGTGTGGTAGACTGCAACGTACTGGGAGTTTATTCTGCATTATTGCTCTATAAAAGCGACGGCATTGTTTGACACGACACGATGACTACCTTTTCAATAATAGGTTTGGTCAGTTTAGTAAGGGAATAAACTAAACGCTACAGCTATCCCTAGGGTAGGGTTTGTGGTCTTGGTGTCATACTTTATTGAAAGCTTACTTGTAAGTTACACGATAATACAGTGAGCTCCTGATAGAGTGTACTTCACAGCAAATGCTGTTCTTGGAACTCTACTATGTATACGTCATTCTGAAATGTTGATATTTTCACTGCAACAGCCTACTTTGCTACCGAGTCTCCGTTGTCTGCTACTTGGCATCAGCCTTCTGGGTCATCACCAATGTTCCATTAAGTTCAACGTCAACGTTTATGATGCATTACCGGACTTGGGAATTTTCATTGGTTTGCGCTGATTCCACAAACACGGCAAACCATCTCACAATTGCTAAATAAGCTCTGTCGCCATTTTCCTTCGATTTTGAAAATACAGAGTGGTTCAATAAGTTTGGAGTCCCGATAACAGAGGGTAACTGCAAGCCTAATATTTTTTCTTATATTGGCAGAGTCTTTATATGAATCTATGTAAAGTTTTATTTCAATTGGTCACTTCATTCTTTGTTTACAAGCTATTTAGTATTGACGTGTCACAGTATTTTTTACAACATAAAAAATTAAGTACCGCGGAGTGAATTTTTAAAGGCTTAAAGGTTTTGTACCTTTAAGTAAAAGCTTTGAAGCAATGGAAATTTATCAACAAATGTTGAAAGTATATAAGGCCTCTTCGCCTTAAATTAGTACAGTTAAAAGATGGGTTTCTGAATTTAAACGTGGTCGTACAAACCTTCAAAACGATTCACGTCAAAGACGTCCAAAAACAGACACAACATCTAAAATGTTACAAAAAACATAGGATGTCGTATTGGAAAATCGTCGAGTGACTGAAAGAGATTTAGTAGAAACTCTACGCATCTTATTTAATATTGCAAGCAATATTTTGACTGAAGCAATGGGTTTCCGACTCGCTGGGTTTTCGTATGCAACTTTCTCGGCAACATTTAGTGCTTTTTACGAAAGGATAAAGTGAGTTTTTTAAGCCAACTCATCACTATGGAAGAGACTTGAACTACAGTTCAGAATCGAAACAAATAGGTAAAGAATGGTGTAAACCTGTTATTATGATAGTTTATAAATAATCCATTATCGCCAACGACGTCTTGCGATGAAATGGTTGAAATTAAACAAATGCGTTCAAACAAACACCATAAAGCGTGCGCCGAAAAGACTGTGCCTATCAGCAGCACCACCAGCATCCGAGTGAGACCCCGGTTCCGGGCTGTAAACAATTTGTTTTCTTTTTAACATGGTTTTAATATTTCAAACATAATGCACACGTGCTGCCCCACAGGACGTGGTTAGTGTTCAACACCCCCCCGCTCGGCGCAATCTGCGCGAAAATGTTTGATCTGCCGAAGAATGTGTGTTTGAGGAACAATTTTCTCCACCGGGGCTCAAATATTTATTTTCCACGCCCCAAAATATTGCCAAAATGTTGCTCCCCAACCGGGCGGCCGACCGGCCTGTCAGCCCAGGGCACGGTCCGCTGTGGCCATCATCCGCCATCATCGAGATGCATCCGGCGCCGAAAGGTGTGCCAACGCTCCCATCTGGGTGCCATACATTTTTAATTTCGTCCCGGTCCCGCCCACGGCCCCTGGAGACCGGCGGCAGGAGTGAAGGAGTGTGACACACCAAGTGGACAAGTGTATGCGTTGGTGTCTACGAATGGTTTCATCGGGGGCGTCGGAAAAGACAAACAGAGCTCAACTGGCCCTAGGGCAGGTGACCCAGCCGGTGGCCAGGGATCCGGGCCAGGTGTGTTCTGATGAAAAATTTATCATCTTCGAGATGGATGATGGCGCCATTTCCATATTCACCACACACAAGCATACTTTTCACGGCGGCCGCTCCGTTCGGAAGGCGCGCCGGGGATTGTTTTTCCTCAACTTCGTCGCCGTTTGTTTTATCGGCCACGCGCAACAGTTTGCCCGTTTGGCGCGGGCCGGACGGTGGGGTTTTTATGGGTTTACCCCACCCCACCGAACCCATATGCTGTGCTGCGGTCGGCGTGCGGGGACAGTGGAGGCAGCCGGGTATGTGTGGTGTGCGCGAGTCGAAATATGTAAAACAGGCACCATCAAAATGTTCACTCGGCCTCGGCGGTCCGCTGGGGGTGTGTATGGGAAATGTTTTCACTTAGGATTTTCCCTGAGTGACGTTTGTTGAGTCACGCCGTTGGGCGGCGCGGCTTCTTATCCCAGTATACCATCGAATTGGCACGCTGACTGACGCTGGTAAGCCCCCGCGGGCGCAAACATCACGGAACGGGAGTTTTACAGTACGCGGGCGAGTTTATGAGCATGTTTGTTTGGCTGAGGCTTGTGTTTTTTTGTCCCCTTTCTCTCTCTCTCTCTCTCTCCCGCCATTCGTTGTCTTTCGGTTCGGTGGCCCCTCGGTGGAAAATGGGGTTTCTAATTCAATTTTCACGTATGCTCGAGGCACCCCAGCGGTCCGGCGGTTGTCGGTGGCTTTTGAGGTCGTGAAAACTCCCGGGCGCAAAGCAAACCGAGCCCGTCTGTGGCGTGGAAATTATGTTTATCTTCAGGCTTATGCTGCGGCTCGATTCCGGAAATGCATGCAACAACCAACTGGTGATACAGTCGAGGCGAGCTTTGGTTTTTGGGCCACCAGAGCTAGGCTTCGGGCTACCAGGACTGTCCGAAATGGAAGAAACTTAAAATATAGAAATGAAGACCGACCGTCATTCATCGGCGAATCTAAGCGATGTTTTGCAGGTTCACAACAGCCTGATTGTTTTAATTTTACTGTTTGTTTAACGATGGAGATTGGTGGAATTTTTGATGATTTTCGTACCATCAATGTTAGGAAGACAGCTTTTGGGGTTGGTGTTGTACAGTTCTAAGGCATATTGTTATGTAATAACTTAAATATTTCTTCAGATTACCGTTTTGACGAACATCAGGAAGCCCTGTAAGCTGAGCTTTACAAAGAAGATGAAGACATATTAGGAGTATGCGTAGAAATTTATCGTTTTTTTACCAAATTGAATCGTTTATTGTTCAAAACTCTTAACAAACTAGTCAATCGAAGTAGTGTCCGTCGCTAGCCACTACTTTTTGCCATCTTTCTGGCAATTGTCGGATTCCATCGCGGAAGAATGCCTTATCTTTTAAGGCGATCCACTGATCAATCCAATTTTTACAATCTTCATACGAAGTGAAGCGTTCCTCAGCTAATGCATGTGCCATTGACCTGAAAAGATGGTAATCCGAAGGAGCCAGATCCGGGGAATACGGCGGGTGGGGTAGGACCTCCCATTTCAGCGTTTCAAGGTATGTCTTTACTGGTTGCGCGACATGCGGCCGAGCATTGTCGTGCTGCAGAATGATCGTGTTATGCCTTTGGCCATATTCTGGCCGTTTCTCCTTCAATGCTCGGTTCAAACGCATTAGTTGGAGTCGGTAGCGGTCTCCGGTAATTGTTTCATTTGACTTCAGCAGCTCATAATAAATTACGCCACGCTGGTCCCACCAAATGCAGAGCAGAAGCTTGGATCCATGGAAGTTCCGCTTGGCCGTCGATGTTGTCGCATGACCCGGGTATCCATACGATTTTTTGCGCTTGGCATTATCATAATGAACCCACTTTTCATCGCCAGTAACTACTCGATGCAAAAAACCTTTGCGGGTGTGTCGTTGGAGCAGTTGTTCACTCATGCACAAACGGCGTTCCACATCCCTTGGCTTCAACTCGTAAGGCAGCCAGTTTCCCAGCTTTTGGACCATTCCCAACGCTTTCAAACGTCTGGAAATTGTTGTTTGGTCCACTCCACATGCATCTGCAAGTTGTTGTTGTGTTTGGCACGGGTCATCTTCCAGCAATGCTTCCAACTCTTCATCTGCGAACGTCTTCGCTGGTCCCGGGTGCTCCTTGTCCTCAGTGCAAAAATCACCACTTTTGAAGCGCCGAAACCAATTACGACAAGTGGCTTCGCATATAACAGCATCGCCATAAGCCTCCTGAAGCAACCGGCATGCTTCGGCTGCAATTTTCTTCAGATGGAAGTGATACAACAACACTTCCCGCAAATGACGCTTTGTTGGCTCGAATTCGCACATGGTTTCGTGTTAATAACAATCTCACAATGGAAAAATTGACAAATGTGATGATGCAGATTTGTTGACAGATGCCTAAGCTTGACATTTGACAGTTATTTGATGACATTTGTGCCTTCTATCCAAGAGTAGCGCCCCCTATATGTAAACGATAAATTTCAACGCATACACCTAATATAATCGATATTTATTATTGTTTATTCAAGCATTTGACCGATATGAAGAAAGTTTTTGATCGAAATTATAACAGCTTGGCTGTGGTTCCTTTATTGAGTTTACTTTGTTTTCTTTATCTGTTGGGCCACTATTAACCCTAGTTTTTGAATGCTATGCTGCACAATAAATCGGAATTGAATTTTTCGGACAAAGAAGCTGGACACATGCTTGGTCGGGGTACTAGATTTGCGTCCATTTCGTCCACACAGTTTTATGATCCTTCCGCCGGCGAGAAAGTAGAACATGCCATCGATGCGTGTGATGGGATCGATGTTGACGTAAAAAAGGTGCTTCTGGATCCTCGGTAGGGACACTAAAGCTTTGCCACTATAATTTACGATTGTGTCTGTTCGAGTGGAATTCCATTTCGTGCGCCAAACCCTCCGGAGCGGGAGATACTGCCATGGTACATGGTACATGGTATGCGGGAGACGGGTGGTTCGTCAGACAGAAGTGACGCTTTGGAAGATGGTCGAATAGTTTGGTGGAGCGAGCTGTCAGCAGCAGCAGGCTCAGGACCCAGGGCCCAGCGTTTCGATCTTACCTTCGCCCGGTATCACTTCGGAAAATCGGTAAACTTAAACTGCGAAGGATATTCCGTTTGAATGGCCCACTGGCAGGGGGGAAGGAGTAGCATCACGGGTTTGACCATCAAAGAACCGTATCCGTAACCGAGCGTGTCATGAATAGAACCGCACCCGGGGCGATCCCTGAAGCGACCGAAAATCAGTTTCGTGTTTCGATTAAACTTTATTGTCGGTGGCCCACTATCGTATTTTCTCCATGTGTTCGCTGTCTCTCGCACTCTCTCTCTCTCTCTCTCGAACTAAGATTGTTTCACATGGTCGATGAAATGGGTGTAATGAGAGATGAAGACATTTCATGATATGTTCATAAACCTTCAAGCAGCGATCCGACCGAGGGCATGATTGATGGTTTCGGTTCGCCCTCGATGGCACCATGAGTTAATTTGAGGTTTCGGCCGGTGTTTTGATTTGATGATGAGTGTCAGCCGTTATTAGTGGGAAGCCTCTCAAGCCCGTTGGCTTAGCTTTGTGAGCGACAGCGCGTAAAGGCTGTACAGTTTGTAAAATCTGAGACGTATTTCATTTGTGACACAATTTTAATACCTTCTAGTCGTTTTGATTTATCATTTTTATAATTTGCTTTCTCTATTAAATTGGGAAATTTAAATTAACTATTAAAAATCCTGTCACGAGGCCAAATCCGACAAACCGTAATGAAATCTGGTCCCATTACTTGCCATGTTTTATGGTGCATCGCGTCATGTCCAGGCCGACGGATGCGCTGAACAAAAAACCACCGATTTTCTTGTCGTGGCGTGAAAAGTTTATCTAAACTACATCAATAAATCACGGACCACCCGTCAGTTTGGCTATTTCCATGTGGCAGGCCGCTACACCCCATCGATGCCGCAAGCTGCTGGCAGTTGCACCAAAGAAAAGGGCTATGGAATCGTTAATCTGTTCGCTCGTTGGGCGATAAATTATTTTTAAGCTGCCGTATGTTTGACCATCTTAACAGCCACTTCCTGGCACTACTCCCGAGATTTGCCGCCCCCGTTCTGCCCGGACATTCATGTTTCGATGTTTTCTCGTTCCTTCTTTGTTTTTCGTGCATTAATCATTCCAGTTCGGCTCGACTTTTGGCTTCTGGCGAGTTTGCTCTGCGGCAGATCTGAAATCAAAACCGAAAAGTAGAACGGCTTAACGACAACGGCCAAGCCGTGGGAGATAAGGTTCCCCGTGGTCGGCGAACCCGTGGGAAAACGATGTTATTAATATCTTACTTTGCTACCGAATTACTTTCGAGTGACACTGGCCATATTTAGGGAACGGTACGGACGGTTGTGGTTTCGCTTCGCCCTCGAAGACTGCAATCGAATTGTTCGACCAATGTGCCCGAGCTGGAGCGTGCGGTGTGGTGCAATTATTTATGGATGCTAATAAATAATCTCAACGTAAATAATAATATCGTTATCGACTCGAGCCAGACGAACGGAACGCAGTTATTGTGCTATTGATAACGCCATGTTGAATTTATTATTGTTTTGTTGGCCAAACGGTACGCACTGGTTGTGAGCACTAATACATCCGCTTTTAAGCCTCCATCGGATCAAAACATCACAATGTTGGGTTTTGGGGGGTTCAAGATGATGAAATGGTTGCTGTTGCGAACTTCGATCCGTTCGCCCAGTGATTGAACGTGTTCGGAGACCCCAAGACACACTTTTATTGTGTTGTGAAAATTAATGGACAAATTAATGGGTCCGTTCACGAAGTACCATTAGGTGCACCGTCCAATTGTTTGTTTTCGGTATCCTTCCCACCAAGACGGACCGTCAGTTCACAGAGGGACAGTAAATCTCGGCCTTATGCAAATTGTTTTTTTTACCATCCAAATTTGTTCTTTTTTCATCCGATCCGCACGTCAATCAGTGACTTGCTTAAACAATTATCCAACCACCGTTACAAGTTCGATGGAGTCATTTTAAGTTAAGAACCTGGTGCCGGGTCTGCTTCTGGCGCGTTCGGGCTTACAGCCAGGTTTACTGGACAGTGCACTAAATGTTGTTTTAAACTCGCCTTCCTTCCGAAGCGACAGTGAGCCGTTTCCCGTTTCGGTGAAGCTTAAATGGATCATCGTTGTTTGCTCCTTCTTTACGGTGCGTTGGTCGCGGTGGTCAGCTGGGGATGCAGAGAAAAACGCAGGGGTCTTTCGGCATAAATCTTCCTCTTCTCGGACGACATAATTAATTAAATAATACCCAGGGCACAATAAAGCCGCTAGTCCTAGGCATCGGAAAAGCTCGTATTAAAAGGAAAGGCATGGTGCGACAAATGGCAAGGATTGTAAGAAGAGGGCAAAAAACTGCGAAATTCCGCGCCCTCGGAACAATAGAACGGTCGTAAATGGCGTCGTGCACCCGCTAAAGAAAACGCTAATTTGTTAACGGGAGGCCCACGAATCGTTAAAGCGTCCCTTTCCTGGTTCAGTGAATGGTTTTTTTTTCACTGGCCATGTTACGCACAGTGGGGTGCCCGGTGGAATGTTTCGATCCATGGATTTCCATGAACCTTCGCAGGATCGCAGAGAGGGACCTTGCGCGAAATGAAGTGGCAAAAGAATTCGTTCATTAAGTTTGCATAATGGTTTCCGCGAGACACCAACAGGCACCAGCCAGGCAGTCGTCAATTCGAAGACCGGCCACTCTGAGCATAAGCGGCTAACCGATGAGGCTAGCTAAAAATGCGATTGCTTTCCTCACAGGATATGGTGACTTATTTACGGCACGCGATTTTCTTCAAATTCCTTAAACGTTACGCGTTTCTATGCGTTAATCTACAATTTAAGAGCCCCTTTAAGGGTACTGCCACAAGGAAAGCGACCGCTCGCTTAAAAGATTAAATGGGAAGATGTAATATTCCCTTTGAAGATGAAGCGCGATCAAGTTTAACCATTGGCGGTTCGTATAATAATTTCCCTTTGACATTTTAAACACACCAAAAGGACGGAGAAAAAACCTGGAAGCCCAATCTATCCTTTTATCCTTTCCAAAAAGTCTTTTTTGTTAGATTTTTCCAGCGCTTTTTTTCAGTTGTTACTTTCGCGCAGAAGGAGCAATGATACGCCAACAGTACACCGGATAGGCTTGACGGCTCCGCTGGTGCGTACCGGCTGACACTCCGAATCCGGGTGCAACCGGATATTTCGTTGTCCGCACCAGCCACCGAGCAGAAGATTGCCCATCGTGACCGGACCGTGATGCCTTTCTTTGGAACGCCGGTGATGGTGAAAAATCAGCCGGACGGCTGAGGCGTTGAAATCTGACCTGAGCCGCCAAGCCGTGGTGTGCCATTTGGCGTTAACCGCCCGGGACATTATTGGGGAGTTTTCCGAAAAGTTGCTGATGATGAAGGGGTTTGCTTTTGGCACCCTTGGGGCCCATTTTCAAATATTTCTGAGCTCGATCCCGAAAGTTTGGCATCCTCGGCAATCACCAGCCGGAGGGTCTGCCGAAGCGTTCGATAGGTTGGCTTACAAAACGGCAGCCAAATCGTCAGCCAGTCCGGTCTATGTCTCAAGTCGTGGGTTGGGAATAAAACAATCCGTCTGTTTACGGTCGCTGTTTCTTGAAAGTCACTAAGACTTGTAGAAATGGTGGATCTGATTTGCCGAAGGTGTCGATTTTCCAATGTTAACTTCAGTTCGGCAAAATTTAGACACCGAATAGTAATGTTAAACTGCTAATACAATAATTGTTTCGAAACGATCTTGTAAAATAAAACCGAGAAATTCAATCATACAACTATGCCAAAGAGCAAAGATATAAAAGACATACAACTAAAAATGGGAAAATAAAATTTAAAGTTATTGTAAATTTGAATGGTTTTACATTTCACCTTAACCTACATCTGCAGTCCAGGTTTTACCGACTTTAAAAAACGCTCAACAACAACAAAAATCGTCTTCAAAACATTCACAGTAACCGTAACCCAGGATCAGCTTTTGCTCCGCTGGCGGCCTATCGTCCGTGTACCGGCCCTTCTCTCACGCTGTTCGCGTTCGAACTGAAAGTTAATTAGAGATAAATTATTGTTCCATAATTTTACTCCCTCCCGAGAGGCACACGCCGCCGGCATGGAGCTTCTTGCGGACTGGGTTGGTCTGCGCCGGGGGAAACTTTTCCATTCGGAAACCGAGCGCGAAAACGGAAACAGTGACTGAAGTCGGGATCCGCTTCCAGATGGTCCCACAGGGAACGGGTCCAGCCGGCCATCCGAACCGCGGCTGCAAGGTTGACTCGGTTACGCCCCGATGTGGACCGAGGGCTGTGCTACGCCGCGGGTGTAAATGATTATCAAATTCGGGATAGTGTCGGCTGGGGCAGGATTTGTAATGTGAGTCAAAGCAAATGTCGATGGAATACTCTAGTGTTGAGGTCGGAATGGGACGGCGGCAACCGATCCGAGCATATCCTGTTGCACATGTTTCTCGTACACCGTGCACCGGGTATTGAGATTTATCATTGGGCATTAAAGCCTAAGGCGACAGCGACGTTACTTTGCTAACTATAAATAGAAGATGCGCTTGTTAAACATTTAAGCTTCTTTCGTGGATACACTTTTTACACGACATTAAAAAAAATCATACGACCTACATCAAACAGCGTTTCGCTGGCAGACGGTCCTGTGGCAATGATTGAATATCATTATCTGATCCCTTCTACGATGCCAACGGGTCTGGTCAGTTGGGCTCATCGTTAAACAATCGTAAGGCCGCTGAGTCCCCGTCTGCTGCTATCAGACTTCCAGGAGGCTCATGGAGTTGTGACAACATAATGATGACGTCTGAAAAGTGGGTGAAAAATCAAGCGATGCAAACAAGGGGCAAAGCGGACGCTGAGGGTTGGATTGCACTCCGACACTACCTTTTGTGGGTGTGGAGGTCCCTTAATCCCAGCGGTGAGCGATGCTGGATTACGGTGTACAGTAGGCCCTACAGCACCGGTTAGGCGGCAAACCGGCCAATTCGTCGTGCGTACCATTTTTACGAGACGGATGACGACGATGACGCCCCGGGTTGGGTTTATCATTTTTGGCCGTGCGGGTGGCTTTATGGTAGTCCAATCTCCCGGGAGGCACCTGCCCGTAACGAGGTTTGCTTCGTGCATACTCCAAGCCCTGGATTGCGGTGGCAGAGCGATGGCGCACCTTCACCATCGCCACCAGAAACTCATAAAATGTGTTCGTGGTTTTGTTGGGAAAGAAGTTTGAATAGTTTTCGGGTAATTAAAATGCGGAGTGCAGCTGGAATTTGCCTCCCAAACCACCACCTGGAATGCTGTGAGAGTTTCGTCAGGTTTGCGCTCCAAATCCGTCCATCCGGCACGTCACGTCCCCGGCAGTCGCTATGCCCGTTGCCCGCCAGAATTGGGTCCGTTGTGGATTGGTATGTTTTGAGAAAACCTTTCCCCGGGCAGTATTTTCACTACGCGTTAGTTTGGAGCTCCATTTGTAATGCGAGGCGAGCAGCAAAACAAACCCCCCAGCTTTATCAGTCATCAACCATAAACGAATGATGTCACCGGGCCTCCACAGGGGGCGGTGGGTCCTGTGGGTCAATAATCGTGGAACAACGGCGCTACCTATTTGCCTATGGCGCAGTGTTTGGTTCGGTCCGCAAACGACACGACGACGAACACACTACTTTGTGTTTGACCTTCGACGAAGGGCCCCCCCCAAAAACTGGATTTGACTTGCATTTGACCTATTTCGGCTAATCGGCCGGGCGTGTGGCGCAAGAGCGTTGATAATGAAGTGGGCACGGAAGCGAATAAACAACACCACACCACAGGAAGTCAGGAAATGCCACGATGGGGCGCGCACATTAACTTGGTTGCGGCCCCTCGTTGCCCTGTCTCATTTCTTGGCTGCCGGGCCAAGAGTTTCTCATTGCCGTCACTGGCACTGGGAACTTCGGCGAAAGGCAAACTGTTTTGGTGCGAGGTCTGTGACGTTTGTTACCGGAAGCGGTGCCGTACCGCTCGGAGCTGCTCGGAAGTGCTTGTAATCTGTGAATTGCAATTGATGTTTTACTTATCGTTCCTGGCATCGAAGGGAAAAGAAACGGCACAATTTGGGGCTAAATAGGAGGAGCTCAATCTGAGAATGGAACGAGTTGCCTGTGATGGAGACGCCAGGTGGTCCGTACAGTTTTCCATAGAAAATTCGCGCTGAATGTAAACGATTCAGTCACTGTTAGTCTGTTACTCCACCGGATGTGTAGAGAATATTTAAGTAGATAAACAGGCAGACAAAAGAAATGATTCTAGTAAATGTAAAAGTCGGGGATAATAACATTAAAATGCCACAAAATGTGAGATTATAATTTTCTGAACATAGTATTTAGGCGGAAGCTTTCCCCTTTGTTGGCTTTTGATTATTTTTTTATTTGAGGGAGTATTTGGAAAGAAAATACTAAACCTGGTACTAAAATACTAAATACTGGTGGGCGAACCTCTTTTGTTCTGGTCGAGGGCCCCAATCGCACACACAAACCCTTTCCACGGGAATGCCAAATGCCAAACAGCAGCAAAATAACAATGCTTCAATGGGCACGGTGGCCGCATAAATGGCACCACCGCCGAAAGGAGCCAGTTGTTGTTCCAGGAGCCATTCAAAATGCCACGATGCCCGGTGGCGGTACTTTTGGTGGACCATGTTTCGGGTTGCGGTTGTTCGGATTCCCGGTGTTCTGCTTCGGGTGCTCCAGACTAGGCACTCGTATGGCACCCACTGCACTGAATGGGCCGGGATCCAAAAGAAAAACGGACCCAACACTGTACCGGCTTTGATTCCATCCACATTTTTTTTTTCTAGCCTTGGTCTGGCATTCCGGTAGCCAGCCAAACGTGGTAGGGCCAAACAACACATCATCAACGTGAGACCGAGACGACCAGTTTACCTTGTCGGTTACGGTTCCGTTTCGTTTCGGGCTAGGGGTTGTGATTTGTTTTCTTCGTGTGACTGACTGAGTCCAGATGCTGTCGTCGTCGCAGTCGTCGCGGTCGAAAAGGACGTCCGGGATCGGTTCGTTGAGTGTGTAACCGACCGAAACGGGGCGGACAAAATGAGTTGTAAACCCGTTAACGGTCGCCCTTGCACTGTGGTGGTGCACTGAAATGATAGACTGGCGCAGCAAATACTCAAACACGGCTGACCGAACGCTGTTGGCATAATTTATTTCTATTTATTTTTCACCACTTTCGAGAGCAGCCAACACGTACTTTATTTAATGCCTTCACCCGCTATTGATTGATGATATTGATTGCGACCCACATAAAAAGCGAGTGACGCACAGCACTGAATGAAAAGAGACTGAGCTCACTAATAAATTGTGTTAGCTCGAGACATCGCAAGCTACATGTTTTTGTTAAGTACTGATTCTGTTTGACTTCCCGAATGTGTTTGGTTTGGCTTGAAAATAAAATATATGCCGAAAAAGAATTCCTCACCAGGCACGTTAGTGCTCAAACCATGTAGCAAGCCACCACACTTTTCTCCCTTTTGCGCACCTGCCACTGGTTGACTTTACAACAAAATCAATCATTCGTCCCCTAAGCGGTTTACTAATCAAATTAATCTTTTCTGAGCTGCCAGCAGCAATTTTCCGGTAGCACAACCGGGAGCATAATTCAAACGAAGCCTGGGGCCCGTTAGGAAACGCTAACAAGAAAACTTTCCACTCAAAAGGTGGGGCCTAAAATTGAAGGCCCTCACCAAGCCGGGAAAGAACGCGGCACATTCAACGCTTCAGCTTATCGCAATGAAATGAACAAATGGATCAATTCTGATAATTTATGAGTCCAAGCCGTTGGCTGAATGGAGCTGAAGCGGAAATGGTGATGAGATTATTATTTCAAAACGCTAAACGAAATGGCCCGACAGACACACAGAGAGGTCACCCACAATGGCACAACGGCGTACGCCGTACGCCATTTGTAATTGATTCACCAAAATTGACATACAAAATACGTAATCCCCCCGTTCGGGGAAGGTAATTCAAACGGCATCGAAGATGGGAACCATGCTGTGCTCCTCCGGCGCATAAAGCTTGGCAGAGCTGGGCGGCATGTCAGACGCAGGCACCGCACGTGCTTCGCGTGCCACGGAACAAATCTGTGTTTTCCGGTGTTTTCTTTCGCTCCCCAGTCCGGGCGCTTGTTGATTTGATTCGATTTTCTTTCATTCGTGGCGAAGCGGTCCTTCGGAGTTCTTGGCTAGCGGGTTCTGGAATCCCTTCGAAGCACGAGCGAATGCGTTCATACGTTGGCTAGCGATTTGCGGCGCATCGTCTGCAGAAGCGGAAACTTAATTTTCTTTTTGCTCCCTCTACTTGGTGTTTGTGGCATTTGACGTGCGCTGTATCTCCTCATTTATCTTCCGACATGAGTAAGGGATATCGAATTAATTCCTATGGATCCCTAATCGTCGATACTACTTTCGGAATGTTTTATTTTACGCTCATCAAAGCCCAGTCAATCGAAAAGAAGTAGCAGACAAAGTGCATGAATTCGAAAGATCTACATTTTCGTTTGATGTTCGGCTTAATCTACCTTCGCTTCGAAGAAAGCCTAAAATCACCATCGAAAGGGTCCGTCCAGCACAACTTTTGCAACATTTCGCCGAACGGGTCGACGAACGGTTAATGCTGGGGCCACTCGAACCTATCTCAAGTGAACCTCTCTGGCCGAGTTCACAGCAAAATAGTTGGTTGAAATTTTCATCATTTAATCAATATTAAATGGAATCCAGGTTGCTCCGGTCGTGCCCTTTGACTGATCCCCGATGTGTCACTTGATCTGGCAGAAATTCGGCCACACCGAGCATCTTTAGGATGCGATGCCCACGTGAAAGACCACGACCAACCGTGGCCCACATAGAAAGATTGTTGGCACTCTGTCGTAGGTCAAGGTATTAGATAGCTTGTCGGTTTAGGGATTACTTGTTACAAGGATGCTCAAGGTCACTCAAGGTGGGCTGGCTTCCGTGGGACCATATGTTATGCTAATCTTTACTGTGGTCGGTGTCGTGCTGGTTTCAGGGCGCCACAACCATCTTGTCGCTAAGAATTGTCTGTTTCCAATAAGGAATGCCAAATTGATCCATCCGCTCACGGGGCGACAGAGTGTGGTTGCGGTTATCGTGTCTTGATTAAATTCTTCACGAGATACTTCGAGATCCTGCGCCGCTTATTGGCCTTTGAGGTGAAGCGCGAATTCCGGTCCACAGATTCCGGTATCGAACGTCTTCCGGAACAGGCCCGGTGGGTAAACTCAATAAGAGAGGCAGGAACCAAATATTCCACACGCGTCTTTGACAACTGTTTCTATGCTGATTACTTGCGTATACGCTCATTCCGGTGTGGTTTGAAGTGTAAGCACTATAGGCAATTGATTTCCACTTTGTCTTTGATTGTCCCGAGATCAAATCAACAAGAGAAAGGCTAACAACAGATGGGAATTCCAACCTATTTATGCTCGTCCAGCGGGACAACCTGTCATCTGAAATCGAATGAAAACATTTATATTCGGAGTGTGTGGTGTTCGATTTGTATGCTAAAAACGGCGCGTTTCTAACGGCGCCTCATCGGTATTGATTTTTTCGCGTGCATGGTGAGCCTGTTTCATAAAATCGTATCATAAAAAGCACACACGAGTTATGCACTTGCACAATGACGTAACGTTCCATTGGTGTCCGGGGAGTTAAAAAAACCAGTTCGACAAATGGGATTGATCAACCTGCTCGAAACCATCATTAGGACAAAATGATTTAAAGTGATTGCCCGTGTTAGCAGAGGGTTAGTCTCCGATGCAAATTATACGCAAATTGGTTTGCTCTATCTTTATAATAATGGTTAAGAAAAAGGATTTCACTAAAATGAATCGTCTGGTTTTCTTCGTTGAACAATTTGTGCCAGACCAGTAATCCAAATCCATCGGATGTAGGTCGCTTCTGATAGTCACTCCGCTTTTTTGCACGATAAACACTTACTAGGTCTATGCGTTGAGAAGTGGACTGTTTTTAGCACAGTAAACATGTTTATAACATTGTAATGCAAATTTCAACTTTATTCAAAGTATGTGCCATCGCTAACTGTACATTTCTCCTATCTCTCTGCTAAATCATGGATTCCCAGACGAAAGAATTCTTCAATTTTTTAAGTAAACTAATTAGTCATCCAATTTCGACTACCTCGTAACAAAACGAAGGGCTGTTCAGCCAATGCGTGTCCCATCGATGAAAAAGAATGATGTTCGGAAAGAAATGCGTCGGGTGAATAACGCGGGGAGGGATCGCAGCTTCTATCGAAGTGATTTGATAGTATCCTGAAACAGTTTTGCTCTTTGGAGTCAGGGAAGCCTCAGGCCACGGGCCACCATGTGCCTCCATTTTTGATAAGAGAAACGGCTTTTTGGTCGTTTTTCGATCAATGCATGGTTCAAATTGATCATTTGTTGTCAGTAGCGATCTGAATTAACTTTTTCATCGGGTTTTAGGAGCTTGTGAAGCATCACACCTTCCTGACCCATCAGAAAGTCCTTTTATGGAGTCCTCCGACGCTCTTCCCTTGTTAAGCCAAAATTGCAATTTTCTAATTTTAAAATCATTTACAACACTGTGATCTTCTAAAAACAAGTCCCAAAAAGCATTTGGTGTGATTCCGAAGCAGTGTTCTTCAAGAGGTAACAGAAAAATGATAATCCCCGCCAAACGTCTTTTTTAGGCTCAAAAGTTGACATGGTCCAACCTTTTAAAAGATGGGTTGCAAACCGAAATAATTTTTTTTGCGACCTGAAATCATTTATCTGCTGTTAAAACAAGGTAATGGTGAATGAACAGCAAAACTAGGAAGTCGAAATGGACAGGTAGAGCCATCTTTTTAACAGTTTACTTCTCAACGCCTAGACCTAGTATACCCTCAGTCAGTCTAAGCGCCCACCAGATCCCGCAAACTAGGTAGAGGTGCCCAATATTCCTCTCATGTTGGCTAATTCCAGAACTCAATCATGGACAAATTTATGCTCTCCGGTTGCTAATAAATTGGGCCCGCCGGGCCCGAATCGGTTCGGCGCAAATTTGAAGCTCCACCAAACTATAAACGAGTCGGGCCGATGTTGGCAAAACTTTTGTCGAAGCCGAAAAAGGCCGCCGTTTTTAAGGGCGAATAATTTATGATTTTCCCATTAGTTAATGGGCCACTGCTCAACTTTGGGCCCGCACCCGTGTCGGTGCGAAAAATGAAACTTTGGTGCCTACTTTGCCGCGCCCCCCAGCATGGGTCCCAGCATCCGCAGCATCAGCAGTCGGCAGCAGTCGGAGGCAGACTGCCGAAAACTAAAGCAAAAAATTATCACTCGTTAGCAGAGAAGTAGCGCTTGTGTGTGTTGGTGTACGTCAACCATGGGCCCTTCCGTTAACTCGGCTTGACCCTGGGAAAGAGCCATAAATATTTATTACGACATAAATTACCTTCCGAACCACTCATCGGTCGGTCTCCGTGTTCCTTGGGATCGCGTTCGCTTGCGCCACACGCAGACACATTTTCTACGCAAACGTCTGGTGATGGACTGTTCGCCCCGGGAGTAGCCCGGGCGAAAGCAAATCCTTCTCGGAACGTCACCGAGAAACACCTTCTGTGGCCATTCTTCGCACCTCCACCGTGCCGGGATTGGAATGTAAAGATCGTTCGTTTTATGGGTTAATCACCGGGTGTCGGGGGTTTCGGGTCGATTGGTCGATGTCATCAAGAACCTTCTTCTAGCCGTCCAATTATCCGCCCGGGCGGGAATGTTAATTGCATTTCGAATCACACGAGCCCACCATTTGTTGGGTGCAAATGTCACTTGTGGCATGAGGCGCTAATTAATTTGTAGAACTAGGGATCATTCGTGTACTTAAAACTGTGGGCTAATGTTAAAAAAGTTTCATTGGCGTTAGTGTTTGGTAGCGAAATGGATGCGATTTGTATTTCGGATTGAAGATGCTGTATTGAATCATCATGAACAAGGGTGAAGTTTACCATGAAATTAATGACTTTGGTTCTAAGTGCGATAAGCCTTAACAGTTAACGAGTCATCGATACGTCATCAAGGCCTCCAGGAACCGCTGCGTGATCACATTACTTAGCCCACAAAAACATGTTCCCAAAGCTCACATCATATCCCACTCGGTATGCTAATCGAATGAGATCTTCATCCTGAAAGCGCGTCCTCCAGTAGCCCGAGGCCCGTGTCGAGTTTTCCCAATTAGGGCGCCTCATGTGACTTCGCTCAAAAGTGAGTCCTTCCGCGAAGGACCGAATGAGCCCGAACTGGAAAACAATAACAGGGCAGGTGAACCCAACGACATGGTGACATGAAACATTGCCCGTAAATCTTATTACCCAGTCCAGGTCAGATTCTGTACTGCGCCCTGTTACCTGGGGGCCAACTAATGTAAAAAAATTATGTTGATTCACTCGCTAATGTAGCAGTGCGTTCCTGTGCGTTGCGAATGAGTTCCCTTGTTTCACTGCAGCATCCTTAAAACTTCAAAAAATCGCTTTCCAGGAAGATTAGATTGGAGTGGCTGCACGTAATGGGGGTATGGGCACTATCATGTGGCCCAAATAAAAAAAGGAGGACGACATAATAATGGTGATCAGTGTTGTTGCGAAAAAGCACTCACAAACTGCAAACAGGACACGAGTGTAAGGGTGGCCAAATGCCGCACATCGAGAGCAATGCTCACAATGCTGTCCGAAAAGCACTGTGCACGGAAACGACGGGGGCTTTAATTTATGTGCCACGAACACATACGCACGACCCCCTCCCTGTTGACCACGACACCACCACCACTGACCCTGCCCTGGTTAGTGGTTAGTCGATAGCGGTCGATGCTGGTCGGCGTAGGGCCGAGGACCGAGCACCGGGCGGTCGGGGCTGATAGCCAATTATGTTCTAATTAATTTGCACAAAATGTGTCCCGCCGCGCGTGGCTGCTGACGGGTCTGTCAGTGATTCGGTGAATCTGATCACCGCTGTTTTGCCAAAGCCGGCTCGGCGTTGGGTGCTCGGCACACCCAGGCAGGTTGATGAAAATCAATTTCTTTCCCGTCGGCAAACGAGTTGAGCTGCTTTGCTGCTGCGAAGAAGATACCACGAAGTGTCGCGAGCAAAAGTGGATTAATCCCGCATCGGGCACTTGCTTTTCATCGAGTTCTTTTTTCCGCGTTGCACGTGCCAGGTGCCTTCACCCGTCGTGCCGTATGCCCCTAACACCTTCGTAATTTTAATTATTTTTCACGTGAAAATGAAGCAAAAGGAAGTGGATTTTCTCGTGGGAAATTTACCCAATCGATGGCCGCCTGGAAGACATGCTTATGGTCTTTCGTATCCACTCGCAATGGCGCGAGTTGATGTGGTACTCATTTACTAGAGTCTCTTGGAATGTGCTCCGCAGTTTACGGCAATGCGAGCCCGCCGTTGGGTGCTTACTTTCACGTCTTGAAACCAAAGCAATTTGCTCCTTGTCGTTTTCAATTTTGCTGAAAGCCGTGAGTACGATTACGAAGGAACTCTCTGGGCTCCCGGCATTTCTTTGTTTGCAGAAACACCCATGCCCACACACATTTTTTTTGCCAACTTTTGGTTTATTAAAAGAAGAAACACTCAACAGTGTCGCTTCGCATTATGGGCCTTCCGTTGGCGATCGGGTATCGCTCGTTTCGGTACACTTTAAAGTTTTTGTTCCCCAAAAGCTCAGCTCGGTGCTGGAAAATGCGAGGCGAGTAAAGACCCCGTTGGCCGCACCGAAAGATGTCGGTCGGTGTTGATCTTAAATGTTTGTAAATTCGCTTCGCCGATTTCCCAGAAGTCTGGCCCCCGAAATAGGTCAAACGGCGCCAAGGAGCCAAGGACGCGAAGGAACCGCTTCGCTGTCACCGTGATAAGACGCAGATTTTGGGCCCGTTTGTTGACTTTTGGGAGACTGTTTTAACGCCGTGCCCGCCTTCGTTGAGGATTGGTGATACAACGTGAAGAATTGCTTCAGTTTCTTTCGTTCAGTTTGTGGAACAAATTTAATTCATTTTGCGCGATCCCTTACACCCGAGGAGTGCCAACTAAAGGTTGAGATACTGAAGGACAGTCTACTGACACGCAATGCCATATTGTCGTCTTTTATTTAAAGTTTGTTTCGAAGATTTTCAAATTTACGCTATTCCTGTACGAAACTGGGATGCAAAAACGCAATAAGTCTACCCAAAAATAAATGGCCTCCGAGCATGGAGTTGATTGCGAAACTCCTTCGCCGACTAAAGCCGCGAAGACGTAACAACGGACCCCGGGGTAGCTTAGGAAGACAGCTCTGCATGAGCGAACCGAATCACCGCCTGTCACCGGCGACTTTGTGCCATTGTGCCACTGGTTTGGCGCAAGGACAGCAACGGATTCATCGCTGTCTCGGTGGGTCTTGGTCTAGGAAAATGTGAACTTTGGAGACTTTGGCCGAGTCTCGGCAGCTGAGTCATGACTACGAAAATCGGCCATGAAATGCATGCACCAGTTGCTCCGCGGCGCAGAACCACGTTCCGGAGCTGCCGGCGGAAGGGCCAGTTGCCGATCGGTGGCCACCCTAGGCTGACGTTGATGGAAAGTGATGATGAGAGTGTAGCAACGAGTGAAAAAAAAGACAGCGGGAAGAAAACTCGCCTGCGACCCCCGGAGGCAGCATACGGTCTGCGCTGCTCGTGTTGATCGGCTGGAGACAGCAGCGCACAAAGAACGAAAACAATAGAAATAAACCGCTCGCCATAAATATGTGGCCATGACGGAGCAGAATGAGCGCCGAGCGTCTAGTCACCGGTCACACACGGAATGGTTTCTGGCCCGAAACGGAAAAGAAAACACGAACTAGACACTCACAATTGCAACCGGAAGGCCGCCACTGTTGCGGATCCCCGTCGGATCGCACGAGGATGATTAATTGTACGGCTTGTGGCCGCACGGAGGCTCTACTCGCAGCTGCCAGCGGTCCAGACGTCACTAGGCATAGGAACATAGTGCCGGGTGGGAATTCGGATATCCCCTGGGGGCGCCCAAGGCTTGAGAATGAAGAAAAATTACTCCCATCCACTTATGACAACGGAGAAAAGGCGCTCACCGGTGGAGCAGCAGAACAGACAGGGAAAAGAAAAAGGTTCTATGCTGACCGACCGGCCGGCTGGCATAAGACGGAACGAAGCCCTACAGCTGTCGACGAAGCAAACGTTCCGTTCTTTTGTTCCGCCGTAACCAACCAAGTGGAAGTCGGGTCGGCAAAATAAGGCCACCGCGGCGAGTGTGTTGGGATAGAAAGTAAATTAATTTTTACACCCCCCGGCTTGTAATGCGTGTTTTATTGCCAGTGGAAAACGACGACAACCGGAACTCGCAGATGGACGTGAATTTGGGGTTTCCATACAAGTTTGGGGTTTCAACGTGTTATGGAAAGCGATCGCGATCGAGGCATTGGCTGAATTGAACAGCACCACAATGAAGCGTTATTGTAATGCATTTATGAAGTTAGTGAAATATTTCTTAATCCAACTTAACCTTGAAAGTACTCGCGATCTGTCTGTGCCAACCAGATCGACCTTCGTTCAATGTTTACGTGCTACTTGAGGGTTGATTCCGTTTTGGTTTTATTCGTTTTCGTTGCTGTATCAGCTCACGCTTGATAGACAAATTTCGCATCCTCGCATCATTCACAAGTGCATCGCGAGACCTTGGACGAGCCTTGTTTCCTTTTTTATACTTGCAAATTGCTGAATGCATTGTCGACGGTGTTGACAGGCTTACAGTAACTGAAGGTGCGTCAAACAAACCTGTTGATGATTGTTGCAAGCAGTGAGAGTATGTTGACGACTTGTCTGAAGCGAAATGTGAAGGTTTATTTGCGCCCATATGTGACAGTGGATGAAACCGGGATTTCAAATGTCGACATGAAGTTGGCTGCCGTACAAGGTTATGGTTGTCTGAACCGGAAAATTAACCCAGAGAGTGGGCTTTTCGATATTATTGATTATTTGTGCGTAATTTCTACATACTTTTTGGCGTAAAGTAAATTAGTAAAATTTTACTCTTACGATCGTGAGCTTATTGTAAAGTCACGTAATAGCGGGTTGGAAGTTTTTGAACCAGAACAGTGCTTCGGGTCAATGAATAATTTTCTAGTGCACTGTTCCGTAAAGGCATAGAAACCCAAAGGCCTAGGCACCCCTAAATCATGTTCTTTCCAGGCCAACAATTCGAACAAACATTGTGCAGCAGCTGGTAGCAGCCGGAAGCGGACTCCCTTTTGCTCGGCAGCATGGTACGGGACAGGAAAAAGAAACCGGCAGTGAAAAATCAAATCATCATCACCATCAAGCGGATAATGTGCCACAATTGTCAACCCAATTGTTGTGACCACCGGCGAATGGTCGGTGACATTCGAGGACATCGACGAAATGATAGCCCAACAGGGGTTGTCTGCTGTCCCTCCCCTTATTGGGCTGTGCATATGCGAACAGTAACACTGGCCAACCCATCATCGGATGGCCGCTTCCGGAGGAAGTTCCGGTATCAAACTTTTCCTGGCTGAAAAATTATCTCCCTTTTCCCGTCCCGTTTGCTGAAGAGCCCAGCAAACAGATGGTTCCGGTGCACTCAGTTGTGGAAATTGTGCCCCAGAGAGAGAGAGAGAGAGAGAGAGAGAGAGAGAGAGAGAGAGAGAGA
>NC_071285.1:25815063-25865401 GCF_943735745.2 Anopheles bellator | reverse complement strand
GAGAGAGAGAGAGAGAGAGAGAGAGAGAGAGAGAGAGAGAGAGAGAGCGCGAATGAGGTTGTGTGTTAGGTGTGCTGAGTAGAGAATGATTTATTTTATCGCCATACTATCCACACACGTAGTTCACGGATTTTTCGCACAGGTTTTTGCATCCCCCCGTGACGTGTGGGCACGTCCGTTGGATGCACCTTTTTTGTGCGCTGCATGACGGAGGTTGGTCCATGGCCGAACCACATCCGCAATCCGTGGTGGTGCGGTGAAGTAACACACTCGAGATCGTAACGACTTGAGAGCGCTTAACTTATCGCCCTCTGCGACCAAAAAAAAAGGGGGGAAAAGGTGATGCATTATGTTTTCGTTGCGAATCCAGGTACGTTCCCGTACGGGATTGGATGAAGGTGTAAAAATGTGTAACGAATTCAGTTGGCAAAGTTGCGTTGCGGCGAAACCGAGCGGTTTCGAGCGGTCGAAGATTTATTATGATGGCTGAGGATTTCGGGAAGCAGCGGCGCTCAGGCCAGTGCGCTGGTTGACGGTGGACTTGGTAGGGTTAACATGAAGATAAATTGATTTAAACGATGAACAACTTCAACTTTGGGTTATCCGCATGAAAATAGTATGCATTCTTCGGTCGATGATGAAATATTCAAAAAAGAGGAGCAATTTTATTATTTTCCTTTCGTGTACTTTGTTCTTCTAATTTTCTTTTTTTGTTTCATTCATCCATTCTTTTTCACTCATTTTATTGGTAATAGTTTTCTTTTCAATCTAAAAGATTTTAATGTGTTCGGTAACGTTTATTTCATTGCTTGATTTGGGAAAATTATTTGGCTTTCTCGGTGAGCTCGGTATGTACATAAAACCGCCCAGTTGTGGTCGAAGCCAGCACTCGAGACGCACAATCAATGGCGAAGGATGATGAATGAATGATTTTGTGGAAGCATCTTATTTTTTATTCATATCGCGTCGGAAGCACGGCTTCACTCGAGTGCCTTGACCTTCCACTTCACCATTTCTTTCGCATCATTACGCGGCCCCGTCAAGTGTGCGGCCTCCAGAAGGCAAAAGTTTACCTTTTTCACCGCTTCAACAACCACTCGACATCGATGTCATTTGATGTCGAGAGGGGCTTCGCGGAAGTAAAGCGGGCGCCCCGGGAAGTAATGAGGGAGCTATTAATTAAGAGGCCGCCCAAAGTGCAAACAGTGGTTCGGTAAATTTGTGGAAAGTTTGGGGCACTGAAGCAGCCTGTTAAAAGGCGCTTTCTTTGCAGGCGACGAAATGGTTGATTCCGAATCCATTTGCTGCAATCCTTGGCGGACCGCTGTGGGTGGGGCGCGTTCCCGGATGCAATCAGTCTGCCTGTCATCGGTCGTGAAGCGCGCCCTTCGCAGTGTCAAGTTTTGAAGGAAACCATTTTTCTCCGTAGTGATAAATGGTTTCCCTAACGAGTTTCGAGAGAAATCGTCCGCGCGTCGAAGGCACTAAAGTTATGATCGGGTGACTTTTCCCAGTTTTCTTTCACAAAACACACACACAATGTTGCAGTTTAATTCCAGGAGTTTTGAACGCAAAACGCATCAAACTGTTGACCCGGATAAGCGCGGTGGCTGTTTTCCATAATCGACTTTTCCGGCCTTTGTGTGGACTTTTAAGGGCGCTTCGGTTGGTCGCGCCAACAGTGCGCGGTTGTTTGTTGGATCGGCATTATCGATTTGCCATTCGAATTGTAGATTTACGTTCTTTTGATTTGCGATTAAGCCGAACCGATTCTCGTTAAGTCCATAGGTGACACGTTTCTTAAGAACTCCACGGTGTCAGAGTTATTAAAAGGGATCGTAAAAAGCAGTAATTAAAAAGGATCCGTTTTCAGCGCACGAAAAAGTACGTGAGCGCCATCTAGCGATCGATAGCGGAACATCAGTGATGAGTGCACAGGGTGCCATAAAATTCTTCCACTTCGCCGCTACTCTTTATGGCTGGTCCTTTGCTATAAAATAGGACATTTGTTTGGTGACCCCCGAATTTTGGCGGCCCTTGGAGCTGGCTAACTAGCACCAACCCATTAACCTTTAATTCTTGATTAGTCTCCTGCGGTCACGAATCGGAAACCGATAAATGCTCGACGACAATCGTTACTGTGTTGGCCCATCATTAATCAGCTCGACGTGTTTCTGCATAATTGATCTCGCGGCACGTTCGCGGCCACCGAAGGACCTGTCTGCGCCCTTTTTCTGGGCCAGACACATGCATTTTACATCGCATTTCAATAACATCATAACAACACAGACTCCTTAAATGGGGTACGAAATGGGCCAACTATTTTGGGGCGTGCAACGCAATAACATTGTTGTCCTTTCCGCGTCCGCATTCACTGTAATGATTTTCTTGTCGTTTCGTAGTCGTTACCTCGCTGCCAGCAGACGTGAGGCGACCGGAAATGCACTCGCTGCAGCGGGCCAGAGATCAATGGTCGAATCATCGCCATCGAAGGCGGCCTAAGTCATCGTCATCGCTGAGCAGCAGCAGCAGCCCGGCAGTCCAAATGATGCCGGTTTCGCCATTCGCCCCCGTCGAGTAGGCCGACCCGGATACGTGTGCGTCCCCCGCGCCACCGGAAGTGGCGGCGAAAGGCGAGCAAACATGGCCAAGCACCACCGGATACCGACGCTGGCGGAGAACGTCAACCGCTCGCCGCGGCTCAGCTACCTGTCGTCCCATTCCCAATCGGCCTCATTCATGAGCGAAACGGGCGAAATCACCGAGCTGATGGCGCTCGATGAGGCGGAAACGCTACTCGCCGACCGGGCGGCCGGATCCACGGTGCCGGTCATCAGCAGCGGGAGCGGTGGCGGGCTCTGCGGTAGCTACGGGAGCTATGCAGGCGGACCCCTCGCGGGTCAGCTCACTCCCGGGGGCCGGCTGCTACCGGGAGGCGTCGGAACCGCCGGCATGGCCGGGTTGGCCGGTCTGAACGGTGGCGGGCTGAGTCCGGGTGGTATCGGCAGCTACGGGGATGGCAGCGAGCGGTTCGAGGAGCTCGGGATCAGCTTTAACGAGCAGCTGTTCGGGGCCGGTGCCGGCCGGTTGGCGATGGCCGGCTCGCCCGCGGTCACGATCGTGGAGATGGCCGGTGGACGGTTGGCTCAGCGGCAGAAGAACTTTAAGCGGAAATCGACGGCCACGGCAGCCATCGTGACGTCCGGCGAGCAAACGTCACTGAACGCCATCGGTGAGTTTTACTAAACTGTGGCGAAACTCTCTACGTAAACGTCAAAAAGTCCTTTATATTTTGGTTTTGAAAACACGTTTAATTTAATTAGACTTTATTATTCATTATGGCATGATTCTTGAGGAGTTATACGATTATTTCAACATCCTTTCAACTGACTTATAATTTTAAATTTTTAGGATAGTCTCATTCATTTTTCAAGATAAAAATTTGTAAAGGTTTACTTGGCTTGTAACAAAATTACGAACATGTTGTTAAAATTACGTTCATGTTGTTAAAATTTGCCAGAAGTCCATTGACTCCTTCTAAACACGTGCATTTTGTAAAAGTAATAACCTCGTGCATCTTTTGACTGATCTTTTATGCTCAGTTGCTTATGAAACTTATTTTCTACCAAATTTGAGGAGAGAAATCCTGTTCGGAATCCATTGTGCCTTTGCGAGGCATTTCAATCCTTCTACGGCCATATGGACCACCCCTAAATCTGGCCTTTAGGTGGCTTTCAGCAAACTCCGCAAACGAATCCTAATTTAAAAAAATCACTAACTCAACCAAAGTATCGATGGGGCCACCTTTGGAACTGAGAACGAACATCCTGTGTTTGGGTTTCATTTGCGGTACCTCGGCCGTGCGCTTTGCGTCGTGACCCAGGAATCGATCGTGAAAAGTTTGGCGATCCGTTTTTGGAGCAACTTTAATTGAAAGTAAACAATCGCACCGAGGGGCGGTGCTGTTTGACACTGTTGCAGATTCCCATTCTGACGTCTGTACGACTTTTCACCAGTCTTTAAACTGTTGAAGGAAGAGTTCCGCGCCGGTTCACGTGTGTAGTGGGCCTTATTTGGGCCACACGGCAAATTATTTCTTTCCGCTAAGAAGAAACGGAAGTTTTGTAAAGTCTAATGTAACGCAAACAGTTTCGCTGGCGTGTGGTGGGTTGGTTTCGATCCGAACTAAAGAAAAACATTTTTCGTTCTAAGATGCTATAAAATGCCATAATTTTCCAACACCGCAGACTTCATTCTTTGGGGGTGCGGAAAACATCAACGGTGCAACGTTTTATCGAAAGGTCCTTCAACGAAGCATCATTTACTCATACACTTTTTCTGTCTAATTTTTCATGCAATTAAATAAAAAACATCCCCGTGAACCCGGATGGGACCTGTTGCCGCTGCCTGTCCTGCCCAAAGCAGGCCTACAGCTGTCGGTGGACCGCGGTGGACCGCAGGAGTGGGGCGAGGCGACCCGGAGCTACGTGAAGGCCCAGCGACGCCACGCCGGACGGGCGACCTTCCAGGGCCAGGTGTACAACTTTCTCGAGCGCCCCGCCGGCTACAAGTGCTTTGTTTACCATATGTCTGTGTAAGTATCGAGTGAACTTTGGAAAATATCGCCACTTCCGGTTCTGGTCAGTTATTTTCGGAAAGTAAATTGAATGTTTTGGTGATTTATTTTGAATTTTTAAAGCATGCCTTTTCCATTTATACTTTTTGAATCGAAACCGTTACTACCGGTTAGAAAATCGGTGCGCGACCTAGACCCACTTTCACACGGATAGCGTGCCGTGGCCTCACGTGCATTTCCGGGCAGCAACCGGAGCAGTGACATCTGTTTCCGGATCGGACCGGACTCGATTCGAGCGCTCAACTGCGAACCATAAACTCCGTCGATGTGACTCTTTGCCTGTGCCGTTATTGATTGTTTTAAATATTCACCAACTTCGGCCGGTCTCTCGGAAATTCATTGTCCCCAACCATGCTACGTGTGGTGGTTGTACACAAGTTTGTGCCGTCGTCCTTCCCGGTGTAACGTCGATTATCGGCAGGACCATCGGACGGCTCTGTAGGTCAGCCGGTTGACCAGGAAGTGCAGCACGGAGGTCGGTCCGATCACCAGTTGAATGGAAGTCGGGATCCAACAGGACACAGACAGCCAGGTGCCCCTGGGCGGCCGGTGGTCTTGGACCTTAATTACAGTCGGGCCCCATTCCGTCGGGTTGAAGGTTTATTTAATCGATTTACATCGTACCGTCGCAGTGGAACAGCCCAGGACCCAGCGCCTTTGTGGTCGTCGACTGTTGGTACACCTGGAAGCCCGAAAGATCGGAAGTTCTTCTGGGTCGGTTGCAAATCGTGAATGAGCTCATCATGGAACTCTGTTGGTCATGTGGTGTTTCTTTTCTCCACGCTCCCGGTGCGATACGGATTTTTATTGGACCATTATGGGTGCAATCTTGCCAACCGATTGCGAATGCGATTGTGTCCGGTATTTAGGAACGCACCGGCTGGACTCTGCTCTTGACGGTAGCTGCAGTTTTCTCCTTTATCAGCAGGAGCGCCATGGGCGTAGTTGTTTTGTGAGTAGCAAATGTTTTGTGCCCATAAAAATGAATCGTTTGTAATCCACTGTAGATTAGAATTATTGATTTACTGTAAGCGTTTTCCAGATTGGATTACTTATTTGTGTTAGGCAGTAACTCTTGTCTTTTAACTTTGTCATGCTAAACGTATCTAAAGCTTTGCATGTGTCTAAATCTTTGGTACAATCCTATTAGTGATACTTTATAGCATATCCTATGTTGCATTGGAACAAAATAGAATTTAGTAAACGGACGACCGAGTAAAGCCGACTGGATCCGTTTCGTGGCATCAAATAAGACGTCCCAAAAATATTTTATGTTTTTAGTAAATTATAAAACAATTAGCAGGTAACGGAAACCAAACCACTAGTTTATTGCTACTTCTGCGCAATCAAGGAGAAAGTAACCTCTATTGTGCATTAAAGTGATCGGTTTAATGTACTATAAAAGGGCTTCCGGTTCCAGTAGAGAACTTGCGGGTTGCTTTCTAGTGCATATTACATTGAAAACTATTTTCATGTACTGTTTTCCATATGTCCCGGCCGAACCCATTCAGAGCATAAAAATAGTTTCGAACGAAAAAAACTCTAACGGAACGTGGCTCAATTTAGCACTTGATACCGACTTCGAGAAGCGTTAATTATTAACGAAGACACACATTTGTTTCCCTTTTACGCTCCATCACTCTATCGAGCCCTCGAGGGGAGGGAGGTCCGGTTCGGTTGCAGGACTTCCGTTCCCGTTCTGGCCGTCCTGGAGGGGAACGAACGACGGGCGCGTGCGAGAAAAACAACGACAGACCGTGAAAAACAAATACAAACGTCTGCTTCGGCTCCTGGAGGAGGTCCCGTTTGCAACCCACACGGCACGGCGCGGCGCCAGGAAATGTAGCACCAGTTTCGGTTTCCGGTCCGGTCGCTCGGAGCCGTAATTGGGTCACAGGGATATGAATAATTGTCACGCCAAGGTCCCCGGGCCCCCGCCAAGGACCAGGAAGGGCCGTGCGCCCGGTGCACGGATATGCAACGACGTTTGTGGAAATGTCGCTTTTTTATTAGTTTCTGGTTCTTTATTACGTCTGATTTCGTACGTTTCGACCGGGTGTCGGGCGCGCTCGAGCTCCTCCTTTTGCCGCGCGATTCCGGCGTTTTATGGTGCCGATAGAGGCGGCCGACGGCACATAATGTGGCCCCATAAAAGTGAGGCGACATTCCGTGGTGCGCATTATTTTGTGTGCAAAAGGTGTGTGTGCAGGTGGTGGCCGTTTTGTGTTTTCGTCCACCTTTCCGTTCATTTGGGTCTCCCAAGGCTTTCTCCACGTGTTCCGCGCCACCCAATACACGCCGGTTGCTGGCTTTCTTTGTTCTTTCGAGCCACCGCTTCTTTCTTACCGTTCAAACCGTCCCGGCTTCGTTCCGTTCGCTTTCTGGTCATTTGATTTCCTTTCCCTTTTCTTTAGTCCTGTTTTTTTTTCTGTTGACCATGCTTTGTGAGCCGGAAACGGCAATCGTGTTTTTGTTTTTTCTTTTTGAAAATTAATCATGCACATTGGAATGGCGAAACATTATCGGAAGGTTTTAATATTAATTAAAATCACTGTACGTTGCATAATTAATAAGAGCCGCACAATGGCTGCAAATTCAATGCTTAATTCCTTACTTTTCGCAGCGGCCGGCCTGTGTAATGAATTTCCATCGCAGCTGTCGTCAGTTGCGAGCTCAGCGCGCTGTCATGTTGCTGCCACCCGAAACATAATATTATCGGCGTTTGATCAATAATTCCTCGCTCGGCATCAACCGTTTGGCGTGGGCACTCGGTCGAGCTGGGGATGCTTTGACGGATTTGTATCTCGTCTGAAAAAAGCCCACCTCGGACCTGGGGCCGTTCGATTGTTTGCCGTGGCGAGTTACGGCCGTTGCGAGCGAATTTAAATTATGCACCGTTGGCTGCCGGAAGTGTTATTGGATTAATTAAAGTAATCGTTGTTTAATGGACGCGTAACGCGCCCAATGGGACGCGAAAAGCCTCTTCGGTCAATATTTCAGGCGTCCACCATTTGTCACGGCCAGCAAACTGCATCACCGTTGCAATCTCCGTCCGAGCGGTCGTCGGACCGGGAAGGATTAGGAACATAAAATTAAATGACCACACCACGTGGGATGACCGTGGGCGACCACGTCCTGGCTTGAGACTGGCCTCTCCCGGGACTGCCGTTGACGGTGGGCGGTAGATTCGGTGCATTGCGTGTGCAGTTCCGTGTGCTCCGTTACCTTTCAACGAGCGAGAAGAACGGATTTTACGTGCAGCAGCTTATTGTGTTGAAGGTAGTTGGGCAATTTTAATGCTTAAACTATTTGGCTGAAGTGTTGTGAAGGATCCATATGCGCTACGTATTGATCTTCGGACTTGACTTCGGAATGTTTAAATATGTTCATATCAACTATTCGTTTATGTTTTGTTACCGGATCTTCTATTTATCCTTTTCAAATATTATTTATTTATTATCACTATGATGTGACTATCGCTAATGATTCCTGCACCAGTGTGCCCAACTTAACACACTCAGTCAGCAACTCAGATTCGCTCCAACATTGTGGTGTCGTGTAGGCTGTTCGGTCAACTTCCGGACTCTGTAGCTATTCGAGACTTCCGACGGTGTTGCAGCGCACCACAAACCAACGGCATGGCGGTCTTGGTCGGTCCGCAGGGATTCACAACGCACAGTCATCCCACAGGCCCACAGGTTCTGTGGTCGGTTTTTCATATCGACGGCAAAACGATGACAACGCTGACCCGCCAGACTCCCGTCGAGTTTCCTGGCGGACGTCATCGTCCTTCGTCGTTGCCGAATCCCACCGGGACGGGCAAAAAGCTGGATGACGGTGATCATTTTATTATGATGAGCCTTCTCGCTGGCACGGCACGGCACAGAGGTTTGCGGGCCACTTTGGACCTCGAGGTTATTATGGTTATTTTATGATGATTTCAATTTTCCAAACCACGGCCTGCGTTCGTGTTGTGTGAGCTTTGGTGGTTTTGTGGTCACAGCCGAGGTGCACCTTTGATGAACGGTTGGGCGCTGTCGGTAGGTTGTTGCGGCAGCAATTCCGCCCATTACTAATGTTATAATTATTTATCAACAATTCCGCCCGTTTCTTACTCCGCAGAAAGCGGGCATCTATTTTAGGCATGTTCTTCTCATTTGTTTTCCAATCGTTGAGCTTGGCCTTGTTATTTAGAGTTTGTAAAACAACTCATTATTTATTAAGTTAATTCTACTCTATCGTGGACCCGCTAAAAATTATCCAGCTGGCGCTCGGATTATAGTTTGATAGCTTGCAACGAATTTCGTGCCGACTTACCCGAATGTCTAGCAGTTCCGCACAGTGCGGAGGACCAGCCTCTGGGCGGAACGCGGGCTGCGGGCACATTGTTATGTGCCCGCCGGCCCGAAAAACCATAAGCAAGTCCTGCCGCATCGGGCAAATCGGGTCGCATGTAGCATAAAGCGATCAAAATTAGCGTCACGTGTAGGGAACCCTCTCGAGCCCGGCTCCCGGCAGCTAATTGAATGCTGAGCTATGTTAACCGTCTGCACCGTCGCAGAGCACCGTCCGCCCGCTTTCCACCGGGGGCACCGTGGGGTACATGACATTGTTGTTGTCTGAAAATGGAATCCCTTTTCCCACGGGCCGCTGTCCGCATCCGTGAGATGCGAACCGGTGGGCGATGTCGCGAATGCTACCGAACGGAACCATAGCCGTCGCCCGTTTCCGGGTGTGTCCGTTCGTGTTTTGTGCCCCCCTGTGGCCGGCCATGTTTGGTTATCATTTGTCATCGGCGGTTGGAGTGTAGATGAAATGGATTCGGTCCTCGGTCCGGGGTCCAAATTTTCTGGGGCCCGAGATTACAACGATATGAGAGTTTAATTGAAGTTTGATCGGTTGTTTGGTCCGGAAACGGAACCAGCCGCGATGGGGTGCGCGATTCGGTACGGTTCGTCGGATATGGTTGCATAAAAACAAGGGAAAGCGATAGGCAACAAGGAACCATTTGTCACGCACCACCAACGGTGCACGGGAAACGGTGTTTAGTTTTTTATTACTCACTTGAGCCTCAAATTTCTTGCTGACCTTGCTGAGGGTTTTACTCTCTCCACTCCACAAAATGTTCCACTTTACAACTTTTTGCGGTTACTTTTCGGCGTTTCGCTTTACGACTTCTTTCCCAAAATAACACTTATGGTCTTGGCGATGAAATCTCGATGATTTTTATTGCGGGTTTTACGGGCGAGCTTTTGAAAGGCACTTTTTTTGAGGCACTTTTTCCTGTTTGTTCCACTTGACCGTGGAGTAATGATTTCATTTTCACATCATTAAAATCACTCGTTGGGCTTGGTTGGACGGAGACTTTAAACGAACGCGGAACCGTGGAACAGTGGAAACAGAATTCAGCAGAAGCGGAATTGGATCCGGACTGGTGGTGGCTGCATGCCGAAACTGGGCACACAGCGAGGGCTTGAGAGGGCCTCGGCTCATTTATGTGAAAATGGCGGGAATTATAAAAATTATGCATGGTGCAGCGAATCTTTCGAGTGGCTGTTGAATGTTGAATGAATGTAAAACACTCTTCATTTGTGAAGAGGCCTTTGGAGTGGAGTGTTCCCAAATCGCTCGCCGGCCAACGAGAGGATTAGTAGGGGGCAGTCATTTCCATTTTAGCCACTGGCCGTAAAGTGATTCAGTAATCAGAGCGTATCAAGGTCATTTCTTTGTTCGATTGCAACATATTGGGATCTATCCTGCGTCATTCTGCATGGACTAATTAGTTCTCACATTTCACGCTTTATTTCACGGTTAGGAACGGAAGCAGCATAACCGAGACAAGGAGTAACATTTGACCCCCCGCCTGTCTCTCTCTCCAATAAACACATCTACCTCGACCTGTCACTCTCCGGGGGCATTAGATTTTAATCAAAACATACTGCATTTCTTAAGCTCCACCGGTTTAAGCTTTCGCACTAAGCCGGCACCTATCATCCGTCGCATCGTTCCCGTCCCCACGCACTCGATTGCAACTTCCGGCCAAGGAAGTTCCGGTTCCCCCGGTCTCTTCACTTCCCGTGGTCGTGGTGTCGACACTAATTGCTACACCCAAGTAATGCAATGCCGCTCAACGGCTGCCGATGCGTGCTCCGCAAGCCAGATCAGCCAGACGTCGGAGCAATCTGCAGCCAAGCGCCACGCCACCGGAAGGATTATTTCATTATTCGTCGCGTGAGCTGCATCGGAGTCGATTAGTCCACTCAGGTCCAGCCGGGCTTCTCCAGTGTCGTTTCGTGTGCACTCGCGGAGCATCGAAGAGACACGCGCTAAACGGCAGATTTACGAACGCTTTGCGGGCGAAGCCAATCAGGGACGTGACAGGGAAGTGAACGCTACGCGGTCAACCCGGGTCGAGCGGGGTGATAATGAGATTATCGGTCGAAGTGCTCACTCAAGTGGATCAAGCATTCCCGGGGCTCACGACCCGGAGTCGCGGTTGGTCGTGCATAAAATATATGTTTATCCGCTGGTGCCCGCGGCGGGGAAACTATCGTCCGCGCCAATCACCACCACCGGATTGTTTTCTTTTCTTCGCGCCACTTTGCCCGCCACTTTTTCTTCCGCAACCCCCCGGGCATCGGGCGGAGGGAAATGAATATTTATGGATCGGGTCCATCGAGTCCTTTGCTGCGGCAACTGTCACTGTGAAATTCAACGTCGTCGGTCGACCGAAGCTTATGACTTAATTGTCGAGCAGAAAAGCAGCGACCATGAGGAAGCGAAACGAACGATTAATGGGTTAACAATTTATGAGGAAAAAAGGCCGCCCGCTTCTGATATGCTAATGTGGGAACATCGGAGGCTAATAAACTAATTACCGTAACTAGCCTCTCGCGGGGCTTAGCGAAGGAAGATGCAGACCTTAATTGAACGTATCTTGAAACATGAAGCAAGTGCAAATGTGTGCCACGACCTGTGTGTCCTTTCGGTGTCCTTAGCGTTGCTTCACTGTTCTTTCCGCATCCGCACGACCGACCGATACGCCGAGCACGCATTTCCGGTGGCGCGTTAAGTAAGTACCCCGAGCGCGGACGATAAAACTCTCCGGACCGGGGTCCGTCCTGCAGACGCCATAAAGTAGGATAATTTACAAGCCACAGATACCGGCCAGACACCCCCGGCTCGGAACATTGTGGTCGTGGTGGTGGTGGTGGCTTACAATCCCGTCACCAGAGCAGAGAAAACCGCAATCGAGTCACGCAAATTTGTCGCCCAGCAGGGTCGTTTCCTTGAAGAAACGCACCACCACCACCGTTCGACCTTTCGCATTTATTGCGGGGTGCCATTTGTGTGGCGGAAGAGGTCAATCGGTGTAAGAAGTTGGAGACGCACCGGAATGATGGGCTAATAAACGCGCAATTGCTGCAATCCGTCCGACACCTTTTGATGATGATACGATTCGATGATTTATGGGCATTAAACCAACAATCGCCACTAATCGCCATCTTTTCTCTTGTTTCCTTGCAGGTGAGTAGAGATCCTTGCTTAATCCAAACAAAGTACTGTAAGTATGCACGGCATCAGTCAATGACCTGGGTTCCTGAAAGCGATAAACATGAAATCCCGTTCAAGCTTTCAAACCACTTTCAACTACCAGTGGCTTAAAAATTTTCTTCCAAAAACACCCAAAATCGCCACAAGAGACCTGAAACTCGAAACCTCTGATGTAACGTAGTCTGGCCACGGGGCGAACGGTGGTAATTAAACGGACACCTCAGCAGTGAAGGGCGCCCTCCAGAAATGTGATACTTTCTCTCTCGGGAGCCAACGCTTGAAGTTATCGGTAAAAACCGAACTGACCCACTGAACCCAGCGTTTCTTGACGGAAGTCCAGAGTGAAAGTTCCAGAGTGCAGCTGCAGTTAATATTCGGTTAGCCCATCGAAGCGCATTAAGCACGCTCCCTCGTGTGCCGTTGTTTTTCCGGGATTTTTCCGGGATTTGGTTTGGTGGTCGCGGTCTCGTGGGACCCAACTCCCGTGGTCAGTTGGAAGGCTCGTTGAGTGGCAGCTGCCGAGTAGCGACTATGATGGATTGACGGCCCCGCAAGGCGTCGACACTCATTTTCTCCTATCCTGGATTGAGTGGGAACGAGCCACGCTGAGCTCCCGAGGTTCATTCGCTTCGATTCGTCGCCGAATCGGTTCCGGTGGGCCGAAGGTGCCGTTACAGGTGTCAGCGAAGAGCTGCCAAGCTTCTCTGACGTCAGCGCGCACATCTGCTTTCGGGCCGGTTCTGGGGTCTGTCTGAGTCTGAGGTGCAGTAAAAAATACTGCATTTGAGTTCCGCTTCCATCTTGCTGATCGTAATGCAAAAATGCAAGTACTAATTTCTGCGAACTTATTTTTAACTCCATTGCCCAACACAAAATGCAATTTAAACAGTCAGTTTTGGGATCTGTCAATGTCACTTTCTGTCAATCATTGATGCTAAATATTGTGTATTTCTTCTCACATTTACTCGTATCTCAAAATTTGGTTTTTCAATCAAAGAATAAATCATCTGAGAGAAAGGCCGTCCAGGGAAGGACGCGAACACGGCCATTCCGGGCCGACAGGTGCTTGGTTCGAGCTGCGCGCATGCAACAGGAGGCATCCCGTCGTCGGTGTGCAATCCGGTGATTTCGTCGATACGTTCTCGGGTTCACGTATATTCATCGATTCCGCGCGGGATCGAGATCGGATTCTGATCTGAGTGCCGCTGATTTGTGGATGGATGACGGTGAGTGACGCCAGTGCTGTTATGCCTCAACTGGCACTCTTTCTCTCTCTCTCTCTCGCTCTGTCTGGCGAGTCGAGACGCACGAGTACAACCGGGGGGTTTTCCCCACTGGGGACCGGAACTGGGGAGCGTTTGCGTGCATGAACTCAACCCCCACTCGTGAGTGCCGCGCGCTTTTCTACGGCCGGGGCCGGCCGAGCTCGAGTGGCTCGGCCAGAACGCACACGTCAACAGTTGGTCGCAGGCAGTCAACCACGATCGTGTGTGGACAGACCGCGGACCCGTCCATCAGCTAGAGAGCACGAGCACTAGAGCGCTGTGTATCGCAAACCGACGACGACAGCGTCGTAGGACCTCTCTTCAGGACCGCGGGGACAATCAAGGCAGACAGCAACGGGCGTGATCAGGCTCCGTGCCTCCGTGTGTCGAGCTAACGTTCCGTAGTGCCGTTGTGATTTCGGTGGTGACTTGATCAAATGTTGGAAGGTGTGTCATTCGTTGGTGGCCATTTCCAGCCTGGGGGTTTCGTAGCCGGTGCCAGTGTGTGACAAACTACTTTCACCGTTGAGCAACCGTGAAGGATTGGGAAATAGGAGTCCCTCGTTAAGGAGGAACAGAAATCAATATAGCCCCCGGCATGCATTATGCCACCACCACGTACCCAGTGCCAGGTCTAGCAATTTGGGGCATCGAATCGAACGAGGGAGAACGTGTTCTAATGGAGCCGGAGACCCGGAAAATAAGTTACACACCCACCGAGGGGTGTTCCAGCAGGAAGTAAGGCAATGAACTCGATGCCGTTCCCGTGATGAAATGCCAGAGGGTGCGATTCACCCCGAACAGACAGAAAAAAATCCCGCCGGGCCTAAAAATCCCGGAACGGAAAATCGAACCGCGCTCCGGTCCGAGTGGTCCCAGTGGTGCATCCAGTCCGAGCATGGTGGCAAATGGTGGCTTTCCCAGCACTTAACCTGCGGCTGGGTGGCCGGCCGGAAAACCTACACTTCTGGCCGGAAGTGGTCAGACGAGAAAGAAAAAAAAAAAGGGAACAAAACAAAGGAAACCGGGAAACGAGGCAAAATGCAAATGCAGCAACCGATTTGCGGTGGTGAAGTGCAAATTGATAGTCCGCAGCTGGGAAATTTTTAGTCCATAGTTTCCGTCGCAAACTACGGATCTCTCTCAAGCCCCTATTAATTTCAACGAAACTAATATCGAGTGACAGCTAATGTGAAGTTTCATAATGCCGCCTCGCCGCCACCCGGCTAATAATGGCCTTCCCTTCTCTAGGCCAACCGCATGCTTTAGTTCGGTTTAACATTTTAATAAATTAACTCATTCACACCCGCGCGCGTAGGCCCCACACTGGTTATCGATCATTTAAATTTTAATGAATCGCCCATCGCCACCCGAACATGGAGCCAAACACCGACGCCTTTCGAGTGCCTCCCACGATCGCTGGCGACATCATCGGCGCCACATTTGCGCTTCATTTGCCGTGCAGTTAATTTTAGCGTCCGACACCCGCCACCTCCGCCGTTACTGTTGTTGTTGCACTGTAAAACTGTGGCTTTCCCTTTTCGGTTGCTGGTGATGATGAACATCCGTACCGGGAACCCGAAAAACCCGTCTCCGGAGCAGAGTGTCGAGTGCCGGGGCTTGAACTGGAGACACCCGGTTTCAGGACGCCCACTGCGTGGCGGCTGCTGGCTCGGATAAGCTCAACCTGCTTTCGACGCCAGGTGGCAGCGTTTTCTTTGCGGTTTCCGGCAGTTCCCGGCTTAACGTCGGGAACCGAAAACCGAGGTGCCCGACAGGTACGCCGGAGGCTCTTCTGATTGGTGGCAGCCGATGGGGGTCGTGTTTGGAGTACGATAAGCGGGCAATGGCCCAACCAGGCGTATTACTGGGGATTCGGGGGATAGATTATGCTCACGGCACACGGCGAAGAGGTAAAGTGTGGTTGGCAAGTGTTGGCAAGATGGTGAAGAACGCGCTCCGTGGTGTGACACAAGTGGCAGGTTGTTGATAGCGTTTTTACCGCGGTACGCCGTTGTGTGGAAGATTCCCGTCCCCTTCCTTGGAGCCACCTTTACAAATTTTGGATGAAATATTATTGAATAATTTATACGGAGCAGGATGTAACGGATGCTATTCGGTCACCGGGGTGGTGGAATCAGACGACCATCGCGTCTTTGACATACTGTGTTAACATCCAAAATGGCCCGGCCCCGGACAACATCGTTCAAAAAATAGACAACCGGAGCCACAGCAAGGTTGTGCCTGTCCTTCTGGGGCCTGCCTGATACTGGCTTATCGATGGGCAGCAAACTAGTCAGGCCGCCGGGCACACGCGTCACCCGCAGACACGTTGTTTACGTCCAGGGTGGCACATGTATTTGCTCTTTTTTTCTGCCTGCTTCCATTCAGTGTTTCTTGTTTTTAATTAGAAGTCAATGGTCGTACCGCCGGTTACGACGACGTTGTACGATACCGGACGACATGGTGTTCCGAGCGACCGAGCGGCCGAGTGCCATGTATCATCGATCGCACCGAGCGCGCCTAACGTCCATGCGCCTGTAACCCACTGCAACGGCCTCAGCGGTGGCCTTGCAAACCTGCCGCCCACGGGGGACACGAAGGACACGGTAACACGGGGTCTGTAACTCGGCCTGTCTGCCGTCTTGCTACCCCTTACCACGTAGTACCGCCCAGCGGCCGTGAGTTTTGATTTGCCAACTTCACCGGCCACCAGGCGTCTCCATCGACTTTCTCGGGACGATGCTCGAGCCGAGCGCGGAGTGTCATTTGTCAGCCGGTAACGGTTACACACGGCACCGGGTCGGCAGACTAATGGAAAATCAATTTCGTACCCGCCGGACCAGCCGGCCCTTCCCCTGCCCGGGTCGTCGCGGTGCGGTCTGGCGGATTTCCACGAACGGGAATTTCTTCTTCGCGCGGCCAGCCGATAGGTTTTCCAGTCGTTCGTAGAACCACTCACTGCCAACGGTCTGTGGACATATCTTTCATCTGCAGCTGCCAAGCTGATTCGATTGGCTTCCGAAAATTGCGAGTCCTTGACGAGACGCGAATTCAATTGCTCGAAGGAATAGTGATAAACTTTCGAGTTTTGCTGATGGTGGTTTTTTTCCGCAAACCTAATAAGAAAAACGCATTGGCACGCGTTGCCAAACTGGCTAAAAGACGTTTGTCATGTGCCACGTGGGACGCCGCTCGGGCATGACAATCGACAGTCCTGCTGTAAATTGCATCCATCACGCGGCCCAAGACAGGGAAGCCGATGGGAAAGTGAACGTGTCGGACCGACGACCGATGGACCGACGTATGTGTAGTTCAGGTCCATTATTTACGCTCTCCTTGGCGGCTTGGGGCGTCGAATTGCCCCGGTAAACAACCGCCCAAGACACGCAGTCTCGGGAAGGCCACTGGCAGCGAAAGGGAAAGAAATCGATAATGTCACTTTTAATTAAGGTTGCACGGCATTAGGGCCAGGGCGCAGGGTTGGCGCGAAGCACGGAGTGGCCGACGCAGTAAGCCACCTGCAGGCCACGTGCAAATCCGGAATGGAAGTTATTGCGAAATTTCAACACAATCCAGCCCATTCACGGGGAGATCGGCGCATAAATCGGTGGAAAAGTTACCACCCGGTGCACTGCCGTCGTAATGACAGTTGATGGGCTGGTGAATGAGGCGACAACCGGTCTGGCTAGTCAATATTGACCACAGGATTGGCACCAGATAATCGATTAGAATACGCAGAATAACAAATCCTTTTATTTAATATTTAAACAAAATGTAATCTTTTTAAACATTCACCCTTCGAGTGAAAGAAATAATATTATCATTTCTTTCATGTCCTGAATATTTTTTAAATATTTAAAGCAGTTTTGTTTTATAATATCCTGCAAAGATGGATGCTTCTTTTAGATTATAAATATTCACTGGATGATTTTTAAAATGTTTTTTCTAACTACTCTATTAGGTCTAGGAGTTAATTCGTGCGGTTTTTATTCGACATTTCTAACCTAACTACAACTACAAAACACATGACTACCTTAATGAAAGTATTGCCCGTCGTTAGCTACTACTTACTCCCATCTTTTATCCCATCTTTACCTCGATTCCGTGTCGATAGAACTTGTTATCTTTATCAGCGATCTACTCAGAGACCTATTTTTCAATACTTTCATAAGAAGTTAACCCCTGTGCTGCTAAATCGATACTCATGCAACGGAACAAATACTAGAAAAATCAGCTTATCATGTCTTATGTCCCATTCTCGGCATTTTATGGCCACAGCTTTGCTTCAAATGCATTTATTGTTGTTGGCGGGATTATCCTTCAATAATTTCATTAGGTTTTAGAAGCTCAAAGTACACTATACCTTTCGTATCCCACCATATGCACATCATAACCGTTGCAAAGTGAATATTTCGTATTGGTTGCGTTTGATAAAACCGCACGAATTAACTCCTAGACATAATATATAAAATCTGTTGTTCTTTTAGCTGATATAACATTAGTATAAAACTTATCTTAATTTACGAACAGGTCCAATATTCCGCGATCATTAGATTCAAATATAATAAGACTCTGCCATAAGACCTTGTAAAGTAGACCGATTCGTTTGAAAATGTTTTCTGACATTTTTTTCTGACAATGAAGTTTATTACGGACGGCTTGTGCGTGAATTAGTTTGATTATACCTTGGAGTCACTATTATGTTTCTCAGTTGTTCTGATAATTGAAAGCTTACCTTACTCATTGATATGTCTCTCTTTATCCATCAAATTGATCGTAAAAATCCATTATTTCTATTATTACTAACGATACCCTTTCAAGTATTACAAACCGTCGATAAAGTATAGTAGAGGCAATCGTTCTAACACTGCAACCGAACGGTGGTGGTATCATTTTTCAAACGCCACTTTTTCCTGTAAACCACACACTCTCGGTCGGAGTGATAAACCCGATAAAACTCCGGCGTTACCGCACGCGCGAACCACGCACAGGTTGCCCTCGAACGGTATGTGATCAAAGCGAAAGCCAAATGTTTTTTTCGCGAATTTTATTCAAAACGCTTCAAAGGATCAAAGGGTCCTACCGATTCCGGTGGCTTATCGGTGGGGCAGCGAATACCAAAACAAAAAAAAGCCCGGGAAATTTTCATTTCGATTAGAACGCACCATTAACCACCGGAGTGGGCCGCCGAGAAGGGGACTGTTTCGCTGTTCGCTCTGATATTTGTGTGTGACAAACACACTCACAAACATACGAACGGTTCCATTGCCTTGTAAAATTCCGCTACCGGTTTGTGGGATGGCATGACAAACATTTTCTTGCCGGCAACAGCACCACACCAATCAACCGGCGGGAGACGGGTGTGATTGATAGTCCCAGCCCGGCCCGGCCTTTCATGCGGTGGAGCTATTTCATAGAACGCGGCCTGGAGGTGGATGTTCGTCGTCATGTTCCGACCATATGCGGAATGCGGTGGGCGGAATGACTTGTTGCAAGACTTGATGCTCCGGGGCAGGAGTATCTTCGGACGGACGGTTTAATGGTCGGCAACGTCACTCGTATTAACGTCACTCATACAATACAATTTCACCAACCGCTGCTGAGCGCTAACAATGCAGAATGCAACGCGATTGTGATGAGCATCATAACAATCCCTTAATTGAAATCGGAACGAAACCCACGCGGGAACAGTTCGATTGTACCCGGGCGTCGGCATCGTTTATGCTACGTGCCCGCAAGGATAAACATCGCTAGGTCACGTCACCGCGAATTGACGCTACGGGCTCCGCTCGGCTTTGGGCGAAAATCCGGAATCCCCATTCAAACTATTGTACTACCACCCATCATCATCATCATCATCATCATCATCGACGAAACGTGGTGTGCCTCATTGTGGCGCAGGAAAAAGAGAATGCAACATGTGTCCGATTTTCCCACGGTTTTCCACGCGTTAATTATCCGTTTCGCCGTGGCCCTGTGTGTGCCACCCGCTATCCCGAACCGGACCCCATCCCAGTGTGTTTGTGGGTGTGCAAGAGAGAAAGAGGGCGCTAAATAGCTTATAGATAGCTTCTCTCCGATCAAAGCGACATCTTGTGCGCCCGTTTTTCCCATTTTCCACAGCTGATTGCCGTTCTGTCTCGTTTTCCGTATCTCTCTCTCTCACTCTCACGCTCGCTTTCCCTTTCTCACTTTCTCCGTCTATTGTTATAGGCGTCTCTGTCTCGCACTATCGCCCAGGTGACGATGATGGGTGGAAAAGTTTATTATTGATTGTTTGCCGGGTTGATTTATTGAAGGAAGTTGGCCAGCTCGTCTCTGTGGTTTGTTCGGACACGTGCGAGAGAGAAAGAGAGAGAGAGAGAGAGATAGTGAGTAGGTTACCTTGGTCGTGACGAGGCTCGTTTCAGCTCACGTCACGTCGCATTACCGGAACCGGGAAAGCGCCACGGGAAAAGGTGAATGGCTCTGACTTGCCGCGGACGCACGATGGTGTCAGCGAGATGGTGTCGAGCGGAGCGGCCCTCCGGACAGGCCAGGCTGATGTTTGGAGCGTAAACGATCCAAATTAAATTCTCAGCATCTCAGTGTGATTAAATTATGTTTATTAAATTGTTGTTCTTTGCCACGGCACTGGCCGGCCTTTGCGGTGATATTTCTTCCGTCTGACGCAGGACGTCAAAGTATTTTCACGCGACCGTTCGCCGGTTTCGTGCGGGAATCGCTTTTCGCGCTAATGACTGTAAACGGAAGTTGCGGAAAGTTCTTCAGAAGCAGGCGCGTGAAGCACGAAATTCGATGCCAACATTCCCGCACTCAAGGACGCATTGTTGCGAGTTACGCCAAAGAAGTTGGCATTTCCATGCTTGAAGCTAATTTCTTAGCTAATTTTAATCCGGTTTCCATAATGGAATTTGCAAAGGAAACAAACAAAACAATTTTTCGATTGAAATGAATGCCAGTTGAAACCGAAACTCGCATTCGAAAGATCAGTGACGGCGCGCTTCGGCGATCCAATTAATTCATTGTAATTTTCTTTATAAATTATCTTCCACTTTGCTTCACTAATGAGCCCACCCACGGAGACCACATAAATCAGAGCCGCCTCACGCTGTGGCAGCCTCTGTGGGTGGCGGTCACTTCACTCGGATCCTCGCAGACGCCGCCTAAAAATGGCGACGCTTTACGAAACGTTACGACATGCAAACTTCATTAATATGATAATGGAGCTGTCCAACTAACAAATCCGAAGGCATTCTTCAAGAAGAATGCCCTCCGAGTGGTAGAGTGAGAGAGAGAGAGACAGAAAGAGAGACAGAGAGAGAGAGCGGGCCAGAGTGAATCGCTATCCCTTGGCTTGAGTTTGCGCGCAGCTCAACAATTTTTAATCACCTCGGAACCCAGAACCCCGGAACGTGAGACATCGTTCTGCTGTGCGTTTTGCGGAGTGCGAAGAATATTTTCTTATGCCCCCCAGCACCGTGAGAAGAAAGCACCACCAGTGACAGGATAAACATCGGTCAACTGTGGTCGTTCCAGCGCACTTTTTTTTCTTATTCTGACACGCCACTTCATCCGGCTCAGTGGTCCGGCTCAAGTCCGACCGCTGACCGGCCCCGGAATCCCGGAATCTTGTCGACTGTGGTCTGCGGTCTCCCGCCCTCTCGCACCCCGGGCCACCGTAATGCGTTGGCCGGGTTGGAGGTTTGCAAAGTATTTAGTTCCTTAAGCTGCCGCTAAACATCGTTTCGTGTGATTCTCCATCGGGGATTGGGTGGCGCAAAATCGGTGGGTCCTTCCGCCCTCCCCCTCTGTGGTGGTTCCGTTCCCTCTGCGTTGCGGTAAACTTTTGCCCGTTTCCACCACCAGCGTTCTGCACCCCGCCGGACGTGGGCCATAAAACTTGTAATCCTATAATCTCGCATCAGATTTGTGCCAAACGGCCGACCCCCCACGACCCGGCGGGTCGTTGGACTCCACTCGAGGCGCGGGCTTCACGCCACGAAGGGGCCAGGTGTTCGTATGCCATTTGCCCGTGTGGAGTTTATGGCGATCGGTATCGGGCGTTTTTCGGGTTTTCCCGAGAGTTCGGGTTTTTCCAATAAGAAAATTATCGAAAGAAAACACAAAAAAACACTAAAGTAATAATGAGGAAGAATCTGAATGTTTGGTCCACTCTTCGGAGTACGAGTAAACAGCCTTTTTCGCATTTTTTACAATAGTTCTGCAGTGGACGAATAAAGCATGGCCCACTTAGAATCGGGAACAATTGCATGATTTCTAGCAGCGCCTCTGGTGGTCGGATTTCAAAAGTGTTGATAGTCATATCTTCAGTGCTGAAAGTTTCATCTTAGTACGTGGAGTTTATGGAAAGTTATGCTTAATTGAACTCGAAAGAGGAAAAATAATTCTGCACACTCACGTCGAAAACACCACGTGGTCTACTTTAAAAATCTCAAAAACACAAAAATTTGCAAAATCAACTATATATGTTGTGTTTTACCGTTTCTGGGAACCCAATCCCGTAGATTGAAAGATTCAGAGTAGACGTCGTAGTGGAACATACAATCGGCAGCTGAACTGGAAGGTTTTAAGATCAATCGAGGCAAATTCTGGACTTTCGGTTCGGGATATTGCAAAAAATATGGTATCAGCAAAAGTACTGCCCGGGAGATCTGTCTACGAAGAGGCTACTGCTTTTTCCTTGCATGTAAGCATACAAAAAGGACACTTACACAAAATGTAGTCATTAAAACACGCGCTTCTAGTTGTACGAGAAGGTTATGACGAGGTACAAAGGATGCTTGCTTATGGACGACGAAACATACGTGAAATTTGATTTTGAACGGCTTCCTGGACCAAAATTTTATCTCGCCACGGCACGGGGAGATGTGCCCTCCAAGATCAAATTTGTATTCGCCAATAAATTTGCACAAAAATTAATGATATGACAAGGAATTTGCACCTGTGGACAGAAATCAAGGTTTTCATCACAAACACGACGATGAACTCAACTCTATACAAGGAAGAGTGCCTTAAAAAGCGAGTTCTATCATTTATTAAGTCACACAAAGGTTCGGTAAAGTTTTGGCCTGATTTGGAAAGCTGCCACTACAGCAGGGATGTAGTTCTGTGATAATTTTACAATAAGGTGGATTTCATCACAAAGGATATCAACCCACCAAGTTGCCCTAAACTCCGCCCAATCGAAAATTATTGGACAACAATCAATAGGAAGTTGAAGAAGACTGAAAAGATGATGCGGAATGCTGCAGAGATGGCGAGAAATTAGATCAAATTAGCCGCTGAGGTGGACTAGAAGATTGTGCAGAAAATTATGGCGCGCATTCCAAAGAAAGTTCGTGATTTCATCCGACGACCGTCATAATAAATTTCTGAATTTTTTCTCTCAAAGTACAGTAAAAAACCTTCAATTTGACACCTTTATATGTTTCCTAAATCAAACCAACCTAGAGATAGAGCTAATGCAATTGTTCCCGATTCTAACTGGGTCATGCTTTAATGCCTTATGGCCAAATTCTTTGAAATTCTTGATAGTTCATTCTATTTTTGTCGAGTAGTTGTGCTTAGAGTTAAAGGACGGAACTAGCTTTTGTTTGAATAGCTTTTCGGTTTGGAGTTTTCATATTCGTTTTTATTTCTGTGAATTAATTAATGCAACACCCATCTCGACTAGATTTCCACTAAGCGTCTTGTTTAAATGATGTGTCGATCTATTTTTTCGTCGACGTTAAAGGTCCGTTTGTTTTCCTGTTTAGGTCAATCAAAATTCTAAATTTGCTGAACATTTTTCAATCGTGTGGCTTATTCGTAGATCAGGCGTCTGCTCTGCAGCGATTAACTGATTTTCAAGCGAAAGACGTCAGTTCGAATTCTAACCTGTTGGTTGCGTAATACGTCGATTCTAACAATAAAAACTTTCAACCATTATAAAATGGTCATAGAATCATACTGATAGATTGGTCACAGTCATAGAATCATTTTCGGCCATTTCTGATCAATGTTTACAACATTTGATGCGTTCTGTGTCCGACAAAAATGTTTGCATTTCATCGTGGTTCGCTAATAAAGCCCTATTCCTAGCTTCAACTCATTTAAAACCGTCTTCAATGAAGCAGTTAATATCAACATTGAGATGTTGAAAAGAAGATCGTAAATACAAGGACCCATTAGGCTTAGGTAATTGCTGACTTTCACAGTTCAGCAGAAGATGAACCAAAATCAATGCAAGGAATAGAGAAAAAAAACAAAAGCTTTTAGAATGCTTTGCTTTAACGGCCCAAATGACTCACCGTACTTAATTATTCAAACAACATGTAACTCGATGTATGTGTTTCGAAAGTACTTTTCGTTAGACTTTGCGCTGGTGCCATCCTAGCTCCTGGGCAGTGTGCGCGTCTTGCGGCGTCTTGAGAATTCCCCCACGGGGTCCCCCGGCCCGATGTCATCACGAAAAGGCATTTCAACGAAATTGGGTTTATTACTTCACGTCGGTCGTGCGTTCCTTTTGCCCGCCCCGGGCCGGAGTTTGGCTACCCAAACCACGGCACGGCTCGCCGGAAAGTAAAACACAAACCACACGGCGAAGAAAGCATAAAATAAAATTTGGCTCCAGCTGAATGGTGGTCGTATAAATTGTTTACGATGACGTACCCCACGGCCCGGTCCGGAGTTTGAATTATGCTCTATTTACGTTGCCGGGCGCCCGCCCAGATTTGTTGGAATTTTCTGTCAAATTTTTTAAATGCTCAAGCGCAGCCGCCACCGCTGTTTGTTTGGTTTCTAATTGGCCGTCTAAATTCGGAGCACAGGCTGAGCCATTTGCAGCGTGTCTCCAAGGATTGATCACGGAAAGGGCGCTTGAAAGCGAAAACAAAAAACGGACAAAAAACGGGTACCTATTGTGTTTGTCGGAAGCAGTACCCTTCGCCCGGCCGTTGTTGTGCCCTAGGGTGGCCAAACTCACCGCCCGACCGAAGGAGTGTAAAATGTTTTCTGAAGGCACCGCTATCCCTGTGCCACGTGGTTCCGGTGGGATCGCGATGGATGATGATTTGATGAAGGATAAAAGGGCCTGTAACCGGCACTAACGGTGTGCGAGACTCGAGTCTGATGAGTAAAGCAATTACACCCTCGAGTGGCTGTGACCCACGGTGTACTCCCCGCGCGAAAGCCTCGAGAGCATTCCACACATCCGCACGCATCCACTTGTTGCGCTCGAAACCCACTTATCCGACGGGTTCTCCGGGAAACATACAAAAGCCAGCATGTTTTGTAAATTCCTCACGTACGGACGAGCGGCGGATGAATTACGACGGCTGGCCCGGTCGCCCGGTTTTCCACTTTCCGGCCGTCGGCAGCGCAGCGTAAACCCCTAAAAGGCCTTCGGTCGAAGAAGAAACAAAAAACGTCGTAAGAATAAAATCCCAACTCACGCACGGGGTGATCCGTTTGTCGCTGGTTTTATAGCATCATTATGTTGCCCGGGGACGGGCGCCGTCGCGGTGGCCACGCCATTTGTTGTGTACTGAATCCATCAAAATTCGTTCCTTCATTAAAATTAATGCTGTAATTATGGAAGTGGAAACGCACGTCGTCGGCGGCCATATGTGGACCGGAGGCGAGGATTCTCTCGCACTGCAATCGGTTGCATGTGTTTTGCGCCGCCGACGAAGCGCACATTTGTTTGCGCAAACGAATGGGCCAACGAGTGGACCCCAAAATAGCACCAAACCATGAATAGTGGATGCGATTCGTTCTTCGCGCTTCTCCAACGGTCGGAAAGAGCGCTGGAGTGTGAAACTGTGGCAAAACTTGTTTCCACTGGCGCTAATTTACGGCGCTACACATCGACTGCGAAGCGACTGCTGTCGCGGAAAAGACAGCAACAATGTCTGACTGTGTTTTTGTTATTGTATGATGGATATGAACTTCTGAGATACGCTAAACAGTTTGTTGCTTCAAGCTACGCGTTTATTTCCTTGCTGCGACTTGCAACATTCTGATCCGGTGGAGCGATACTAACCCCGTAAAGTCTTTTAAAGCAACTATCATTTGTTAATTCTTCCGGTGTAGCCGTCGATGCGTTCTTCTTTTCGGTTTCTAGCTCTGCGATCGATTCAAAACGGTGTCCACGGAGAAGCTTCTTGAGTTTAGCGAATAGCCTGAAGTCACATGGTGCCTGAAGTCACGGTGATTGCGGAACGATCTGGGTCGAGTTTGCGTCGAAATGATCACGAAAGTGTGATGCACGTTTTTGGCAGCACTCGACATTTGACTTTTCTTAGGCTCAATTTTGGACCAATAATTTTTTGATTTATTTAACGTGTAGCTCATCTGTTTACGTCCTGGCTGCGCCTAGTCTTTAACGTTTTCTCGACCCTCGTTGAACATTTTGTACCACATCTTAACACTTATTTTGAACGAAGCTTGCTCACCGAAGGCCTCCTGCAACATGTTGATCCTTTTTCGCAGCATAAATTTAATTCCACAAACAAAAGTGAATGGAACCAGTGTCTAAAATTATGCGAAACGAATTCTTTTCTCGGATTTATCTTTTCTCAGACTAATTGATACTTTTTCACTAGCAATTTTCACACCAATTTGCTGTTCGAGCTGATCATGTTCCAGCTTGTTTCGTATTCGGGCCGATAAATCGGAACCAGAGCGCACGACAAAGGTATCGATAGCAACGCAAATGATGGGTCTGTGGCAATGGAACAACCATCTAACAACAAGTAGAATCTTCGAACAGCTGTGCCAACCAAACGCAAAACCGGATGCCGCCTCGTTCTAAGAACGTTGTTCTTTGCCAAAGACTTTCATGGAAAAATGTTAATAATTCTCGCTTCCTGCAGCGGCCGGGTTGATATTTCAGCGCCGGGCTTTCCGGTTATTTTTCCCGGCAGCGCTTTTCCATTGTTTCATCCATTCACTTCACCCTGGCAAAGTTCTTCTTCCGCACGGTTCGGATCAGGGAAGAGGGAACACTGTTGCAACTCCACGCAAACAGCCAGAAGGAAAGCGTAAACTTTATTAGACGTTCCGCCTAGACGTTCCGAAAGCATAAAATAACACACTCCGAACACTCGCTCTCTCTCTCTCTCTCTCTCTCTCTCTTTTGTGTCGCTCGCACCGAACACTCTGGGATGTAATAATTTTCCGGACCTGTCGAACAAATGGACTTCGGAAGGCATTCGGGTGCGTGTGGCTGTGCGGTGCCAGCGATTTTCCACCTGTCGGCCGGCAACCGCACATCCATCCCGCCGCAACAACTATTTACGCGGACCATTTAAACACATAACAAATCAAAGGCCGGCCCGGGCGCGCGCGGAGTCGCTCCCATTTTTCACTCCCATTCTTTGGTGGGGGTTTTATCCGCTTCTGCCCAGATTCCGTGTTCCTTTCTTCTCTCGGTTGACTTCTTGGAAAGCGAACCGCAACATTTGCTTCCGTTCACATGCCTGTGGTTGAAATATGAGGTGGAAAGCGGCCAGTCCTGGCTTGCGTACTTGACCATTGTTTCGGACTCGCGCCTTCGCGCCTTCGGGGTTCACGCCAACCCGTTTGCCGGGCAAGATGTTGCCGATGCTCCCGGGGGCTCGGTTAGTGTTAGGGTTTGAAAGAAAACTTCGCCCGGATCGAGGAGGCCTCTCCTCGGGGGTCCCCCGTTGTGCTTGGGTTTTGGGTAAAAGTGTGTAAATAATTTACGAGCCGTAACGAAGCCGCGCTTTGGACTGGAAACCGTTTCTTTCGTTCGAGTTTCCCGTCCCAGCCACAAGACTAATGTGGCGTTGTGGCAGCTGCTAAACCATAACACACAAACACAGAGAGAAAGAGAAAGAGCGAGTGAGTGAGCGAAGAAGCGAACGAATTCATCCGGGGCCCCCAAGGAGCGCTGGTTGACCATTTATTTTCGCACCACAAAAGCGGGCGGCCAAGAAAACAATGGCGAACGAAAAACGGAACCATACACGCAACCAAGGTCCGCGGGTCGGTGGGGAAAAGTTTTTCACGTGCCACGCGCGCGTGCGGCAAAGAAAAATTGATTGTTTGCGTTGGCGCAGGGCGCTTAGGCGGCTGGCGGCTAGGCTAGGACCCTCTTCTCGGCGGCTCCGTCGAGGGCAGCATAATTTGCGGCGATCGTATTACGAAGCTAATCCAAATTGAGGTTTTATTAGATCACGGTTCGAGGGATTACAATTATTCGCATTAATGTTTCCGCCGAACGGCCGAAGTGCGGCGTACATTGCGCAAGACCCCACAAGCCCTACACGTATCAATTATGATGGCGGGAAAGGGAAACGATGGATCCCGCTGGGCTTTTCGTGACTTTTACAACACTTCTTTCCTCATTGCGTCTGCATGGTAGGAAGTTGAGACGGAACAGACACGATGGAAGCGGCCCACAGAATAGATCAATAGGGGAGTAAACTTTTTGTATTATTCTATCCAAACATAAAGTCATCGCTCTAAAGCTTTGCATTGCATTAAAGGCAGACGAGTTAATTATTAAGGAAATACAAAAAATGCAGCCCGTTTCGTTCTTCTAAGATAAAAATGACGGTAAATCGATAAGGGTTATGATCCTACTTTCTTTTCCTCCTGTACTGTGTAGCGATGGGAAAGATTCTGATGTCAGCAACACTGCATGCCGAATTGCGATACTTAATAAATCCCGACCAACCAAGCTTTGGCTGAACTCGTCTCCAAATGCCAGATGTTAATGTAGAACTGCAGATTGACACACATTTCGTCTGATCTAAAAGCACCGTTCGACAGAGTATCGCTCACTAAGCTATCAATCAGCTCGGTTTGTTCACATGCTGGTGTCAGTGGTTGTCAACATACTTGAGGGGATATACCTTGCAGGAGCATCCTTGCCCCGTTTATCGTTTTTATCAATGATTTATCCGTTTTGCGTCACTATCTTGTTAAGTTGGTGTGAATAATATATCACCTGATCATCAGTAAACACAATGCCATAAGCTTCACACGCTCGCAAACACCGATTAGGTTCATTTCGAAGGTTGGTTAAAAATGAAGTCAAGCGCATCGGTTGTGTTCAGGATCTCCGTATCCTAATCGACTCGGCTTCATTCAGCATTTCGAACGAACAATTCATAGGGACTCGTTATGAGAATGGCCAAGGACTTCCGTGGTCCTGCACGGCAGTCTGATCCGTCCGATACTTGACTGCGCCATTGTTGTCTCGGTGCCCTTCCGATTGTTTGCTGGATTAATCGCTTTGAAAACATACAACGGAAATTCACTCGATTTGCTCTGGAGGAAGGTTGACTGGATGGAACAGAGCTAGCTCCCGTCCCGGCATGATCCGAATCTCTTGACTGCAGACGCTTCGTTTAGCGGCGCCATCTCGTCAGATTGGGAATTTTTTATTCTTAAATTAGGTCAAGTACACCTCCAGACTGGAGCAGTTCAGACCGTGAGCCGTTTTATGTGAAGTATATTTAATGAAGTGCCCGAGTACTTTGAACTCAATCAAAGGATATCTGTATTTCGTCTCCGTATCAGCTTGTTAATATGACTCCACAAAATAAATGAAATAAAATCCGTGAGAAGCAATTGAGTCCCAACAAAACTTACTAAACTATTTGACGTTGCGTATATTTTTAATAAAGAAAATGTAGGTCTATTACGGTCATTTTGATTGCCTTCGATGTAATCGAGTGCAGTTGGCAATCCCATGCCAAAGTGTTTACTGTTCATAAATTTAACAACTTTCGTCTACATACGAGTTAAATATATTTAATAAATGCCAGAACGACACGGCTGTTGATGCGGCTTGGTCCATCGATTGAAATGCACCCTGTCGCCCGATGTTGTTTCGAAGAAAGTCTCCTAACACGTGAGCCTGCTCCGTATTTCAGCCCACTCCAAGCCCCTGTCGAACCTGGTGGCCTGGACTTCTCAATTATGCAACCTGCCCGCGATAGTAGGGCTGCCCAAGTAGGTTGGCCGAGTCGTGCACTCCGTTCGTCACGTTCAATATTTACATTTCATTCGTCCGAACGATAACGCTGGCCCCCAAACCGGACCGCCGTTCCCTGAGGGCTTCTTGTGGGAATTCGATGAAGCAAATTTAGCGGCAAAAACTGGTGTTCCGCTGGAGTTCTCCCGTCGCAGAGGCTACAATAAATTTGTCTTTCCGCGTCGAGTTGTTGAAATTTCTGTCAAGTGCTGTGTGTATAAAACATGAACCGTGCTGCTCGATACCGGAGCACAATCGGCACACATTAAAGAGTGGAGTGCCGTGAGGGTCCGTGGGCAGCACATCACCCACCCCGTTGCTGACCACGGAGAGTTTACATACTTTACGAAATGGAAACCCCCACTTGGGAAGAGGTTCGTGTCACAGAACGGATGCGACCTGTTCACATCGTTCATTCCATTAAATGCTGTCTGTTCCGATGAACTATAAACAAGCTGCTCGACGGCTCATAAATTCAACCGAAAACGGTACCAATTTCCAACAACACGCTTTTCCATTTCGTAGATTACATCAATTTCGCTGTAACGCATCCGGTAACGCAAAAGCTGTGCCCCGTCTAGGACTAGGATCATATCCGGTGCGGGTGCGAGTCCCCTTAAAGTCCTCGGCTCGATGCCTGCTTAAAGTGATTTCACTCGAATCCCCGGCAGCGCTCGGCAGCCTCGAGATCTCGAGAAGAGCTCCGGCTAAGCCCGGCTTCAGCCGAGCTACAGGACCGATCGATGCGTCCTGCAACGAGCAGGATGCGGAGTTCCTGGAGAGCAAAGGAGCGCATTTTGGATGGTGAAAGCAATTGACAAAATTGCATGTAGCTCGGCGCTCGGCCGGTCGGAAGCTTCGTGTTCCGTGTTCGTGTCGCTTGCTATTTGATGCATCGTTCGCAAATGGACTGCAAGACAGCTTCTGCCGATCCTTCTTAAACCCGCACACACATATACAGAGACACGTAAACGGTCTGATTGAGTGGGAAAGTGCACCGTGTAGTGCCGACGGAAGGGAATCGGAAAAGGTTATCTGCAGCCCGTAAGCCCGTGATTTGCCCCGTTCCTCGACTCTTGCTGGAGCGTGACTCACTCGTCTACTCGTCTTCCTTGGACTACTATTTTTAGACCCCGGTCCCGGAATAGCAAATAGCTGGGACTTTTCACCGGGCGAAGTCATCGACGACGATCTCTGAACTTCTCTCGCTCTCTCTCTCTGTGGAGCTCGCTCGCTCGCTTCGGGCCGTGAGCTGAACCGGAACAGGATACCCTACAGGGACTTTCGAGTCGAGTCGATTTTACACACCACGTCAACCGTGAAGTGGTCGATGATGTCGACTGATGTGACCGTGTGTCTGCCATCGTTTGGCCAATCGCCTCTTCCCGGTTTTTTTCGTCTTCCATTGCCTTCTCTAGGACTTGCAACCGAAACCCGTTCGTAACCCCCCCCGTGTATGTATGTCTTCGTGGCACGGTACTACAGGGTATGCAAAATAACGAGCGACTCAGTAAAGCGACGGGCGACAACGATGGCGACCCCGCGTTTATTTACCGACTGAAGTCGACAAATATTTATCTTTCCGTTCTTTTTTTATGTCCATCCCTGCCCACCGAGAACTTACGAACTCCCATTGGGTGGGACCGTCCCGGCCGCCAAGGGCTGAGATTTTGATACGGCAGCTGGGTTAGAGTTTCCAGCAACCGGTGGTCGGTTTCGGTTTGGGCTTTCGGGAAAGTTGGCTCGTTTTTGGGGAAGCTCACCCGTCTCGAGGGATGCATACGGAATTTAGCACCAACACCACCGGCACCACCACCAAGACCAAGAGTGCCGTGAGCAAGAGCGGGCACACCTAAGGTCGAGCCCCGGGTTGGTCATAAAATCATTAACTAGCTCATTTGGATGCTGAAAGAAAATGCTGAAGAGTTGTGTAATGTTTATTCAGTCACACCCGGGACCCCTGGGAGTGGGCCACGAAGGAGCACGGAGCAGGATCCCTCGCACTGCCTGCGCAGGTGTGAAAAAGAAAGTCCAGCTAACGTGAGCGGTGGCGCTCCGGAAGCGGCTAAGGTTTACGACTAATTTATGTCTTTGCTGAGCAAACATCAGCACCTCCGGGGTGTTTCCTGGCGGGGTGCGCTAACCGAGTGAGTGATCCGGGTACCTCTGGAGGGATTAGCTTTCGTCCTGAATAAAAGTGTTTACATGTTCCGGTGTTTCATCTCCGGTGGGCGCTTGACGATGCCTAGGCAAATGAGGAATGAAGTCCAGTTTGGTCCTGAGTGCTTGCGGACTGTGATGGGCGTACTGGAGATAACAATAGTAATGGTGTTTTGGAAAAAAAGGCGAGAAAAGCCTAGCGAACGAGGGCGTCCCACCGAATGATAGGTCTTTGATCCGTACTTAAAAGATGTTTAACATCACCTTTATTTCACGTGTTGCGCCCAGAGCTTCCGCCCAGCCAAAAAGGAAGAAGGTCTGAGCCCGAAAACATAAAAGAGGCTTTCCAACGCAGAAGCGATCCTTCGTCGAAAAACGAAGGGATTCGGATCCGTGTGTCCTGGCCAGGTCGGTATGGCCCGGGAAATACGATGCGTGCCGGGTGGGCCGGTGTGTATGCTGCGTGATAAACACCATCTGTCCCTCCGCCTGGACTGTAGGCGGACGTTTAAATAATTAATTGAATTACTCACATAATAAGAAGTAATGTTATGATTATGACCGACGGACACCCGGACCGTCTCCCGTGGGCGCGACAATAGCCCCTCATCCTAGGCGGTGCCAACCACAGGTCTCTTTAGTTTCCTGGTTTTTTTTTGTGAGTTTTTGTTTGTTTGTGAGTCTCCCGCCATCGAATGTCGCCACGTGTTTCGGAACCGGAAAGCCACCGGTACGACCAACCGAATGTTTACACGGTTCTAAAGGTTCTGGGACAGAACGACAGAGTGAATTGCAAATGAAGCAGGGCATCGTCGGGCGCATTCAGTGTCGCCGAAAATTCCGGAAGAGGTAGCATTTAACCTTTCTCCCGGGACTGGCGATTCGACGCCTGGGAGCAGTAACAATACAAGAACAAGGGTGCAGTCTTCAATTTGTATGGTAATTTTTGGCACCCGTCTCTGCCGCAGGAACACGACAACGCAATTTGCACCGGAACACGCGTTCTTGTGAGTCGCGCCTAAGGGTATGCAATTTGCTTTGCATGTCCACCGTGGCCGTCGCTGTTTTGGAATGGAATTGCAACTCTTTAATTAGCAGATCTTTTCTGCAACACATAACAATAGCAAGCAGCTGGTTTGCTTGCGGTTTGGAGGTGACAAAAACTGCTCATCAGCAACACGGAACGAGGAGCACCAGCTAATTCACGAAATAATGATCAAGAAAACCGTCGATCTTCGGTGGAACGGAGTGCCGTAATTCACGAGAAGTGCCGTTCTATGAGCTCGTTAACCAGCAGACAGCTGACATAATTGTTGCTGTGAGCGGCAGCATTAAGTTTCATCTCAAATAACTGCGGACGAGACGGGACGGAGAATACAATTATTTGCATATGGCAGGCCTTTTGAGCTCTGGCTTGATTGATTGTTATGGCGCGTGTCGGGTTTTATTTGGGTAGAATCCGCCACAGAGCACCATAGACTCGCGGGTAGGTCGTGGCGGACATATAATACACGCGGCGCCACACGAATGGAGAATTCTTAGTGAGATTTTGAAAGGAATTTTAAATTATGTAACACGATCTCTTCCTTTAGAAGTAACAAGACGTTACATTGATTAGTGAAGTTTGCGTTTGTTTGGGAAGTTTCTTAATCTATTTAAAGTTGATAGGGGTCTCTTTACAAATTCCACTGACAGCATGCTTTAAGGTGAGATCCTTAATATCTTGAAAAGCTCTTAAATATTCTTGTATGTTACACTACACCAAGAAAGAGAATCCGCGTTGTGGAAAGGACCAGAATCGTTGTCGGCGAGCTTTGACACCGATCAAAACCCGTAAAACAGCTCTGTCCACCAGCGCACCGGGTTTCTGACGAGCAATACGTAAACAAGGGGCCCAAAACATTCCCGGGACGTTATAAACATTCCATTCTCGATGGATCTGCATATAAAACGCTTAAGCCGGACGACACGGTGAGGCGGCGAGTTCGGCTGGGCCGACTCGTCTAAGGTATCAATTTTTATGTACCACACCAGGCCCGGTACGATGTGTCCCCCGAGGGCCGTCGGCCGATCTGTCTCGCTCTTTCATGGGCGAATAGGGAGCAAGCACCGCAGGAATGAAAAAACAAAAAAAACGGACGTCTGTAGGGCCTGCAGGCCTAGCCCGACCAGACAGACGATGTCGCCCTTTCCCAACCGAATGACAAATACGATGACGATACGATGTACACCGCAAGCGAGCCCATGTTTAGGCTACGACCGGAACCGGGTAGGCCCTCCAGCAGCAACAGACGGGATACTCGCACTGCTCTGCATATGCGACGACGAAATAACTATTTGCCCAAGAACCGCCACGAGGACACACCGAGCCCCGTTCTGCGGCGTCCTGTGATCCTGGCCGTGAACGGTGAACAGCTCAAGAACCAAAGCCGACCCCCACAAATCAATAAACCACTCCCCGGGTACGAGCGCTTCCGGTGTTCGGGAAGGAGATTTCGATGAAACTTTAAGGATTATTCCGGCATCCTGTGGCTATGTTTAGACAAATAGAAGCCCCTTCCGTTGGATGGCGGGGAGAAATATCCATTTCTTCTCACTTTCGGTATTTTTATGAACGATGCGTCCACCCGTAACAATACTGCCTACTGGAGCTTCCGGTTCGGTTACGTTGGCGGTCACTGACGGGGGGCCAGAAACATGAAAGTGATTCGCTCCCCTTGGGCAGTATTTTCTTTGCCCGATTGGCGCGGCCCGGAACCGGAAATGAGTTCCTTTGATTTGCTAGTGTGCGACACCGACTACACAGGACCGTGTTATGCCCGCGGGTTGATATGTTTCGATAGTTTCGGTTGTGTGCCGGTCAACAGCAGCACGATCGCGATGGCCGTCGCGCGAAGCCGAGCGTATGCAAAGCGTTCCAGCGCCGGTATCCCGTCTTCGCACACACCGGAAACGACCGCAAAAAACTGTCTCACCGTATCGTAATCGAAACCAAACGATGCGCTTGACACGCGCTAGTGTAGATTCCAGTCCACCGAACCCTCGAAGGATTCATTTCGAGACGTCGATTTAGGTGGCACGACAGATCGAACAAGTCGTTAAGGAAATGTTGCGTGAAAAGGATCGATCCTGAACCCGGTGACCCGCTGGTGAGCCGTTATCGCACCGACGGGAAAACGGAAACTTTCTTCTGCCCGAACTTTCTTACCAAACCCGGAAGCGGCTCCTTCGATTGGAAGTCCGGAAAGGCATGTGGTGGTGGCAGAATGGCGCACGTTGCAAGTTTTGTAAGAACCCAGAGCGGGTTGGCCAGTGAGTTGCAAAGCAGGACGGGCAAAGACAATGGCCCCAGATCCAGCAAGTGGGTTAATGTGTGCCCGCATACATTCCGCTCCTGGGGAGCGATAAGAACGACGTGCCTGGTGAATGGTTCCCCGGTTCCAAGTTGCGCCGCTTTCATGCTGGTCGGGTCGGGTCGGTCCGGGTTAAGCGATTATGCTTGGCGATGCGCTTTTGCTTCGGATGGCTTCTTTCTGATCTGCGAAAGTATCTGACGCCGGTTGCACCACTTTGCAATCGCTTATTACCGATGACATTTGTTGGCAGATGCAATTGGTTCGCACAAATTGAATGCCGATCGTTGGGAACGTTGAACCGGTTCAGTTCCATATAGCTCGTGTGAGTTTACCAGAGCATTGGGGGTTGAGACATCAGCCAAACACTTCCATTGCAGTTCGTTTAACCCGCCAGTTGGTCGATGTAAAAGTTGGTTCAGTTACGCATTTACTGTTGGCGTTTTGACCTGTTTTTCCGAAGTGGAAGCGTTTGAAATAGCTGTCATCTTTGGCACATGTGGTGTACTCTTATGTTAATCGCATCATGAACCGTTCAATAATGATATGTTTATACATTTTTACATCATTTTTAATATTTCAACCTCACGATGGAAACTATGATTTCGATACAGTCGAATGGACAATTGTTCAAAGAAACACAGGCAAATTATGTTTCGTTGGGCAGTCGCAACATCGGTGTTGGAATGATCGGATTGAGGCAATATATCCCTTCGTTAGTACCGCACAGTGTTTTCTTTCATGTCAGCTTAGTTAGACAGAAATATATTATTTAAAAAGCAAAACAAAACTAAATAAAGTAACAAATTATTTTATCGTTACTCTGAAAAGTTTCGTTCGTTTCATTGAAACAAGTATTTAGCTAGCAAGCAATGGCGATTTTTCCCTATTCAGCCTTAATGAATAAATCCAAGTTAAAAACAAAACCGAATCGAAAGCGGAAACGCTCGCAATACGGCTTCGATGGCCTTCCGCCATTCAGCTGTTTAAATCGATCGATTTTAATGATTCGCTTAGTTTGGTATTCCGACGAACGAACGAAACGCGTTAATCAACGAATCAAGCGAGAACCGTCATAAATCATCGAACCAGTCTCCTTCCAAAATACGAACTTCAATAAATCCAACCGAATCGATAAACTTAGGGGGAGCCACGCAACAAGTGTTGCAAAATGTAAACTACCCTTCTCGCTGAGCACCCGCACGGGGCGGTATTAATTTGGAACAAAACTCACCCATTTCTTTGGTGTCGGGTTATCCTCCACACGGGGTACCAGTTACCAGACGAGGGGTTTTTCTTTTTCCACTTCAGGACCGCAGGGTGAAGAAACAAGCAGACATTGTATGCGTGGCGCGCTGCATGAATTTTTAAACTTTCAATCAAAGCCCACGGGAAAAGTTCTGGGCAAATTTGTACTTTCATTCACAAAAAAAAACCGAAAAGAAAAGAAAAGTGAAAAACCAAAAATATGAAACACACACAAATAATCCGAACTGAGACAGGGCCCGGCCTTGTGCTAGGTTCCCGGCGCGCGGTCGGTCAGTTCCAATGAAAAGCCTTTCTATTCGATGTTTGCCTTAAACCGGCTAACATTTTCCCGATTTTTGGCGGTCCACGGCAAAGAAAGCGCTCCTTGCTGAAGCCAAAAAAAATCCGGGATCCGAAAATGGGACGCAAAAAAACGGGGGGAAGGACCCCGCTTGTTTGCTGTTTGTTTATGTAATACACCGGGCGTAGCATAGCATTTCCGACACACACACCCACACAGCTCGGTAGATTTGTGAAGTTGGCGAGCATTCAATGGCACCTTTCCGGTTGAAACTGTTCATATTTTATTCAACCCATACCCAGCCCCAGGAGTGAATGGATTTGCGCGAAAGAAAAAATAAAGGACAACCTGAAACCGACACGGCAAAAGTGGTGAGACCGGGAGTCGGAGCAACGTAGAGTTTTTTTTTTGCTGAGGTCCCTTGCGATGCAGGAAACGAGCAATCGGGCCCTAGGTGGCTAGGGATCAGAATGGATCAATGGATCACCGATCCGGCGTGAAGACGCGTTGGAATCGACTTTACACTTAAGCTAATTTCCCTAGCGCCCCACCGGCCCACTAGCGCACCGGTAGGGCAGGTTAGGACCTCTCCTGTGGTCCTTTGGTCGGCCACCGCGGTTCGGTTGTTAGATCGATAGCCGAGTCCCGGGTCGGCTCACCCGGACGTCATCAACCATATTTCTAGCTAATGGTACCGGCGAGCCTTCAGATCTCTCCAGATACTTTCCTGGCCCTGGCTCGGCACCGGTGCCGTCTGTTTGGTTTTCCCATCAGTGACGCCGCTCTGCGGTCCATTGGCAGATTCTGTGTTTTCTTTACCACCAGCCCAGGCGTCTAAGCCTTCGACATCGGCGAACGCATCAAAGGATGTCACTGGGCGTTACCTAGGAGAGTGAACTCGATGTGTCAGAAGCCTCACGGCTGCTGGTAAGCGGATAAACATATCACACAGCCGTACAGGTCTCGTTCGGTGCCGCTCCATCGGCGATGGCTGCTTATGAGCCACTTACAGGCTCTCTCTCTCTCACCCATACACACTCTCTCACTCTGCCTTTCCTTTCCGTCTGTCGGCTCGGGTTGTGTTTAATGCTTCGCCAATGTGCAGTGACTCTGCGAAGGCCCAAGAAGCCCTAGAGTGTGCCAGGGTGGTGGCCGTGCAGAAGCCGGCAGCAGGACGGCAGACAGGACAATATTTGTTTCTTCCGTGTTTTACACACCGGGACCGGGGACCACTTATCGTGGTCCATCGCCCGGAACGTGGCTCGCACAGGAAGCCTACTTATTGGGAAGTTGAAGAAAGGAACGCAAGCCTGTTAAAGGACGATTACATCTTAATGGGGGGGCACAAGAAAAAGAACTGAACCGAATATGAACAAGAACTCAGGAAAGAACTCGACGAGATACGAAGCACACAATATTTTCATGGAAATGGAATGAATGAATCCTGAATGGCTGCTGTTGCCGCTTTACGTTTCAGTTATTCGTTTCCAAAACAAACCCACAAATCGGCCAACATGCTGACGACAAAAGTGGTGGTGACCAATCGAAATGATCGAACACACGGAGGGAAAACAAAATTGGGTTTCATACCTTCCCGACCCGGGGGGCCCGTTACATGCCAAATGCATTAAAATGGCTGAAAGTGTTCCATATTTGTTTGGAACCTTTTTTCCTGTGGTTGGAAAATGCGTCACAAGCGATGACCACTGAACCGTTCGGGCTCTTAGCACTGGGAGCTTCAAGGCCGTGAGGGGGGGCCCACACCGGTGAATGTGTCGGTGACATTTATGAGCCATAAAGTGCGACCCAGCCGAGAGAAACTGCACGCTGCGAACTTTTTCGATTCAAAAACTTTTGCTTCGCTCCGGATCAAGCTGATCATGTGTCAGTGTGTGTGTGCGCGTGTTCAAAGGATTCGTTCCGCCTGTGAGGCCAGGGATTCGTGATGATTTTTCCATGTACGGTTTATAATTTGCAACCCCACGCCCACAGCTGCGTCCCACCGGGTCCCACCGGGTTCGGAGCAGGAATTTCGGAGGGCGCACAAAAGAAATGGGACCTGGTAATGGGTGCTCCCGTTGCAGCAAATGATGTCACATGATGGGCTTACGATTGAGCTCATTACAGGCCAGGCCCGGATCGGATACGTCGTGCGAACTCTTGAGCTTTTACCGGATATTCTGTTTTGTGCCGAAAGCAGACACCCCGTTTTTGGAGTTTGGAGCCACCGAGGGCCCTATTGTTATTGTTTTCGGTTTTTTGGTTCACGGACAGAAAAAAGGATGGGTCGGATAGGTCGTTCAGGGAAAATCTTCGGTGTCGGGTTCGCAATGATTGGCGCGCCTTCAGTTCAACGGTCAGCTCACTGAACGCCGTCGAAACAGCCTGGGCTGGGATAGGTGTTGGGGTGCGCGACGACCGGGACCTACCAAAGTCGTCATAAATGGAAGACATGATAGCCATCATTAGCGTAACCGCACGCTTGTGTAGAAAAAATCCCCAAATCCCATTCCCAACTGGGGCGAACTAATAAATCATTTCCGTTTAAGGGGGGGGGGGTGTAAAATGAGGCAAACGCCGACAACGCCGGCGTGTCCCTAATGCTTCCCTGTGACACCCTCAGGATAAAGCGGTACTTTTGATCGAAAACCAAGCCACCCTTCACGTGTCGTGCTGCGTTCGGCATCGGCTATGCTGCCGATCCGACTTTAATGTTGCCCTTTTCGCAACACGATTCCACGGGCGCCCTCCCCCCGAAACCAGGCGGAAAACAAAGAAAAATAATCGATTTTCCATGCCTCCTGAAAACGGGACCTCAGCGGCAAGATGGATCACTTGAGTGGATATGAAATGGTTCTCCCTCTCTCCCGGTGGCTTTAAGGACCTTCGGCACGCCGATTGCAATTGGTTAGCATAATTTCGTCCCATTTTTCTTTTTCCACGCGCTTTGGCCCTCAGCCCAGCAGCCCGTCCTGGCCAGCCGCACACGCCACCTGACGTTGAGTAATAGTTCGTCCGGCATGTGGCATTTCGTTTCCGGCCGGATTCGCTGATTGAAATATAAAACTTTTCACCCACGCCTTCTGGGACCACGCGAGGCCAGCAGAGGCCGAAATGGAACTTATTATGCTGGACGCTGGCTGGACTTTCTTGGGTCCGACCTCAATAAAAGCAGGAAAAGCCATTTGAGAAACAGGATTAAAACACAATCACGCCCGGAAAAAGTTTCCCGGGACTTCCTTCAACAGCCGAACGGCCTCTCAGAACGGAATCGGTCTGGAATCGGTAATCCAACGCTCTCTCTCTCGCTCTCGCTGGGTGGATCGATCGATTTGGTTCCCTTTCGCATACACTTGGGAACCCCCGTTTTGGTGGGTGATCCTCATGGCGGAAGGTTCCATTTCAACAGCCCATATTGGCCCTATTGGCCTTCGCCGGCTTATGGTGAAAAATGGGCCACCGTTGCCTGGGTTGACATTCAAGACGATTTGATCTTGGGCGAATTGCATTTAAGCCACGCCAGAAGCGAACGCAAACGAACCCACTCGGAGCTTTCCAGACGTAAGGCAAATGAATGAATATGAAAGTGACCATTTTAAAGCCCTAACTCAGCGGTACCTTGTCCGCCTGCGAATGCATTTAATATTACGCTTTTGCACAACCTCACAACCGGAAGCACCAGAAGGTGCTACGGCATAAGCGGCGGCTGAAGCCAAAAACAATAAACATCCTGCTGAGCGCTCAGGGGACCCGGACCGGAAACCATGGCTCAAACGGCGAACGCTTGTAAGACGCAAATCGGTTCCGATTTCCTCGCAGTTCACAACGAACCCCCCCGGGGGGTGGTGGGGCCACGGTGGGTCATGTTTTTCGTGTCACTAGCTTCTTGGAAACGATTTATTTCCCTACGCCATGCCACAAAACCGATTACCGCGAGTCCCGGGGCTTCCTTCTTCTTCGCTGCACGCGATCCCGGTCGTAGGAACGGAAAAAGAGTTCAAGCGGAGTATCCTGTGCCGCCACAGACCGACTGTCGGGCCGGAGTTTCCGCGACAAACGAGCTTTTCGCGTACTTCGAGTACAAGGCTCGCGACGAACCCGGTGCCCCGGTGCTTTCTTATTCAATTTGAAACGATATACAAATCGTCGGGTGACTGCCGGCTCACTGGAACGCAGCACCTTGCCCTCGGTCGGTTCGACGGTCCCCGTCTAGGGCAGCATAGGACCGACCGAAAAGGAATATGAGCACGCGACACGAGTGATGGCCGTCGCCGGTGGTGGCCTTCCGCCGGCACCGAACCGTTTCCGGTGCTTGAAGTTTAATTTAAAACTGTCGGCTAAATATAGGAACAGGGCCCCCCCGGGGCGGGCTACGACGATCGGGCTTTGCTGACGACGATGATCCAGTTGCACTCATGCACGCCATTCCGTTTGTTTGCACCCTTCGCGATTGGGTGGTCGAAGGGGATGCGAACCAATAGAACAGGGAATTTGGCCGACTTTCATGTTGCCGGGTCCGGGTAATTAGTGTACCGAAAGCCGGCGATCGTAAGCTCCGCTCTCGGCTCCGGAGCCGGCCAGCTTCGGGAAATTAGATTAATTTCTCGTGATCCGCGCGTGTCACGTGTGACATACTCGGGGTCCTGGCAGCATGAAGTTCCTGCGTTTGATCCGTACGATTCGAAACCGGAACCGGTTCGTACCGGTGCCGGTCGAATAGGAAGGCCAGTCGCACCGCGGAAAATTCGTGTGTACGAAAATGCCAAGTCAATTAGCCGCTCGCCGCTCGTGACGGGCTGGAAATTGGCTAAATTTTTCCCCGAAGGTCAACACCAAATTTATGCTCCGCACGCGAACGATCCTCCGTGTTCCGTGTTTTTGCGTTCCCCTGGAACCGGCCAGCCCGGCCTTAACGATAAAACAACGCCAAACCGGAAGTCGTTGTCCGTTGATCTGGCTCGCGAGTTTTGTGTGTGTGTTTTTTTTTCCTGTTTCGGGTGCCATAACTTTAATTGCCAAGCACTTTGCTTCCCGCGGCGTGACAAGAAGTCATGTCATAAATCGTGCCTCGCGACGAGAATCCTTTTTCGGTCCGTTCGGTTCGGTACCAATTTGGCAGCAACGAGCGTGCCGAACACCCGGCCTGGAACTGGAGCTTCGGGGACGGAAATGTTTAATTAATTACCTTCGGTTTTTGAACCGGGCGGCCCCGGAAACCGAACATCGATAAATTACTGTAATCAAGCCGCCGGCGAGCACCGGGCGTTCGGATGAGTCGCTCCGCTCCGTTTTGTGTCCCGGGCAAAATATGCTCCCCATCCCGGTGCGGTTGGAAGAAAATTGATTACAGCTGCCGTGCTGCTGCTGCTGCTGCTGCTGTGGTGACTGTGGCTCATGATGGAAACTTGTGCGATGCTGTGGCACTCGGCACGGCATTAAAGGTACCCGCAAAAACGTGGCCTCACCGGGGTCCGAGAGTCTTCCGACGACACCGCTAAGAGCTGCTGTCGACGCTTTTTAAGAGGGCAAATTGTTTCATCATCTCACGGCCCGGACTTCCGGCCGTACGACGCGGCCGGTAGTCCCGATCCCGATCCCGAGTGTTTTTTCGAGCCTTTCGCAGCCTGAAGCGAAGCCTGGCTTGGGTGCTACCGGGGCGTGCTTTCCGACCACCCTGGAAGACGCTTCCTGGTGGAAATGGCGTTTGCAGAAATTGATTTACCAGCAAACAAGTTTTTAATCCTATTTGGGCAATTAGTTTGGATCGTTTACAGTAAGGTGGCTTTACAGGGTGCCGTGGGAGGATGGGAGGACCAAGTGCCACTTGACGACAGTCACTAATTCTTTATTTCAAATAGTTTGCCTCTCAGTTCCGCTGCGCCCGAAACTGGAACTGGCAAAGATGTTGAAGCTCTGAAGCATTGGGACCGAAAAATAATCCTCTCACCCAAATACATCAACATTCCGTGGAATGTAAATTCGCTGTGGTCTCCACTTTCTGCACGAATGTCGTTTGCTTCGTAGCGCGCAAAAAAAAACGGATTCAGTGTCATGATAAGACGGACTAAAAGCTCCAATGGCCGGGCATAAAGATGGACGCTCGTTTAAGAAATGGTGGTTCCCTGGAAACTGGCACCATTCTGCGGGTCGTGTCTCTGCCAGTGCATGTGCTGCTCACGGCCCCAAGCGCCCGGTGCTGATGGCTGCAAAATAATCGATATTTTTAATTAAATCTCTAACCAGACCCCAATCTGTGAGCTCCGATCGGCCCCGATTGTCGTTTCGGCGCGTCGCGTCCTGCAGGCACGGGCTCACTTCCTTCCGGTACGTTGCGCTAGGCGATAGTGCAAACCGAACCTCAATGGCAATGTCTTTTACGGGTTGATGTCACCGAATAATTTCGTTGCTATTTTTAGGCACGCTCCCGGTTCGACCGGAGGACACCAAAGCCCTGTTCCATCGGATGTCCGGAATAGAATTTAAATAATAAGCATCAAAGCACATTTGATTGAAAAATCACTCAGCAAGAAGAGGTCAATTTTTCAATCAAATGATTTTTCACAATTCTTTTTCTCCCAATTTGAAAATGTATTGGAAGTTAATATAAAGTTTAAAAAGATGTTAAAGGATTTTTTTTGGCTTCGTAAGTCACAGAAACTGTGACCAATTTAGTCGGCAAGCATAAAAGAAACACCGCTCACGATTGTTCACTACCAGCAATCCGCCAAAAGGGACACACCTTCCTTCGGCGGAAACGCTGCACTATGGGGAATTTGCAGTGGTGCAAACGGGCATTGATGGTTTTAGGAAGATTCTAGAATCTTGGTCTTGCTTAGTTTGCTTGTGGTTTGATCAATTTTAACACGGTATCTCTAATAATCACATTAACACAATAAGGAATACTAAATTAGCCTTTCTTCATATAAGGTATTTTAACGCCTCAAGTTATGCAATCTGCACATACCGTAATTCGGTTAACAATCTTACCACTTATGCATGTAAACATTCACAGGAATATTAATTAGTTGATTTCTTCTTCCCAACTCAAATCAATGTTGTCTACTTCGTAACAAGTTTATGTCCTAAGTGTCCTAACAATTTAGGCCTCATAATTGCCTTCTTTTCACGCCATTGTCCTTCCCATTTCAATCAGTTTTCCTTTCAATTAATTTTTGGTCTTCCAATAAATTTTCCATTTCATCTATTCTGCCTTTGGCGCTCAAAAAGCTCCTCCAGGGACGACCGCACTCTACTTGGACCCCGGATCAACGTTTGCGATATTTTCAATCTCAGAACTTTAGTCGTTTACTTTGAGGAACTCACTTATGATGAACTTACAGAACTAGAACTCACTCTTAGCTCAACCACGTTAATTTTACATACAGAATTCAGAAACATTCAATAACTGAAGTCCTCCAGCCTTTGAATCTGCCTAATGTCCGCCCATTTTCCCCATAGTGCGGTGGTGGTTTCCCCGGTCACTTTTACCCGTTATCTAATAACACTGCAGTGGCCCTCGCGCCCGGCTGGCAATAAAAGTCAATTACGAGCCAACTACCCGAATCGTGGTGCCAAGTGGACAAAGAGGAAATCGGTACGTACGGTAGGCGGAAGTCCCAAAAGAAACACCGAGCGGAGGCTAAGCGAAGCGAAAAACTGGCCACCCTTCTGTGTGACCGGCGCAGGAGCCCTCGCTTCGCACGTCCGAAAAGGATGCGCCCACCGGTGCTAATTATACCTTGCCTTGCCTTGGGGCAACCTTGCCGGCGTGGCGTGTGTAATGGTCGAAAAATGGACCATGGACCGGAGCCTTCGCAGAGCTTTGGAAGGACTTTGTGGCCGGTCAAAAAATTTGTAGAAAAAAAGGAAACGAACCCTGCAGTCAGCAGGGACCTTCCGGGACCCGGACCTTGACTGGGCAAGATTTATTAGCATAACCGGGTAACGAAGGTTAGACACCGGACGAAACCGCGGACCGCCGATCAGCGCAGCACCGCAGCTCCGGTGGTCACGGTGTCCCTTTTGCCAGCTCCTTCACGGGCCGCCGAAAATGGTGGGCCACAAACACAGAGGAAATAATGATCGGGTTCGGCCGGGCCGGGGGGCGGCCACGAACTCGCTTCATTTCCCTATGCGGTGGCCACCGGCTGCTTACGAATTCGCGGCACCGGCCCCGGCCTCAGCCCCGGACGAAGAATGGCTTGATGGATGACTTTAGGTGCTTTCTTTCGATGCGGATAGATTGCCAACTTTGATTTAAAAACGGGGTATTGGCGCCTCGTCCAAACGCGGCCCGTTCGAAGACGTTGTGCCCGTCGGTAAAACGGGCACATCACCAAGCACATCCAATTAGCTTCCCGACGACAACGACGATGTTGGTTCTAAAAATAAAATTCCGATTTCGAAACAAGAAAGAAGCGAAGCTCGAAGATGCTGCGGTGTGATAAACCCAGTCCCACTTACGGCACGGTTCTCGCCCAGCAGAGCTTGCAGAGGCTCCGAAACAATCCACCGCTTATCCGCCGTCGGAGCAATTGAAGTTTGGCGAGAAAGTTTTACATTAAATCGCTCGCTCGTGGCACGCCTCTCCCTCCAGCTTCGATCCCGATGGGCCGGGTAGTAGAATCAACGCCGTTTTACATACCAGAAGCCGGACAAAGCACTCGACTGCGCGGAATCGGCTTCAGCTTCCCGATGTTCTGGGCTTTCTTCAATCTCCTATCTTTTAATCCATCACAGAGGGAAAGCCGCTGAAGGGCCGGAACAGCAATCAGCCACAGCATCTTAACGCACAATGTGTGGTGCCTTCTCGCAGATCCTGTTGCCTTGTTCTTGGGCACGCAAAATAATATGGTGGCGTCACGGCGCCAACAGACCGCTGACTGACAGTAACGAGGGACCACCGTCGAGATATGGGTGTCGAGCGATATGGCGATGAAGTCAACTGTCCGCTGCTCGTTAGCCACCGAGCAGGGAGACTACCAGCCGGATACGCTAATAAGATTCGAAGTGTGTCATCGTCAGTCACTCTCGTCCGTCCGTCAGTCAGTCAGTGAGTCAGGACGATTGTTAGAAGGTCGAACAAAAAAAAATCTGGAAGCTCCTTGCGAATGCTGGAGCCTCCGAGTAATCTTAAACCGACTCGCCCGGTGCGCTATTGTTTTCTGACGAACCAACCGCACCGGCTGACAGCTGCCAGTAACTGCACTGCACCGAAGCCGCGCGCTCTGTCAGCCACATGCCGTGCCGAAGACGTGTGGAAAATAATTAAGGATATCCTTACTCCCGGAATCGGCTGCTGTTATCGATGAGACAGGGACCCACGCACACCACTGTGCGCCCTCAAATATCCTCGTTAAACCCCACTGAGAGGGTGTCCTTTCAAGGATAACAGGGTTGGTGTTGCGGTAATCCGGCCGCCACCGTTGCTTCAACCGGTTCACCGACAGTGGCAAAGCTTTTAAGCCGGCAGCGCAGATTATGAATGATGAAAGTAAATTGAATAATAAATTAGTGTACCGCTCGTTCGGGGACCCACCGTCAGAGGGCGCTGCCAGACCGGCAGCGAGCGATGAAGGCGGTTCCTTTTCGGTTAATCCGTCCCACATCCCACAATCGGAACGAATGACAAATAATGATAAATTTAAGAGCAGCATCCGGAACCCAAGCTGTTATCCTGGCAGGGACGCACGGTGGGCAATTACATCCACAGCAGGGCGGCCCACCTGGCCACCCTGCCCCCGGGTGAAAAGGATTGAAATTTATGAGCATTATCTGCGGGCTTTATAATTTGTCGGATCACAATTTATTGCCGGACGGGACCCGGACGGTAACGGTACATCAGATTTCTAACCCGATTTTGGTCGTCGGGAAAACAAGGACCCCCACCCCCGGGGGATTGTTTGCCTTCGAAGCCTCGCCTGAAAGCTGCCCTTGAGCCGGTCGCCTCTACTTACCACTCACGGTGCGTGTTCGTGTGCGGCGCAAAATGGAATCATAATTGGCCCATGAAACGTTTCGACGTTTTATGATGAATTCGAGCCAGCGTTCGAGCGTCACTAAACATGACACACGATGGGTCATTCGCGTAACATGAAAAACCTTTTTAAAGCCGTGCCCCACGCCCCATCACGGCACGGTACGTGTTTGGTGTAAAAATACACGAAGGACTCCACTATCTGCTTTGCCCCCTAATCGGCCAGTGGCACGGAAGACGAACAATTGATTTATCAAATACGTAAATCGCTCACTCGTCGGTCATCCATCGGTGCATGTGCACTGGCGTCAGCTTATCGAGCGTTCGCGCTCAATGGTGGGCAATTAACTTCCGGTGTCGGTGCTTCCCCACGGGTATCGATCAGGATTGTGAGGATTTTGTGTGCTTTCAGTCCTGGTGTTGATTGATGAAAGGCCGGAAAGCGGTTGAGCCACGCAGATTAGCCGCGCGGCCCAACTTTACTGTGGCATGAAGCCGTTGATGATAGACTGGGATTTTGCCTCATTATCACAATTATTATGCGCTAATCCGTGAGCGCCAGGGGAAGTAGGCCCCTTGCGTGTTATAGGATTTTTCTAGGCCGAAACTTTATCTTAGTAACGAGTGACGTTCTATAATTTTGTCTGATGAAACTTTACACTGTGATAAAGAGTGAAAAAAAAGTTAAAAGGACACGCCTCCAAAACCATGCCTTTATTTTCCAACTAGTCATCATTAACCATTAACCATTTTCTGCCACATTTTTTTCATTCCGTCGCTTCAAGATTCTTCGTGCTTTTCTTGAACCCAGCACGTGATAACTACCCTTACCCTTACCACATTCTACTTTCCAAACTGTAATGATTACCCTTAAGGTCTCTGTTGAGCAGAGGAAAAATAAAAAATTAAACTCGCCACACGCAAGGTCAGAAAAATACGGAAGATGTGGAATTGGCTCAAACTTCCAGTTTCTCAGAGCGTCGTCATTTGCACGGGAAGTGTGTGGTCGTGTTGCAAGATTGTTGTTCAATAATGAATCCGACATGTTCCTTGAATTTTAAAAGTTGGATTTATTTACGTTGTTGAGTGATTGGTCGGTCATTTTCAATCAAATCTTCGACGTGTTCTCGTTGACATTTCATTACCAATCGATAAAAAATAAAAAGAATAATAAAAGAAGACCACAAACGACCACATTTTATGTTCAAACAACCAAAGGGTCCTTGTTTAAACGAGCTCTATTGAAGTAATGGGGAGTAGTAATTTGAATACAGTAAAGATATGAAAACTATTGTTTCGTTTCGTTTTCATATTCATGTATCTGTTGTTCTGTTGTTAAGGCACAACAGAGGACTTTAATTCTTTGTTGTCCAACCAACCAGCAAACGAATAAATACGGATTAAAGCTCAAAACAAAACACGGCAAAATGGAAACGAGTCACACATCGTGCAATGGTGGTTTTGTTTGACCGCCGGCCAGAAAGAAACCCAACATACGCGCGCAGTTGCGGTGGGCTGCAGTTGTTTTCAGTTTACAAATTGAACAAAAACCCTCTGGCGAGGAAATCCGGACACACGAAAAAAAAACCCAAATCGAACCCTCGATCGAACGGACGACGGGTCTGCCCCGAAAGCCTCCCAAAATAACGTTAACCGCAGTGGAGCCAGGACGCCTTAGCTTGTCGGTGGCATGGAAATATTTATTCAGCTCGAAAACAACAACAACAACAACAGCACGCCAAAGCAAACACCCCGCGGTGGGTGGGAAAGCGTGGAAAACGTCAACCGAAATAAAATAATGGAGCAAAAAGGCAGGACTCCCCGGACGGGAGTTTGGCAATGGTGAATACGATGCAAAATTAATTGATCACGTGGTTTGCGCTTTTTAAATTCATACGATCCCGAAACATAATTGACGGTGTTTCGACATTTATTACGCCTAGGAACGGCCTTCCCGGACGATGCGATGTAAGCATCCAATTTTAATGAGACATCCAATCACTTTTCGGGATGACGATTTTGGGCAGCAACGAAGCGGAGCTCCTTTTTAGCCATTAAACAAAACCATCGGTGGGTTCGTAAGTCGTTTCGAAACTGTTCTGGGGGCCTTTCTAACTTTTCGCCCCTGGCCTCCAATACAATGCCAAGCTTCCCCCGCTTGCGGAAAACTTCTGGGCAGAAAAAAGCAAAGTAAAGACCTTCAATAGGCCCATCAATTATGGACGGCCGATACTGGCGCTCGGTGGCGGACTTAAACTTTCACCACCACGAAATGCTCGCGCAGATGTTCCGTATCATGGACACAGCACTTCTGACGCAGTGGAAGCCAACCGGTGGCGCAGGAAAAAAGGTGGAGACCAGGCTCCGGGAAGTTAAACTTACACCTTGAATAAATCATTCCACCGACCGAAGCGCATCGATTGACGCGAAAAGTGAAAAGTGAAAAGCGTGAGTGAAAAACCGAACCACCCACCGAAGCGCGCCCACCAATGAAGGGATCGAACTTTTTCCGTTTCCAATTTTGGTCCAGCAACCAGTGCGGGCCACCGGGGAAAAAGTTGTAATGTCCCTGATTTTCCGAGCTTTCCCCCACCGTCCGGACGGTGGCGTAGGACCCGAATCGAGCAGGGATCGACGTGTTCGACGAGAGTGTTGTTGTTCCGCGAGAAGGAGGAAAAGTCGCCCGGCTCCGGTCCCGGGTTTAATGCTCACGCGATGGAGCACGCGATCGCGAGCAGGGGCGGTGGCAGTAGTTGGTAATTTCTGCCATGATTTACGGCCATCAACGGTTTACGTTCGATTTTCACACGGTCGCCAGGGAGTTGCGTGCCGTGTCGGGCGCTGCAGTGGCGATACATTATGGATGAGGCAGACCGCCAGCGCCAGCCTCGTACTCTATGCGCCGCTACCCAGGGTTCACATCGACCGTGACCATCACCCGGCGATTGCTCGAAACGGCGCCCAAAATCTAATTGAGAGCGAAATTTTGCTTTCAAAATTAAATCGACCACCTTTTGGGGTGTGGTTCACCGATGGCGATGGAAACGATCAATCTACGCGCATCGTTGAAAGCAATGAAATGTTGCAAAATTCTATTCATCCGTCCGGCTACGGCGAAAGGCTGCTCGAACAACGGTGTCTACTGTAATTTAAAGACTGAAAAATGGGCCACCAATTGATGATGATCTACAGCGACGGGCATAGCTGTGACTGGTTCGCCCCTCCACCCGTTGACCATCATTAAGCATCCAATTTCGGCTGATCATAAATCAGCGTCAGGCTTGGCGAAAGCTAGAATTATCGTAGATATTTCTTATTTATTCGTAGCTAAACCGTTGCTACTGATACTCGCATTGCCTCCGTAAGGAGTTTTTTTTTCTATGCTGAATTTATGGAATCTCGCTAGATACGTTGTTAGACGCAAGTGTATCACGTGGTTCGATTGGAGACCCTCAAGAAAAAAATCGTTTATTATAATATTAAATATAGTTCGTTTTGTATGAATTCTGTTGGAATTCAGCACGTTCTAATTTTATAAAGTAATCTTCGAGTTTTTATAAAGATCAATTGATCTCCTTACTCTGCTAAAGGTCCTTCACAAATATTTTCATCTGTCAAATTTGCTACTCATATGTCCAAACCGGTATACATAACGAAGGCAAACATGCAGGTTATTTGGAAGTGAAGGTTGTTTAGTTTAATAGAATTGATTAGGAAATTGACAGCTATAACACATCGCTCAATAAGTCCGTAGGATAGCTTATAAAACAACAATATTTTGATATAATTTGTATTTATTCATCAACATAGTCTCCTTTTAAGGCGATACA
>NC_071285.1:25701179-25814963 GCF_943735745.2 Anopheles bellator | reverse complement strand
TTTTTTTTTTTTTTTTTTAATTCTCAAAATTGGATCTTTATTATACAGAGATGTTTGATTACATAAGAGTACAGAGATATAGTTACAGCCTTGCATCTATCAAGCCGTCTCACCGTTCGCTACGAAACGGTGACACTCAACCTGACAGAGTCGGCGTTTGCGACGCCGACCTCACGATCACAGGATAGTGTTAGGTAAATGTAGGAATAGGGTTAGAATAGGTAGTGTTAGTGTTAGATTAGAAATTAAGTAGGAATAAGAAATGTGTATAATAAAACGGCACTCTCGATTTGATATCGCCTGAGTAAACACGTGTTCGAGTTCGATCACATAATTATATTCCACAATGGGATTGCAGCTATTTAATAATTTTAAAGTATCAAAATGATTGAAATGAAAATATTTCGATTAAAATCTATTTAGATTACATGTTATGCCATGTGGCATTGAGTCATTATATCATACTTATAACTAATAACTAATAACTACATACATCTTACAACTAGTTAACTTTAAAAACATCAGATAATTAGGTCTTTTATTGTTGGGTGGATAGAATTATTGCATCTATTGATTAGGCCTTCTTTTAGTTTGTTAATTTCTAACGATAGTCTATGCGTGCCAGCGAGGCTTAGGACGAGATTTGTTGGTGTTCTCCAGTGTAAATTGAGGATCATTTCGAGAATTTTATTCAGTCTGATTTGTATTGATTGGAAGTTAGTTTTGGAGCAATGCGACCACAGAGAAGAGGCATAGGTTAAAAGAGGGAGGAAAATTGTTTTATATATAAGGAGTTTATTTGGGAAGTTTAGTTTTGATTTTCTGTTTATTAATGGGTATAGCATTTTGATGAGTATGTCTAGTTTTTTATGTAACATTTCTAAGTGTGGACGGTAGTTAAGTTTATTGTCCAGTAGAAGCCCCAGGTACCTGAGGTGAGGAGACCATGATATATTTTGATTATCTATAATGATATTTTGTCCAGGTAGGGGAACAACTCGTTTGCTGAATTTATATGGGAAAAATATAGCCTGAACTTTCGATGTATTGATTTTTATCTTCCAGTTATTGTAATAACTTTTATAGGAGTTAACGATTTTTTGTAGGTTCTTAATCGCTGTTTTGGTTACCTTGCTTGTTGATATAAGGGCTGTATCGTCAGCATAAATTGCCACTTCACACGTTCTTGTTTTTGGAATGTCGGACGTGAATATATTATAGAGGGAAGGACCAAGGATACTTCCTTGAGGGACACCAGCTGGAGCACTAAAGGATGCAGAGAGCGTATTGTTGACAAGTACTTGATATTTTCTATTGTTAAGATAGCTTTTTAAAATTTTTAATATGTATAGTGGGAAATTAAGTTTATGCATTTTGTGTAGCAGTCCATAGTGCCATACACTATCAAAAGCTTTTTCAATGTCTAAAAAGACAATGGCTGTCGATTTGGTTTCAGATTTAGCTTTTCTTAAGTGGTTTACTACTCTGGTTAGTTGGAGTGTTGTTGAGTGTCCTGATCTGAAACCAAACTGTTGGATAGGAAAAATATTATTTGAGCTCACGTGCTCTATAATTCGTGTCAGGAGTAGTTTTTCAAAGATTTTACTTAGAGAGCTAAGCAGGCTTATTGGTCTGTAGCTACTCGGTTGAGTCGGATCTTTACCGGGTTTTATTATTGGGATTATTTTTGCTGTCCTCCAGGCATTAGGGAAGTAACAGTTTAGAAGACAAGCGTTGAACAGGCGACTAATGAATTGTTTGGTTCGGAGACTGAGTTTTTTTATAAGAATGTTAAAGATTCCGTCCATCCCAGGAGCTTTAAAATTTTTAAGGAAATCTATTGTGTTTATCACTTCATTAGGAGTGAAAAAATTTATATTTGTAGTGCAATTTGATGATTCAATGAAGTTAACTGACCTTAGTACTTTTGTTTCGTGTGGGCTATTATACGAGGCTGTTGTAGTGTGTGAATTAGAAAAATGTAATCCAATGGCATCACCTTTCTCAGTGGGACTGACAAGAATATTGTTGTCTGAGGTGAAAATTGTTGGGATAGGCTTTGGTTTTGTTCTGAGAACTTTGGCTACTTTCCAGAAATGTTTGGTGGAATTTTTTAACTTTTCGGTCATACGCGAGAATGATTCATTCCGAAGAGTTTGGCATCGATTCCGAATGGTAGAGTTTAATAGTTTTAAGCACAGGCCCATAGCTGGGGAGCGATTTCTTTGAAATCTTCTGCGAATGGAATTTCTGTATGAAATTATTGCTAATGTAGTTTGATCGATGGGAATAGTGTGGTTTTGTATCTGAATGGAGGGTACAGCTAAATTTTCAGCTAAAATGATAGCCCGAGATAGGTCATGAATAGCCTGATCAATATGTTCAACATTTCCAAGCTGACTATTAAGGTTTATATGATTTTCCACTAGTTTCTGGAACTGGTTCCAGTTGACGTTAGAAAAGTTTTTCTTTACTCTAGGGTTTTTTCGTTGAACTGAGCAAGTAATAGTTGCTACAACAGGCAAATGGTCGGAGGAAAGAGCGTTGTCAGTAACTGGAGTGTCTATATTTACTAGGTTGGATAAGAAAAAATCTATTGTAGAGGGAGTTGAGCTGGTTCTAATGTAGGTAGGAGAAAGCGGAGCATAAATGTTACAGTGTCCTTCTTGCAGGAAATCATACAGAATTTTACCGTTACTATTGTTGGAACTATTGTACCAGTATTGATGTTTGGCGTTCAAATCTCCAGCTATTATGATTTTCTCGGAGGAGCTTGATGATATTAGTTTTCGTAAATCTGAAAGGTAGGTATTATTGCGGCCTGAGCGGGTGGAGCATTGAACCGGGCAGTATACAGCGTACAGATCAAAAGATTGTTGCACACCAAAAATACGTACTCCTAAGGAAGTGATAATTTCAGTTTTTTTATGGGACAGGGTTTTGAAAGGGATGTTACTTTTAACTAGGATGGCCAAGCCATTAGAATGGGAGGTACCATCTAATCTTACAACATTGTAACCGGGTAGAGAAAGATTTATTTCCGATGTTAAATGGGTTTCAGTAAGAGCAGCTATATCTATCTCCGAGGAAGAGAGAAAGTGCTGTAACTCTGTTGTTTTTTGCCTGACTGATCGGGCATTCCAAGTGGTTATTTTAAGTTCAGCAGGCATAGCGAATGATGAAGGTAGCGATAACATGGATTTGCTCTGTTTTTGAGCGACAGTTTGTTAGGGCGGGTAAAAGCTCGTTGAAGACGTGCATAATTTCGTCCGCATTCATTAGTTCGTTTACGGTGTTCTTACCTGCCTTTTGCTGGTTTGGTAGCATCGGTATAGGTAAAAATGTCGTGTTACCCACAGGCACTTTAGGGAAGTCCCTCTTCTGGTGAGACACCAAAGGCGTGGCAAGTGCCGGTGTGAATGAAGATCGTCCGGGGCCTGATGTGTTCGGAAGTGTTTGGGACTCCAGAACTGGTGTCCGGGGGAGGACCGGAGCTGTTGCTGTAGGACTCGGCGGACTAGGAGTCTGAGGTAGAACTTGAGCTGGTACCTGATGTTGCGGTGAAGTTGGTGCTGGATCCGACGGCGTTGAGGCCGTTTTTGGAGTGGGAGCTATGCGACCGGCGCCCTGGATGATCTCCGCGAATGATGAACCGATTTCAGACACGTATTGGTTCACAGACGCGTGAACCGATTTTTTCACTACATGCACTGTTTGGGCCGGCTTGCCTCTCGCCCGTTGCCTTATTGTGATGTATTCGGAGCGGGTAGGGCAGGAAATGTCTGATGCTGCGTGATTGCCACCGCAGTTGGCGCACTTTAAGTCTGTTGTGGCTGAGCAAATGGCCGTTAAATGCGCAAGCCCACATTTTCCACATCGAGGGTTAAGGTGACAGGCCGAGCTTCCATGCCCATACATCAAGCATCGATGACACTGCGATACTAGTTGGGTCTTCGGAGTGAAATTCTCCCACTTCACTATAACGCCACAAACGCTTTTCAAACTTTTGAGGGTTTCGAGTCTTAAATTTTTTTCAAACTTAATTATATAGGTGCAACTGTCAGTGGAGGGTTTTCCTATTGGGAAGACTCCTACTGGCTCAGAACCAAGTTGGGTTTTGATGTCACACTTGATTTCATCGGCTTCCAGCGTTGGCAAGCCTTTCACAATGAACTTCACCGTTTTGGGTTGCACTTCAGGGTGGGTGAAGTAGTTGAATTTAGCCTTGCACAGGTAGGCTTCAAGTGTTTTTTTATCACCAAGTGAATTTGGGATTATTTTTGTTCCAATGGAACATGATTTACAGAGGGCATTTACCCCAAGTTTTTTTATGGTTTCCAGTAATTTGGACATGGACGAGTCCATTACCATGATGGCTGCAGCAGGCTTGTTGTGCTTCAAGGGAGCACTTGGCATTTTTTCGGAACTTTCTGTTCCAGTGGATCTTGAAGTGTCAGCATTCTGTGACGCGGCACCACTTGGATTGATGGACTCATTGGGAGTCGTGGATTTGTTTCTCAACAGCGGGGAATCAATAGTTGATTCCAACGACTGCGTCGAGTATGATATCGATTTCGCTGACGAGAGCGAGCATTTTTCTAAATCTGGCGACGAAACTTCGCGCACTAACTTTTTAGACGATGTGTCTTTCATCTTCTTCTTTCTTTTTCCCATCGTTAAAAACGACCACACTTGTAAGGATACACGAGCTGACAGGTAGATCACTGGAGAGCTCCTTTAAACACGTCTTGTCTCGTTGAAGGCACGAGAAGGAATGTGTATCACGTGGTTCGATTGGAGCCCCTCAAGAAAAAAAATCGTTTACTACAACATTAAATATAGTTCGTTTCGTATGAATTCTTTTGGAACTCAGCACGTTCTAATTTTATAAAGTAATCTTCGAGTTTTTATAAAGATCAATTGATCTCCTTACTCTGCTGAAGGTCCTTCACAAATATTTTCATCTGTCAAATTTGCTACTCATAAGTCCAAACCGGTATACATAACGAAAGCAAACATACAAGTTGAAGGTATAGGTTATTTGGTTTAACAGAATTGATTGGGAAATTGACAGTTATACAAAACGTTTTTTACTTAATTTATTTACTAAAAACTTAAAATTTATATTTCATTCATGAATTCGTATAATTTATACTGCAATATCAATTGACTTTAAATCATTATATTATGCCGTTTCCTACGATAAATAAAATAAAATTTCTAAACAGTTATTTCTAGTCAATTGTAAAAACATGGCATTGGTAAACAATTGTGCGAAGAAATTGTGAAACAATTCGGAGCGACACATCCCAGTTCTCGTAACAGAATTCCCTCAAATTCTGTACGTTCCATTAATGAACGTTTGGCGCAGATCGTGGTCGAAGCAAACATCGAAAAAAGTCGGGAAAAACGGAAACACTTTGACCGTGTGTGCGCGGTAAAACCTAATCTATGTTCGCCCGGTGGCCCCGTAATCCTTAATGACCAGCGCGGTCGATAGTAACACAATTTACCACAATAATTATTTCCCTCGCAGATCCGAAGCCTGTAGCTTAAGGACACAACACAGAAAAGGGGCGAATGACCACAAATTAATAGCGGAAGTGCAAATAGTAATCAAACCAACGGCCGGAAGTGGAAGTGGAATTGCGGAAAAACACAACGGCGGCAGTAGTGCGAGGAGCGGACGCTGCGTAACGCTGAGTAACGCGCGTAACGGGTGTGCGTGAAATGAGCCCTCCCGGCCCGGTGGTTACGGTGTGTGCGTGAAAACGGTGGCCGAGCCAATCGAAGCGCTGGTCGTAAAATGTTGACGGTGGTCCTACCGTCCCGCGTGGCCCGTGTAGTGAAACAGGACCCCGCAGCAGCAGCAGCGGCAGCAGCAGCAGGTGGAACAGAGAAGGTGGCCCTCCAGCGAAGAGGCCGGCAACCGGAAGTGATAGTGTTCAGGAGTTTGGATCTGCGACTTGCGCCAGGGCAGCGACCGGAGGAGCGAAGCCACGTTGCCGAGCACCGGCCAGGAACGCCCGCCGTCGCCCGCCGCCGGTAGGACACCCGGATGTCCCGCCCGGCCCAGGACGTGATACTGCCAAATGTTGTCGGTCGTGCTGAGCGCTAGCGCCACCACCACCACCACGATAACGATGAACAGAGGCGAGCAGGAGCATCTCTACCGCCAGTCACGCAATCTACGGCTGCAGCAGCAGGAAGCGAAGGCCGTACAGCAGCAGCAACCACCATTCGCCAGCGGAGCTCGCCACCAGCAGCGCCACTACTCCTACGGCAACATCCAACAGTACATAAGTGGCAGCGGCGGCGGCGGCGGCGGCACGGCCGGAAGTGGTTCGCTGATGATCGCCCGCGGCCTGGGATCGTTCACGTTGGAGACCGACCAGGGGGGAGTGGGTGGCTCCGGGGCGTCCGCCTGTGATGATCTGGTGCTGAGCGTGCTCAAGTCACCGGTGAAGGAGACGACGAACCTGCTGCCGGCGGCGGCCAGCAACAGCAACAGTCGCAACATTTCCGCCAGCCCCAGCGCCGGCAGCAATGGGCTCGGGTTGGGCGGTGGGTCGTCCACCCAAACGCCCAGCCCGGGGGGCGGTGCGTGCGGGGCCGGCGGTTCGTCCGGCGGCATGATTAGCTACCGGGCGCTCCAGGGATCGGAGGACGATCTGGTGGACGACATCGAGTCGGCGATCGAGACGACGGAACTGAACGCGAACGACTCGTACCGATCGCTGCAACCCCTTCAACCCGGAGGCGGCAGCGGTGGAGGTTCCTCTTCGCCCCGGGCCCTTAAGTTTCTGAGGCGCTTCCGGCCGAGCAAACCGGCGAGGACCTTCGAGCCGCACCATCGGCGGGTACCGACGCCGGTTAGGCGGAAGAACCGGAGCCGATCCCGGTCCCGGTCCACCGACATTCTGGACGGTGTGGGGTCCGTGCAGGGGGACCTCGATGATGACGTCGACCTGGACGTCGATGACGTGAACGGGCTGGGACCGTCGGTCGGGGATCCGCTCGGTGCCGGCGGAACAATCGGCGTTGGTGCCGGTGGCGGGACGGCCGGCGGAAATGGCAACGGTGGCGTCGGCGGTAAGAACCTAGGCGTCCCGAACCCCTACTACCCGATCGCCCTGCCCATCGACCAGGCGTTCAAGGCCAAGTACGTGTTCCACCATCGGCGCGGCAAAACGGTCCAGGAGCGGTTCTACGTGTTCCTCGAGCATCCCGTCGGGTGGCTCTGTTTTGTGTACCACTTTTCTGTGTAAGTACCACGGGGTCAGGGTCGGCGGCAGGTGGTCGTCGGTGGGGCCGGGGAATCTACCTTCGCAATGCAAATTAGAATCGTAACAACCTATGATTTTGAACCATTTTACTCCAGGAAGGCTCTCAGCAGGAACGGAACCAAGAAAACATAAGCAGCAAATCAAGAAATATCAACAATGGAATAAATATTGGAAATGGCTAAATTGTAAAACCAAAACACAAACATGCTACTAGCATAAACAAACATTAGTCAACAACTGCTATGTTCAATAAGTTTTCCAAAACACCGTTCGGACTCTCCTAATGATTCCTAATGCACTAAAAGTTTCGGAAAACGGAACAGAAAATAATCTCTTAAATCTACTTTTCCGGCACCCGGCGGCTTGGAATTCAATCCATTTATCAAATCTTTTAAGGCACTTTGCTCTGTAAATGCCCATGGCGTCACTATGTTCCAAAGGTAGACAAATGCTCCCAATCGCGCTGCTGAGATCATGAACGACTCGTTAAAAACTTTCATTCCGAGATAGAGGCCCACGATAAGCAGGCTTCGTGACAGGTTTTGATGAAACGAAACGGAAATTCCATTCGCGCGCTCTCTCACTCTCACTCTCTCTCTCTCTCTCTCTCTCTGATGATCCTCATAAATCTCATCGAAACGAGCACGGCAGGCTAAGTAGGCTGGCAACGTGGGCAGCATTATTGATTGCCTGTCAAACACTTACCGGCCGAACCGAGCCCGAAGTGTCGGAGCTCGCAACATCCGACAAGGCTTAAGCAGTACCCGTGGTACCATCACCGGGTTCATCCCACCGGGTAGCTGGGGTTTCGCCAACTTCGAACGGCGGCCGATAGCTTGTCTGTTTAATTAATAAACCACGTAACGACATAATTTTGTGTACTTCGCGCAAACTTTCTACCCGTCGCCCGACGCGAGAGTAAAATCAGTGCAAATAATGCCACTGAGACCTCTGAGGCAGGGAAGGAAGATAAACGACCAACGACGGCGGCACAGCAAGCATTCCCTTCCCTATAATGTGACAATAACACGTAGAACACTGCGGGGGGGGGACTGCCATCAAGGTGTTCGAGCCTGGTCCCCAGTAATCTGCTTTCCAATCACAAGCCCCGCGGAAGACGCCATCTTGGCGACCGTCGGTGGGTTCTTGGAAAATGGCCGGTCTCGTAGAGGTCATGCGTTCCATCGCAAACACACGCGCTCTGGCGTGGCATTAATTAATGGCAGCTCCTGGCAGCTCAGCATCGGGCCCGGGTAAAGCGTTTCACGGCAACGGAACGAATGTATTTTTAATTGCATTCGTATCTTCGCCTCCTGTGGGTGTGTAGCGCATAAAATGAAGGTGTCCCGCAGAATACGCAGTCTCGCAGCGTAAAGAACGATTCCGAAAACGTCATTCACGATGTGCTTCAAGGGCAACTCCTCGTCGCACGGCGATCCGTCTTTTCTAACGATCCCGGTACCCGAACCCGGCACCGGTGCTGCACCGGTGTGGGAAACTTTATACCATAAGCATAACCCAAGACCTGCGGGTCTTATGCTGCTGGGTGTTTGTTATGCCAACTTCAGATTGGAACCCACATGAATGCACCGCCAGGAGGGTGCGCCAGGTTGTTATGTGCCCATTCGAGGGCTCTCTCGTTGCTGTGTAGTCTCCTTGGAGGGCTTGGAAAAAAGCGGGGCTTTGTGTGGTCTTGTAGTAATCCTTAACACCCTCCAGCACTAACCTGTTCTATAATCAAGTTCTGATAAGAAGGCAACCAGAAGCCCTGATAAACCATGGAAAACTTAAAATAATTATTTTCAACAACACAGAAAACCAAGGGATGGCATTTAATTTTTGAGAACGGCTTTGAAGTTTCTACAACTGTTATCTCAACAAAAGTGGCTTCCCTAAGCAAACCGGCAAATGTTGGCCACGAAAAAGCACACAATTGGGTTCGCTTTCGGTGTCCACAAATTGGCGGGTCGGGGCCGACTTGCGCTGGTGCGTTACCTCCTCCGAGAAAGTTTGTCGTCAACTTGTTGAGCCGCCCTTTGGCGAAAAACTTTTCACGCACGCACACCCCGGGGGCTGTCGATGTCGAGGCACGGCACGAACCACAGACCACGAGCCTCCAAGTCCAAGTTGAATCCTCGGAGTGTGTCTTGGCGGCGCGCAGCAGCCGCGACTTGGCGTTGGCGTCGAGTTCGAGGGTTCGAGCTACGGCCTGGCGATGGCAAAGTGAATGTCTTGAACAGAAAATTGACTCTAATCTAGGGCTTAAAGTTATGCCTTTCTGCGTTTGACAAACCAATGGGGCGGCCGCCTGTTTTTTGGAACAACTAGGCACCGGGTGTTCAAGCTAATTCAGTGATTGCCGTACTGGCGTCAGATCTGCACTCACATTGAGGGGCCACTGTTTCTGAGAAGCTAAATTGCTAAAATCTTTCGTTCGCCGTACATTCGACGGCCAGTTAAAATTGGAACAGTACGCTAAATATAGCATCCTTTTAAGAGGATTTGTCTCGCATCGTCGATGAATGACGATTTCGTCCAAATTGTGGCGATCGAGCGTAGCGTGTACCACGGCCAGCTGGCCGAGCTCCGTAAGCCCAAGTCCATTAAAGGTGTAGGTCCATCGCGGCGTCCATTTGTCCCTACGTTACATTCTTCAAATAATTGGCACGGTATTTCTCGTTGGCACCGGTGAATTCGAATTTTGTCCTTTCGGGTGATCTTTGCAAAAATCAATTCCAATTCATTTCAGCGGAACGGCGGAATTTCATAAATTTTACACCAAAAATACTGTTCCCAGCGAGAGAAAGTGAGCCAGAGAGAGAGAGATGGAATGAAATTCCTCGTCGGTTCGGTTACGGCCGGGAAGCAATTTCAGGTATTTAATTTTCCTCCGGCAGCGAGGCAGACACCGAAGAAGCCATATTTTTCGTTGAAGCCGCCAGTTTTCGATGTTGACGTCGACGGGTGGTACCGAAAATCGATTGGACCGCCTGTGTGAGCGTGGCAAGCTTACGTTATTATTTGAGCCAACCAACGCCACAGTTCGGCAGAGTCTGGAAACTGGAGCCCTTTTTGGAAGTGGATCCGCCGCAACGCGGACGCGGAGAGAAGACGAATCTAAATCCTTTCATCAATCCTTTTCATAATCTGCCGGCCAAAGTGGTGCGATGATCTTGGCCCACCCGACAAAAACCCGTCCGATCGATCGAGAGCTCCTTGAATGGGTTGAGATGCACATCGTTCCGTTCGAGGTGCTCGCTTCGTTCAACGTCTAGCTTTAGATAAGGATTTTCGAGGATACTGCCCCGGTGGGACTGGTGCCTTTTTCCGGCCGGCGGGTTTCGTTGCCCGAGTATCTGTACCCTTTCGAGGCTCGCAGTGTACGAACGAACCGGTCGGAACGCACACTGGACGTGCCTGGCCAGGGCTTTAGCACGGCTTCCGAAGCAATGGGCCCGTTGATTTGTCTCGCTGCTATTCGGTAACATTTTGAGGCGGTTTTGGAGCATCTCGGTGGCGTTTGGACAAAAAAGTCCAAAGTTAAATCAATCAAAACTCAGGTTTCAAACGGATGGAGGCGCCTAGCCCTTGGTAACATTTTTGTATGTTGCAATGGTTTTCTTTGCACTAAACAGTACAAAAGCAACCTATCTTCGCATGGCCACTCAATAAGGGCGGTGTATTGTCACTTATAACCGGGTTTGCTAACGACCCATGTTTTTGTCCTTCCGACAGCGCGCTCAACCCACTGTGCAGTTCCATCCCATCGGACAGCCGATTGATTTTGTGTGTGCACCAAACTGAAGCGATCCCCCAAGCCAGACGTGGCAGCATCCTCTGCAGCTGCTGCTGCTGCTGCTGGAACTTCCGACAGCGCGCGTTGGAAATCCAAGCACCGTTCCATTACATTAATCTAAAATTAATGTGTACCTTCTTTTCGGCTTCGGCGTCGACGGATGATGGATCACGTTACAACCGGGCCCTGCGATATCCTGCGTCAAGAGCCACCGGGTGGCGGTGGCCTGTGAACCGATTTCCCCCGAAACCGATAAGAGCTTAATATACATTGGCATTACCGTCCGCGGGCCACGCATCAAAGCGGTGCAGTACGCATTTCGCGCCACTCGAAAGTGCAGCTGGAGCAAAAACATAAAATCAATTGAGACCAACGGGCGAGGGCACCGGGCGAGGGGGGTATGCCCGAATATTCCCGAACACCGGAAAAACGAAACGAAATGGAAAATGTGCCAACAGATTGAAATGTCATTCGCATGGGACCCACGCATCAACTATTCACATTTCGGTAACAAATGGGTTTTCAATCACTCGGAGCCCACCGGAAGTCGGAATGGGTTAATGGGTTTATCGATCCATTCTGGCCACCGCTCGGTGAGCGTGTGAATGTATGGCTTTATTTTCGTGTCACTTTTGCGTTTGACTATTATTAGGCCAGCCAGCCCAGACCGGGCCGGCATCATCGGAACGTGCAGCGTTTGATGAATGGAAGGGATTTATGGGGCCAAACCCAATACGAGTTGTTGGCACAAATTGTCACGGTGACGCTGTCGATGAAACTAATGAAGTTTAAAATTCGTGGTCGCTTCAGAATCCACACGAGCGGGCTCCACTGTCCGTTCGGAGTATTTCCCATTCGCTCGCTCGCGCTTTTCGCGGGGAAGTTCGTCGCCGACATTCGGTGACAGCTTCTGTCAGCTGCACTCGAAGCGCCCCCGGGGCTGCTGCCGCTCATCGTCACCGTCAGCGTCACCGGGAGCGACCCGTCAGCAGTCGTGATCCTTTCGGACGAGACAGTTCACCCGACACGGTGGGTCGATTGCACAACTCACCTCAGCCGATTGTGCACTTCCCGGAACGTGCGCTGTGGACGGCTTATCCGACAGCGTAGACGAGCGTGGGATAAGCGCCAGTGAGTTAGTCACCCGGCCAGGTGGTGGTCGCCGTCGGAGCATAAACTGTACATTTTTTATTTCTTTCACCGGTTCGAAATTGTGGCATATTTTGTGGGTTAAATATTCAACCCGCAGCGAGAAGATAGCGCAAGGTTTTCCCCTCGGCACTCACTCGCGATATTAACTTCCCGGAAACCGGCGGCAAACGGAGCCCGGATCTCGGGCCTGCAGTTGGCAACCGACACACACAAACGCCCGCGTATGTGCCCCGGACTCAACCGGATTATCCCGGGAGATTGTTTTTGGCGTCAACAGGCGACGTGGCCGTGTCCGTACCCTACGTGTTCGCTGCTCTAAATTCCATTTTCCGACGTGTGATACATTTTCCATCAAACCGGATGGCACGATTACGGGGTGGTACGACGTTTATGGTGTATGTTTTGCTTGCCTGCGTGGCGTCGGGCGAACGACAAAAAAGGAACGCCCGGCGAAGGTATGAATAAAAAATGGAGCCAAAGTTTGGCGATGTGAACAAAGAACCGATCAGACGCAGTCACACCGGATCCGGTTGGGTTTTGCTACGGATGTCCTGTCACTGTGCTGCCCGTTCGTGTAACCCATAAACCTACATTCATCGGCCACACGCGGTCCGATTAAGAACCGTCGACGTGGAATGTGCGACCGAAATGAAGACCGTCCGTCGCTCCGTTGAAGACGATCGTAAAGATGATGACCTCAGGAGGCTCATGGCCAGCAGCCCATCATAAAGCATCCGCGTGGTCACCGGGAACACCAATTTCGCAAAGTGCAACCAACTGAGCGCCAACTGTGCCGGAATGCAACGGAATCGCTTTTACGGTGATTCATTTGGCGTTTTTTATTGCAAAACGAAACCCGTTAAAAAGTCGGACTCTAATTGCGAGTCTCGCTTTAAAAAACCCCTTGGCCCTCTTCTTTACAGTCATGGCGAGCAGGACCAGATTTTCAATCAATCGTCGTAGGAAATAAAAGAACCCGCCTGAACGAGATGAAAAGGATTGTGTCTTCGAAACGTCAAACAATCGGTCGTTAATTCTTTGCCACTTTCGTTACTAATTCTGCGCTTTCTTTCGCTCTCATTGTTTCCGCCAGGTTTCTGCTCGTGCTGGTGTGTCTGATATTTAGCGTACTGTCGACGATAGACGAGTACAGTAAGTTCGCGAACGAGACCTTGTTCTGGATGGAGATCTGCCTGGTGGTGTTCTTCGGCGTCGAGTACCTGGTCCGGCTCTGGTCGGCCGGCTGCCGCTCGAAGTACATGGGCTTCTGCGGCCGGCTACGCTTCATCCGGAAGCCAATCTGTATCATAGGTAAGTCTCCGGAAGGCTGGCAGAAATAACAGAATGGCGCAATCTGGACCGGTTGTCGATTTGTTTAATGAAACGGCCACTCAAAGGCCTGGGCTGGGATCCTTGCGCACAGAGGCAATTGATGCTGCTGCTGCTTAACATTCGCACTGCAAGGCCAGGGAACGTTGGAATGGTACAGTTCGTGCTATTCAATTCTGAGCAGGGCAGAGGCACACTGCCGACTAAAACTATTGAACTACGGCCTTCGTTTAACGTCGAGCTTTACTCGACGTTTACTTTGTTAAATCCATTCCTACATTCACAAAAAAGAAGCTAATTTAAGAAGCTTAAGAACCTTCGCCTTAATCTTATTCACTCTTGGCAATGCTTGAGTAACGGAACTGAAGTTCGCATATTCAAACGGAATGCATAGAGAACCTCTCGGAAAAGCACTAACGCTGCAAGAAGGTTCACCCGCAAAGAAAGTTCCATTAAGCAAAGAACCAATTTATTCTGAGTCGATAACTTGAACTCCGGTACTACGAGTGTGACACTTCCTTAACTTCGCACCAAGATATACGATGGCGGATGGCCCGGAAGGAAGGTTCATAAAAACGTGCTAGAAATGTGTGTGAAGTTTGAAACCATTTTCCAATCAACAGCAAAGGTGCAGGATCCTTCTCCGAGGCGCCGACTCCCTTCTGCTCGGGTGTGTGCGTGCCAGGGAGTGTGTCACCTTTGCGGTAGCTAATTTCGAATTCATTAGAAAACTAAATTAAAACACGACACTTCGATTCGAAATGCATACACTCGTACATATTTAACTTCCGAGGCACTCAGGAGGGAGTCGCCCCGAGTGTGCATTCGCGCAGGAGTCCTCCCGAAGCAAGAAGGACTCCCATCAACGGGCTGACGGGTGGCGCCGGCTGAGGAAGACATGTTTAATGCAGCCCCGGGTGTGGGGTCCTTTTCTTTTTCCGTTGGGTCCTTTCAACACCAGAACACCGGGCCCCGGGTGGGTTTATGCTCTGCGTCAATTCCGGTCACGGTCTTGCTCCACACGGATCCTCCGTCCGCTGGACGCGACCAGGGGGCGTCTCTCGGTTTTTTATGCTCCCCCTTTTTCGAGCTGTTCTGGAGGGGAATTTCAGCGAGCTCCTGGCTTCGGTGCTAATGTACTCTTCGGTGCGCTCGATTTTTCTTTCCCCGTCCGTCGCTGCCGGTGGCCAACAAATGAGCAGCCATTTACGGGGACACCACCTCCCAGGACCCACGGCCACTCTCACGGCCTGTGCATAAATAATGGCGCCAACCGGCTTGCTTTCGGCTCATCATTTAACCGCTTCTTCGCACGCCCGAACCCAATTGTCCACGGCCAACACATTTTTGGGGCCAACCCCAAAGCATTCGCCGAATATTCGGCGCCTTTCAAACGAGAGTCGTTAGTGGTTGTACTTTGACCGTCTCTCTCGCTCTCTCTCTCTCTCTCTCTCTATCGGGTGCAGTTTGTCAACCTGGAACCTTTCGGCGATCCGGGGGTTCCGCGTGGTGGGCCCAAACTATTAGGCAGGCGGTCAGCGCGTATGAATTATTCATGAGACCAGCAGCAGCATTGGAATGTTCTTGCCGACCACGGCAAGGACCGGTCGGTGTGACCGTAGCACATGTTTCGCACTGCACTCGTTGTGGACCAAAAGTGAAACAACTCGCGATGGACCCCAGAAAGACACACTCCGCACCCGGCGAGCTGCGATTTTCTTCCCACATTTGTCTCGTCTTTGCACTCGGCCAGGACACCACTCGGTCGTCGGTTACCTCTCATTAGCATTTCGAATTTTTAGCTCCTGCCACCCCAGACGTGTTTCGCCAAAGTTGCGCCGATTGTTGCGTGGTTGCTGGCCGTCAACCGCTTTCCACTTTCTGGCGGCGATGGCCTTGGGGCTCCAATTCCTATCTCAGGTGCGCTTTGTTGGGCCCGCGGCACTGCGGCAAGCCCTATCGGGAGCTTTCTTCTTCACTCACAAGCGAAAAAAGGCGGAATCCTTCTCTGTGCAGTAGGACTGTTTGGTGGTCTTTAGGCGGCTAAAAATGGAGCGACTTTGGCGAAGAATTAATTGAGGTACGGGTCCTCCCGCCGGGTCCGAGCAGGGTCACCGGAAAATGAATTCAAATGGTAATGGCTTGCCTCCGGCGCAGGAGCCCTGTCCTGTCCTGTTCAAATATTATAATCGACACGCCAAGGATTATGAATTTCGGTCACTACGACACACCTGCAACCTGCAGGAGGTGCCAGGCACTTTGTGGCCACCGTTGGACCTAATGCTTGTGGCCGTCGGTAAGGTCAATTCAAGCAGCTCGCGGGAAGTGCCACTAATTCCGTTCCGTTGCTGTACATTTCCCCAGGCCGGGCAGGATTCTTCGGGGAAACGGAATTAGCCCGACTGACGGTATGATTAATTTTGATGACTAAATAAAATTCCTGGGCAACCATTCGTGGTTCTGAGATGGTGCACCGTCGGAAGCTCGGCATAACCTCCTGGGTTATAGCCGAGCCAGAGCTTAAGTGAACCCCGAACGGAACGCACTCGCAGTGCTGTGTTCAAAGTTGCTGCTTACAATGGGAACTGACCGAGCATGTGGCAACCCAATTACAACATAATTTTGTGTTGCCAATTAAAATTGGTAAAACAGTTCCTGTTGCACCACTGGCCAGGGGATACATGGTTTCACGGAAGGCGATTAATAAAAGTTGTCCAAAGGCAAAACTCAACCCCAATTTTATGCTTTCTCTTGTTTTTGTCTTGTTGAGCGAGAAAAGGATGTCCACCGTGGCACCGAAAGTTCCCGGAAACAATTATTACTTGTCCTAGAGGAGGGTACCCGAGTTGAGGTAAAACTTTGGAATGCACATTAATTATCTCTACGCCCTCCAGCGGCGAGAAGGCCAATCAGAGGGCCAAAACCCAAGTGTGCCCTGCAGCACCTGGTAGGGAATCCTCTCTGGAGTTTTCCCGAAAACTCCGTCAGATGGGAGCCGCCCTGCACTAGGATGCATTCGCATTCGCAGAATTTCAGATGAACATGTTTGTGGAAACCAATTCCATTCACTTTCCGGGATTTCGGGTTATGAGTTCATCATTAGGCTGCGCTGGCGTCCACACAGTAAAAACCTGTGGATGGCAACGCCGCCAGTGATGCCAGTCCAACTCGAAACGAAACTCACACAATGATCCAGCTCTCTACGCAACCTCAACAAGTGCCTGAACAGAAACAAAAGCTCCAAATGGCTTGGACCCGGAATCCGCAGCAAACGATAGACTTCTTAAGACGCGTTTAATCCAAACCTAACGGTGAGGGAAGTTTGCAGCGTAACTTGTTCGACATAAAGCTTCGTGCTCTTGTTCCGTTCCAAGTTCCAAGAGCATTGGGGTTTCTTTTTCCCACACCAAACATACTTGTGCACGGGCCGGAGCAGTTTTCCTTTGATTTTCCTTCGAACTTTGAACATCTGTTGAACCGGTTCCGGTCGAGCGTGGGTTGTTGTTATTTCTTGCTTCTCTTGTTCCGTTTCGCGCTAAAAAGGCGTCCGGCTTTAATGGTCTAGCCATTGGTGTGAAGCGAAAAAATCAAAGCGAGTGCTGATGTGAAACTTCCTGAAAGCCGTACCGTTGTGTGGCACGGCCATACGTATTTTCTCTCTCCGCACAAAGGCGGCACAGAAACTTTGCAGTGAAAAAGTACTCGCTGCCAAAGCTAGCCGAATGGACTCTCTAATGGGTAAGATTTTCTTTTGGTTGTTAAAGCTTTTATGCTGCTGCTTAGTTTATGGTTGTGCTGAAAGCAATGCTCGCCATCAATCCGTGGCCTCGGTGGCCTCGCATCCTTTTTACTTTTGCAGCGAATCGCAGGATTCGAAAATCTGTACCAATTTATAGTTTTACTTTATATGCATTGCTTTAATTTGAGACCTCCATATCCTTGTGTTTTAAAACTAGCTGTTCCCGGCGTGTGTTGCCACGCCTCATTTCATTCTCATTCCTCCTTAACGGTGTCTGGTGTCGTATTCGATCGGCTTCCCTTCTCACTTCCCGGTTGGTACATGGCCAAATTCGCATGACTTGAATTTGGTTCGATTTGTTCGAAAACACCCTGAATTATACTGAATTTTATGTTACGTTTGTATGGGAGCCTCTCCCGAATGGGAATTCCCCCTCATTAAATAGAGATCTAACTGTTCTCTTTGCTTTCAAATCGAGATTAGTTTTCAGATGGTAAACGCTAATTAGTGATAAGCTACCGTCTCTGAGAGCTGTTATGTCAGAGCTGTTTTAATTATCAACTGGTTTACTTAAAAAAGTGAACTTTTTTTAAAAATATCCGAAAAAATCCGACAATTCCATGTGAGATGCGTTTTTGTTATACCACATTTTATAGTGACTTCGCGGGAACGCCGTCCGAACGCGACTAAAAAGTATCCTATGTCTGTCTCCTGGTTCTAAACTATCTCTCCACCAATTTTAAGCCGTTCTTAAGTTATAAATAGTGTAACTAACACATCTTGCTTTTATGTTTTTATCGACCAAAACCGGGAGCTTAGCGATTTGCCACGTGCGCAGATGATAAATTGTTCACGGAATGTGATCATCAGTTTCGCTGGCCCCGGACGTGGCCCGGTCTCTATGGTGCACAGACAGTAATTGTACCGAGTGACCGCAGAGCAATTTTTACCCTCTGCCTGTTTCTTACCCTTTTGCAACCATTCTCAAATCAACTTTTCGTGAACGCGCCCTGTCGGGAACCGGAAATGGCACTGTGCAGATGTGACCATTCGTTGTGAGCCACACACGCCCGAGAACGATCTGTGTGCAGTTTATTTCGAAATAACGCCCCATAAAATGGTGCACCATCAGCACTGGCACGTAATTTCATCAAAGTTTTATCAGCACGAACATTATTGAATGTTATTACGGCCGGGCGGTGGTGCCATTGTCGAGCTGGAACCGGTTATGATGCGGCAACCGGCGAAGGTAGCACTAGTTTTCGGAAGCCGAACTAGTTTTCGAGAGCGCACAACGGAAAATTAATGTGCACAGTCATCAAAAGAAGCCGGGCCGGGTTATTGGTGCAATTTCGACCGCGGGCTGATGTTTTGAACCTGTTTTCCGTTCGACCGTCCGTTGAGGGGCTTACGTTTGCCCGGTGACCCCTTTTGTTTGTCATCCGCGTGTGGTGGGCCGGAAACTCACCGATGGCTCAATAATGTTTGGAGTAATTTAGCTAATTTGTGCACCGAATTGTGGTGCAGGATCAAGGGCTGGCCCAACCGCCAACGTGCGGCTGTCGCGGCAGGTAGTCATCCACTTAGGTGAGTTAAGTGGGCTGATTAGAACCGAATTACTCTCACGGAAAAACACTCACTACCAAGTTTGTGTTGGCTAGCGAATAGAAACGAGGTAAACGACGTCTTCTAATTTGCCCAAAATATAATTTCTTATTCTCTACCAATTTGTCCTAATGAGGAATGTGTTCAGCAAAACTTACTCACAGTACATTGATTCCAACTTCTATGCTTGTCGGAAAAGTTTGCCAAAAAACACTTATTGTAATGCCATTTCAGCATTCGATGGCGATTCGAATTGGCAACTGTAAATAGCGGCGTAACGCAATGCTCGGGACGATGTGTCGCTTATAACGCTTTCCAACAAAATAACAAATAACAAATAACAAATAACAAATCCAAAACGATGAAGATGTACCAGTCTTACTTAAAAAAATTGAATGAATGAACTGAATGAAAAATTAAGATATCAGTAACGCTACCGTAACGCCTATACGCAGTCATCGCTTAACCATATAAAAAAGCTTTCAAAGTTTGTCAAAAATAAATGATTGGGCTGACTGACCAGTATGGAAAGTGTGCCGGTGTGAAAAGGTGTCTCAGAAATCGTAGGCTTCTTGGTACCACCAATATTGTGCTGACCCCCAAGACTGCGATCTTCTCAGAACCTCACCCGATTAAAATATGTTGGGCCGTCAGAAAGTGAAACCTCAGAGAATCCTGTTTTGGGAACCGCATATGTTAGCTATTCTGATTGTCCTGCCTTATGCAATCTTCAGCCCTTAACATCTTCATCCCTATCCTTGAAGCGACTTTCACCACCCTTTGCCCTGGTTTGACTCGATAAGTGAACATTATTCTCGTATTTGCGAGATCATTTGGCACACTTACCGTGGCGTTGTATTTTTAGGACTACTTCCCCACCTCGCATTGGGGTCTAGGTTTCGGTAACGATGTTTGTTCCCGACACGGTTATGTACAGAACGGAACGGAACGATTTTGTAAATTAACACAGCTTGGTGCGTGCTATTTTGAGCCCATTTTGCTTCATTTTTCCCGCCCCAAAACACCCGAAGACCCGAAGACCGCACCCCCGGACCGCAGACAATTAACGAGTAAATATTTGTCAATCACCATCACCGCATCCTGCAGCAGTCTCTTTGCGGTTTTCGGAGCCCAACATCTTTGTCGGTGCCGTTTGCTAATTTGGTAGCGAATAAAAAAAAGAGCCCGTCCCCAGGTCGAGGCACGCGTCCTTTTTCACGTAGCCGGAGTCGCATGATTCGGCTTCAAGCAACTTCTTCACCGGTGTCGGTGAAGGGTGTCTCTCTCGTGCCGGGGGCCCAAATTGGGTCAGTAATCAAGCTTCTTTTTCGTCCATGTTTTCGTAAAGTTGACGCTTTAATTGGTCGACGTTGTGGTCGGGAAGTAGTTTAATGCGAGCTGGCCCAAAACGATTTACGGGTAGTCGTCGGGCTACCGGGCGTCTCCGTTTCAGGTTTTCCTTGTTCCTTTGAGCCGCTCGCTTTGTCGAAGCTGTCGGAGCGTGTTGGTTGACGGGCGACCCAAGCAAACAGGCCGTCGTCGCCGTCGCCCTACTTTTGGCCATTAGAAAGGAGCCCGGAGTCCGGTGACCAAAGTTATGGATTGTTTTCGCCCCGCTCACAATCGTCGTCCCGGTGGTCCGGAGGCGTCCGTGGCTTCCGTTTGTCGTGCTGTGCTGTTTTACTATTTTATAATGAGCCTTTATTTCGGTGGCCCTACCGGGGTGCCATTATGCTGTCACCGCCGTATTGGAAGCCATTTGGTTGTGGGGTGTGGTGCCGATACGACCATGAGTCCCCGAATTCGCCGGCCGTCGGTGAATGCAAAGTACGTGTCACGGAAATGTGTTTAATGAAAACGAATGGAGCGCGACACGGCCGACGGTGGCCGGCACATAAAGCACGGCACAATGAAACATGGCCAGCTGATGGCGGTAACGAAAGCGGTACAATTTAACGACTACAATTTAAGGCACTGCCCATCGCTGTTGCCACCGGCCTGGTGTCTAATCGGCCCGGCCCGGGAAGTTCTGACTCCCATGGGCCGTTCGGCATGGGGAAAACTTTTCCCTGATGCTTCGCCGGCAGTGATAGCGAATTGAAAGTGATGATTTCCCGATAATTACCCGCGATTAGCGACGTTTGGTGCGCCATTTTCCTCACCATCACCAGGACGAGAGGGAGACTTTGTCAACAGCAAAACGTCGGTGCTGCAGCTCTCTCTACTCTCTACTTCAACCCCACCGTTTATTCACGTCCATTCTCGTGGCCACCCATTTCAAAGGGACCAACGATTAATTTAAAACAATGTTTAAAGCTCCCACTCCCCCCGAGGGGGTCCTCGGTGGACGGTTTTGGGAAAATTGAAATCCCAACCAAACAGCCAACAAGCTGTCGCGGTGGGCAATAAAAGATGTCCACCATTTTATGATGATTACCAGCAGCGGCAAGGGGGTGATGAGGGCGATTTGGGGTGCGGTTTTATCCCGGGGACAGAGGACCACCTGTTTGTGGGATCCGGAGGTAAGTACAAAAAAGGGAACAAAGATCTTGGACCATTTTTGCTTTGATTCTCTCAGGCATTCGCCCGTTCAAGGATTCCCCTCAAAACCGGCCGGCCCCAGGCTGCAGGGCAGGATGATAGGAATTTTTATTTCAAGAATTTGGCATCCTGCCCTTAGGGGATCCTGCATTGAGCGTCCTCGACGGACAGTTGAGTGGATCCTCGGAACGGGAATAAAATACAAATTTAATGCTCCACACGTGAAACGTGGTCATGTTTTGTTTTGTAACCGTATCGGATCCTGAGGCATAATGCAGAGCAACGCTTTTCTCTCCTTTTTGGGGGGGGGGGATTAAATTTAGCCATTTACCTCCATTTTGATCGATCCAGAACGAAAGGCATTACAAAATCAACCTATAGCGAACCCAAAATGTACAGAAATTTACTGCTAATTTTAAAGTGAATCAGAATGCATACTAAAGGTCACAATTTTGAGCCATCTCTGTATCAACCAAATGTGTGTTTTAGATTATTTCATGCACCAGTTCCAACCATTTCCCCAAACCGAAACCGAACCATTGTTGAATCCTTGAGCATTCATCTTTAAATTTTTGATGAATCCCTACCCAAACGAACCGACGACTGGTGCAAAACTTTTGTAATGGTCCACACGACGGTCTGTGGGGTCTGATTGCTCCGGAAAAACGCAGTTCCAAGAACCCCGACGTAACTCGTTTTCAGTGGCTCCGCTCCGAATCCAGTGCGACTCGCTCGCCGGGCAAACTTTTTTATGCGACTTCGAATGAATGCTCTCCGCTCGTTAAGCTGCGTGTATATTTTACGATGTAAAAATGGAAAAATAAATCACCACGAAGATCTTGCGCTGCCAGCCAAACCCTTTGCTGCGTGTCCTTTGGGCAAGTCTTCCCCCATTTGTCATCTCGCATCGAGCCGAGTCGAGTGCGGGAAGCTCAAACTCTCTCTCTCTCTTCCGAACGATTGATGATGATGTTACGGCTCGGCCCCGTATTTGCATCGGGTACGGGCGGGAGTCACAATAAACGGACCACGAAAGGAGCTTCTCGAAATTGAAAACATTCATTTGTCAGTGTCCTGCAGCGGATCGACGACGACTAGCTCTCGGCGCCCCAAGCAACTTTTCCCCAAGTCAATCTTGCTTAACTAAACTTCCACACTTGAGATGGTTGGTGTGTGACAAACGCCAGCTGCAAACTTTCACCACCCAAACTACTGGGGCTGGGCATCGCAGCCATTACAACTTTTTCCATCAACCGAACCGAAGTCGAGCTGCCTGAAGTTGGCTGGCCGACAGAAGAGCTGACAGATTTGGCACCCAACCAGCGATAGGAAGATGGGCCATAAGAAAATGATGAGTCCCGTCGAGAGCTCAATAACAAATGATGTCTTTTTCTTCCCCAGATCTAATCGTAGTGGTAGCGTCCATGGTTGTGCTGTCCGTCGGCTCAAATGGTCAGGTGTTTGCGACGAGCGCGATCCGGGGCATCCGGTTTCTGCAGATCCTGCGGATGCTGCACGTCGACCGGCAGGGTGGCACCTGGCGGCTTCTTGGGTCGGTGGTGTTCATCCACCGGCAGGTGAGTTCGACCGGTGAGAAATCTGCGGTCCGTCAGACAGTAACCAACGAACGTATCGCCCGCAGGAACTGATCACCACGCTGTACATCGGGTTTCTGGGGCTGATCTTCAGCTCGTACTTTGTGTATCTGGCCGAGAAGGACGTGCTCGGGCCGGACGGGAAGGCGGACTTTGCCAGCTACGCCGACGCGCTCTGGTGGGGCGTCATAACCGTGACGACGATCGGCTACGGGGACACCGTGCCGCAGACGTGGATGGGCAAGATCGTCGCCTCCTGCTTTAGTGTGTTCGCAATCTCGTTCTTCGCACTGCCGGCCGTAAGTCAAGCCGAACGACACCAACCGACACCCGGCACACTAATAGCGAGGGTCTTTCTCCCGCTAGGGTATCCTGGGGTCCGGATTCGCCTTAAAAGTACAACAGAAGCAACGGCAGAAGCACTTCAACCGCCAGATACCGGCCGCCGCGATGCTGATCCAGTGCCTGTGGCGCTGCTACGCCGCCGACAAGAGCTTCCACAGTGACGCCACCTGGCAGATCTACGTCAAGTCGAGCGACAACGGCACCGGCAACGGCAACAGCAGCACCGCCCTTCCCTCTCAGTTGGGCAAAGTGAGTGCGATGTTTAGCGGTGTACGTTTGTATGTTTTGGTGGTATTTTCCCTGCATATGCTTCTACACTCACGAACACCAATTATATGAAGAATCACAGTCACAGAAACACACACCGTTTGCCTCTAGGGTGGTTATGTCGTAATGTTCGATTGCATTTGACAGTTGACCGTTTGCTCGTTTGTTTGGATCTTTGTTTGATCCTCGTTCCCTAGCCCATTGGGTTCCCCGGGGGGGCGCTCTCGACGCCAACCGAAGCCTTATGTTGCTTTTTGCCCCTTTCTTTCATTATTTTCTGTTCATTCGGTTCATTTTCCTTTTTGTCTGTGACAGTTTTAGCTTTGGTTTTGGTTCATTCTGATCAATTAACCTACTTTTCTACAAATCATAAACCTTTTGTTTTTGTTTCTCCATTTGTTCGCTCCATTCGGACAACGTGCTCCGGTTGGGCTTCTCTTTTGAACGGGGGCCTTTGTTTCGACCCCGATGACCAACTTTTTTAACATGTCAGTGTCGCTCCCTTGTACGCTGTTTTGCTTTGTGGCCACTGAAGACCCTACCGGCGACATCAGATCAGAACGTCATTATGTCGCGTTTGCGCCCAAAGCAGTCACCCGTTTACATGTTTATCGCCCGGAACATCCTTCGCGTAGGTCTCCGGGACGAAAAGGTACATGTTTTGCCTGACGGCCAACGATGATCCGACCGGGGTTTAGCGTTTTTTTTTTCGTTTCCGGTCAGTCAACCAACAGAAGGCTCGCTTATAATCCATTCCCGGTCCCCCCGTTGTATGTGTGCGTGTTGATGTGTTATTGGTGTATGTTAGCTTACTCGTTAGGTGCATGGCTCGAGTGCATCCGGATCGGTGTTCCGTAGAACTGTTTGGTGGCCAATGGGTTTTTGGTGGTAGTTCGTTCGTTAGTAGGACGGCTTGTGCTGATAGATGGCTAATGCTTCTGAATGGTTCGGCGTAATGTAAATAACAGGCTAAATTAAAAGTGCTTTCAAACATCATAACCGAAGATAAATCCCTGTCCAATTTCCCTTACCCCCCCCAATTCAGGATGCAATCTCCAGCAATTCTTGTACTCCTAGCGAAAAAAACACCAATTCGTTGCCCAATTTGTATTAAATTGTCATCGTCCCCAGTCGTTGCGTTGAGGAGGGTTCTGTAACCGAACCCAACTTTGTTCTCTCAGCCACGAAGCTGTCAAGTGATCCTGCGACGGCCATCTCGGTACAGCTGAGACGTGCAAATGGTCCAATCAATATCCACCGCAAGTCACGCGGCGCTTTTGTGCGCAATTTACTGGAGCGTATCCTGTTACGCACGACGATCCGATTTTACACGCTCAGAAGAAGGCGCGCCCATCGCCGTCGTCCCTGTGATGGACGCGTCCTTGTTTGTTGGGATGCAGATTTTACCGGAGTTGCGGTTTCAGCTCGGTAGTATTACCTCGGTTCCCATCCTCATCATCATCGTCATCATCATCAGTGGTTTACTCAGGCAGAACCAACAAGCGACGCTTTGGCTTTCGAGGCGAAGCTCCGCTTTTACGACGGGCGCAACCATTTCGATGGGAAATAAACCAATCAATCAATCAAACATAAACTCGGCCCGGGAACCCAGAAAATCGAAATGAAACAATGGCGTGGGGTTTTTCGAAAGAAAAATAAAGCAATGCGGTGCGCGTGCGGCTGTGATCAAATTTAAATTGTGACAGCTCTCTGAAGTGGTTTCGATTTTCCGCCGGGGGTTCCGGTTGGCAGCCACGAAGCGTCGAGAGCCTTACACGATAGCGAAAGAGCCGGAGAGAGAGAGAGAGAAAGAGAGATAGTGGGAGAGAAAGCCTAAACAAACAGTGGCCCCTAAACATCCCATGCCGAGTGCCGTTTGTTGTTGTCGGTTTGTGAGAAGTTGTTTGAATGTTTTTGTTTATTTCGGCCCGGTGTTTGTGTTTTATTTTGCGCAGCCAAGAGGCAGCCGTTTGATTTGTGTCACCCCTCTTCGGGGAATAAATTATTCAGATGCCAATATTCAAGGGACACACTCACTCCTACAAACGATTCCATGGAACGGACGAAGAAGCGGCGCATAAAACATGCGGCGCTCCACCCTTTTAAAACCCTTCGAAGCTGGCTGTTGCACTGGCCCGGTTCATATTTTTATCGGCACCACAATTTGCCAGCCTGGAACGTACCATTCATCCCAATTCACACCCGATTCACGTTTTAAATTCCGAACCGCTTTGATCGCAAGACGCATGATTAGATAAAGCTCGCGCGATTCCTCGCGAACCGGCTCACCGTAAAGGATTCCGTGTGTGCATCGTGGCCCTGCGCTACGCGAATCGCGAATGACCTAAGGTACGTTAATGTAATTCAATTGGCATTCATGCATTCGATTGCCGTGCCGAGCACCCACATCTTCATTCGGATCGTTCGGTCGTAAAATTCGGTGCCTGAATGACGCACGAGCATAACGCTGTCGGCCCGTTCGGTCGATCCAGCATAAACGTGCCTTTGCAGCGCCGAATCAAATTGTTATAAAATATGAAGTTACCCTCATCGAGTTCAAAAGATTCGGATCCAGCTCGATTTCGCAGGGGTTAACACGTTTCCCATGTCATCAGGTGTACAGATATGGAAATTTTCACTATGAATATTTTAGTACGCTAAAAAAAGGCTTTCAGGCGTTCAGTAATTTGATTTGCTGAAAATAAATGCGTTGTCACCAAAGGTGCGTGCCATCGAACAAATGTTGAAACACGATTTGAGTTGCTGTCCAACTTTAAGCACATACTTTCAGTTGCTTTCCAAGTTCAATTTTGCCAGTCTAATGCTGGAAACATAGAATTTGATATATTAAAATATGAAATAAAATTTAAGAGGCTCAAATCAATCGAACGAGTTGAGCAGCTCCATCGTCTGAAATGAAATGTTGTTCAGATCGTTCCATTGAACGGTCAGCCACAGAGGCCTGATATGGCCCCTAAATCACATGCTTCTAAAACGTTAAACATTAAACTAATAAACCCAACATAATTTTACTATGTATTTGACTCAATCTAGAGCTGTTTTTCTCGCAAAGGCCACCGATTTACAGCGAAAAGTATGCGTCGCCATGCTTGAACTCATATTTAAAGATACATCTCCCATTGATGCCAAACGCCAATTGACATTGCGTGGGGTTGGTCCTGTTTTGTTTCCATTTAAACTTTTCTGCCACGAGCAACGCGCAACGAAAGCAAAAAGTCGTCCTCCAAGAAATCGCTCCGAACGGATGCACTTTTTACGGCTCTGGCAACTTTCTCCATCCTCATTACACGGCTCGGTGCGTAACTGTAACCATCAAACCACTTGGCCGCGCCGTGCAAACTTCGGCGTGCCGGAAAATAATAAATTACGCACGCGTTGCACGGTTTTCGGTCGCCGTAGAAATCACCGACTTGCGCCAGGCGGACTTTCCGAAAAATAAGTACACATTTCCACATTCGGGGTCCCATCGCAGGGAACGAGCCCGGTTGTTCCTGGCGAGTTCCTGCTTTTTGGAGTTATTTTTGACTCGGCTCGACGCGCGGTAAGGCGATTAGTAGCGGAGCAAGGCGACGCCATCAACAAATGATAATTTATTCAAGCCATCCACCGATCAAATTCATTTGCATGTTTCCACTCCGGGCCACCCCTCGTGGCGGAGGAACGATGCCCTTCAGCCATCGAGGGAAGGCGGCGTGTGACAGGAGTTTAATGTTATTTGACGGAAAATTATAATTAACAAATAGCGCCACCGGGCCCGAAACGAACCGAGCCGAGTCGTCTCACAATTCCGACACTCGCTCCTCGCTCGGCTCGGCTAATGCTAACCAATCATGCCAGCTCCCATGCTCGCTTTCATTCATCACGCTCCATCGCGACCGATCCCGGGTGGTGGGAAATGGTACCTTTATGCTGCCGGCCGTCCCAATTCGGTGTGCGAATGAAATGCCCGGCAAACGAAAGAACTCCCAAGAAACGCCATTTTCGCCCGACGCGAGGAGCCCAAGAAACCGGTTCAAGCGGCATTAGCGTCGGTTTCGCCAGCCTCAAGAACACACACCGCACTCCCGGCACAGCGCACTCATCAACGATGATGATGATGCCCCGGTTGCCACACGCCACTTGCCACGTGCATTATTGATGTTGTATGTTGTGCGATCGCACAGCATCGCCTCGTACCGTTTCGCCTCGGTTTCTTTCTGCGATTTGCTTTCAACCCAACTCCCATGGCCGCCACAGACCCACACACGCCATGATCAAATAATAATCACACCTCTCGCCTAACAGCATAATGCTCGGCTGGCAAAATGGGGACGGGATTCAATTCAACGATAACAGCACAACTTCCGCTCGGGAGCCAAAGAAAAGGGCCACGAACGGAGGAACCCATGCCGTTCGACAGGCGTTCCCTTTTCCCAATAATTCAACAAACACTCCTGGCACCGGCGTGGAGCATAAAAATCGAAACGTGACTTTATGCCTTCACACTCCACAGACCCCATAAGTGGCAGGCGAGTCCCATTGTGCCCGGCCAACCCAACAGGCGTTCCATTTTATAAACTGACGGAACGAACCGAACAGAAACAATCGAAAAGAAAGAGAAAGAGAGAGAGAGAGAGAGAGAAAAACCCACACCGGATGAAGGGAAAATGAAAGAAAAACGGTGGGAAAATGGGCCCGAGAAAATATAAATGTATCACGGACCGGCGGAAGCCGACTACTCGAGGGTCTTCTAATGCCGTTCTGTTTTTTTTTTGTGGCAAACCAAACCCCCCACTCCCAGCCATGGAGGATGATGCCGGATGATGATGATGATGATGATGAAAAACTTTCGACATGTTATTGGCGAAAGAAAAGTGGCTTTCGGGCTGCAGGAGTAGCCCGGAAGACGGGTGCGCGCCCTCTTTTTTCCCGGGAACGCAGCGGTTGGCGAACGTCATATATTAACATTCCGCACATCGCCGGTCCCCATTTGCGCCCGGTCTTATGTTGTGGGAAAGGAAACGGAACTTTTCCCAGGGCGTGCGATGCCACAAATGACGAATTATTACATCTGCCGACTGCTCGGCAGGACACGGCGGCCGAGCGAGTGAATGTTGAGGCGAACCGATTTTTCTGTTACTCCAACATTGTAGAATGTGGGGTGCATGCTCCATCAACGCGGTACTCCTCGAGGGGCCACATCCACAATCGGAGGAGCCAGAACCCGGCGTCGAGTGCCGGTGGTGGTACGACAATGTTGTGGTTGTCGAGAGGCTGGCCGACACTCGATCCCACTCTCGTTCGGTCTTTGTTTCTGCGTCGGGACGCTTCGACAGGGCCCCAGACTCGGTGCACTCGAGCGCCGTCCCGATGTGAAAGATGCAGCCCGCTGTGGATCTGCAGCCTGCAGCGGTATGCTGCTGCTTCTGCTGGTTCCCTTGCGAACGCGAAGCAGGAATCTCTTTTTCGGAGAATAAATTCCGAACCGTGGCAAGCCTGTGTGAGTCGCTGCGGCGATGGGATACAGAGTCCCGGCAGCCGGACCACCGGAACGCAGTAGGCCATTAGACGAATTGTTCGCTGCAATTGTGGGATCCCCTTCCCAGCCGGAGCCAGATTTTCTGTTTCTTTGCGGGAATTAGGGTTCGCCATTATGGTTCGCCTTGTGTAGGGTTCACTAGAAACAGCGCGATTGTTGCCAGCTTTGCATGTAAATGCCAAGCAGAATTGCTCGCTTTGAGTCCGCTAGACGAGACAAGACGAGAGCTTAAAGTTGTTGCAATTACTGAATAGGAATCGGAATCGCAAAATAGCTGAAGTAGAGCAGAGCGGGCGCACGGAATAGGAATGAAGTACCGCCAAACAGCGTTGTCCTTCATTAAGTTCCCCGAAATGTCGGCAATCAAGAATTAAGTGGAGTGCTTTATTGAAGAGGGCCTTCTGGAAAGCTGTCTCAGACGAGGTTCAACGCAGTCGGAGGAGCTTCTTATTGAAAAGGACTTTGGAAGTGAAATTTCTACAAAATCAGTTTGATACTTGCCGATCCAGAGCCAGATCGGTTGGGATATTAATTTTTAATGAAAGAATATCCTTCCGCATACTCATTCGGATAAAATCATTTGAATCACGCAGTTCATGCTACGAATTCGTTATTTTATATAAAGCATCATAATGAGTCTTGATTTACAAGAGAACCAGGCCGGGCTGAATTTTGCATCCAGAACGTGTCAAATGGTACGATAAACACTGGAACCTCTTCTAGATCAATGAAAGAAAGCGTATCGTGTTCTGGCCCGTCCCGATTGCCCACTTCCCAGACAGACACAATCACGTGGTCCGAAGGCCCCTTCGAGCGTACATTATTTCTTTTCCATTACCTACGCCAAATTAACTCGCTCACATGGCGGAAATGGAGACGCCGACTACTGACGGCCCACTCGATGACAGCGATGATGACGATGATGATAATGGTGTACTGCAATTGATCGCCGCACTCTCTCAAACCGGTTGATGAAGATGCGCAAAACGCGACGACAACGTGAACCATCGCCCATTGATTGATTGATTTTGATGGTTTCTCTCGTCCTGAGCGAACAATAAACCCCGAAACAAACCCGTAGAGCATCGCAAAAAAAACCACTGCCTTCATCGGGGTGGGCAGACATAATCGAATTGTAATCCAATTCGATATCGATGCCCGGCGATAAAGATGCTTTCCGGCGAAAGTTTCGTTCGCTAAGACCATTACCATGAAAGATGGATGTTTGATAGGAGTGCGTGCCCCGCGCGAGTGGTGGGTAGAGCGAAGGGTGTGGTGGTTCCCTTCAGGGACGAAGTGAACTCCCATCGGCGTCGACAATCTGTCTGATGGCGCAACATACTTCTTCGGTGGCGAATGGTCACACAAATCACAAAGTTTCGTGGTGCCGATAACCTTTCGGAGCTTTCCGTTTTTGCGAACTTTTTACCCGCACTACATCACCCTTTTACTAGTTTGCCATCGAGTGTTGACCAAGTTGTTTGTCTTTTCGTTGACATTAGTTCTCTTACTCCGTTTTTTTTTTAAGTTCAACTGGAACTGTTGGCATGGAGAAAGAAAGAAATTTCCAAACGCAAACCCTAACCACCCCAGCAAACATTCACACGGCTTTCAAGCACGCCCCCGCCCAAGACCCTCCCTGACCAACCCGCCTCCCGTTCCCCGAGCTCACGTAACACTCCTCGGACCCCGCACTGCACCCCGGCTGCTTGCTGCCAGCTTCAGGCCCGTGTCGTGGCGCTCCGGTCGATGTGTATCAATGTGTTCGTTGTTCGTTGTGCTTTATTCGAAACATTCGGGTTCAGACCCTAATGGTGCAGGTGGCGCGGCGCGGAGCATCGGTGCTGAAACGGCGCAAGTCCCGGAACCGGATGGAAGCCCCCGGAGTGAAGCCCGGTGCCGGCGCAGCGAACGCGGCCGCGACGGCCACCGGAGCACCGAGCCAGGCAGTGTCGGCGGGCGGCGGCGCTAGTGGCACTTCCGGGGCGGGCCAGGCGAGCGGCACGGACGGTGCCCAAGCGGTGCCCAACACTCCCGGCCCGGGCCCGATGTCGGCGGACCTGACCAAAAGCGAATCGGATGGCGACGTCGTCTTCTACATGGAGGAACCGCGCCCCGCAGGTACGTGCTGGGCGGGTTGCATACCTTTCAGGGGCCGGGCTTTTCTTTTTATTTCATTTTTTGCATTATTGCATCGATTCAAACAGGAAAACGGGCAACATCTTAACACATATTTAAACATGGTGGCAATTTAAGGAGGGGTCATAAATTCTCCACAACAACCAACTCAAATTCCAATCCGGACTGCGGTGGCCCATTAATTTCTCTCTCGGAATCCACTAGAAACAAAGAAACTTCCTGCACGCATCGTGGCTGAATGTCGACAATGTTTGTGGACACGGAGCCAACATGTCACGGTCGGGGCCATGAAATGCGTTCGACGAACAATCGCCCAGTTTCAGTAACCCAGTTTAGCCCACCGACATTTGTAATAGAGGTGTTACAACGGGCGCGGCCCGCACGGTGATGCATAATGAACGCTTGACCCCCTCGCATATCCTCCCGAAAGGACCCCCTGGCGAGGGACCTTCAGATGGCACTTTATTAATTGCTCAATCGGTCGCTCGTTCGGCGGCGAAAGAGCGTTCCAATTTCATACCGACGCGGTCTTGCTTTATTTTATGCTTGGCACCTCGGCAGGGAGGTCACCGTGGGTCGAGCTCACATCGATCCATTATTCGCACAGTGAAACGGAGGAACGAAAACAACGTAACCAGAAGCGTAAAGAAAAAGGAGAATCGATATATGTGCGCCGAGGAAATGGAGTAGAAAATTTGATTTCCTTCCGTTGTGGGGCGGACCTTGTTTGAGGAATGATTGCCATTCCGATCCCGTTCGCCCCGACTATCCGTGTAAGGTATTTGGTATGTCGATCCACTGCTGCCGCCGGGAATGTGACTCGAATTTCTCATCGGATCGGTCGAGACAAAAATATGTTGTTCTTTGGCTTGGTGCTTGGGGTCTTACTTTTACGAAAGTGGGCCCTTTTTGGGACTTTGTGGGAATGCCTCTTCAGCGCAATTCGATAAGCGTTGTTTCGGCGATTCTCCAATCGAATAATCGAATCGTGTCCAGGTGTCCTTGCCGTTGCATTGAATGGGAGAAATGAAATGGCTGTTAGGATGCGAGTGCACAAACAACGTACCACGTTGGAGCATCCTGAATGCTACCGTTCAAGCTAACAGTTACGAGCCCTGGAATTTGCTGATAAGAGACATTGCAAAGCGTTATGCCATATGAAGTTCCGTTTCGCACTATCGTTCTAATTTTTTTCGCTATTTCAAACGACCCAGAAGAATGACATAAAAATAGCATTTAATTCCACGCACACCGGACGGTCACTGTTTTCGGTTAGAAAAAGCGATTCGTTTGCACGCCATCGCCCGCACAGTTCGGACACAGACAGAAGTTAAAGTCATGTGTCGCGCGGAAAAAACGCAACCCGAGTTCCGAGGAACACACAAACGAGTAGCAGTACCGGGAAGGCTTGGCTTCATTCAAATTACTCATATGCACGAACGATACACACTCGGCACCGACTCATTTATTTACCATCATACCCCACAGCGAGGGCGCTGTGACCATGCCTAATTTTATTGTACGGGTCCCAGGGGAGAAATGTTGGCGACCGACCGAAATAGCGATAAAAACAAGCGTCAAACAAAAAGCGGCCCAACATACGGCACACACAATTCGAAACGCGAGTGGTCCTGTGGGGTGAACAAAAAAATAAAAACCGACCCCAGGCGGGAGATATTATTTCGAACTGTGTCGCACCGCAACACGCAACGCATTAGCCATTTGCAAGCGCCAAGCGACCCCATGCTGGACAGCGAAGGACAGCGAACACGGAAAACCGAGTGCCAACGAGATTAGAGTCCGTGTGGTGTAGGCAATTTCATCGTTGTTGAACACACGCGTTTTATCTGTCGGGATTTCGATCGGACCGTTTGGTACATGTCCCGGTTGTGTCGGGGTTTGCTGGTCAAAACGGGAACTCGTTGGCATTTGGTGTCGGCAAGAACACCACGTTTTGATTTCTTTTTTATTTGTATTTAAAATACTGGGCTGTGTTTGTATTGTTTAACAAAAATAAGACGCCACGTCAAATAAACGCCACCAATTGTTAGGCGTCTCCATCATTGACCCGAAACAAACCAGGCGCCTCCATCACATGGAAATCTATGTTTTCGTCGCTTTATGAAAAAAAGCGTTAACAAAGATTGACAGAAACTTTTATTGACTACGTGGAGTTGAGCTTATAAAGTAGCGACGAATATATTGATGACGCAATATTTCCACACATAGATCTGTTACTTATTGATAGAGGAAGTAACGATTACGGGCTGGAGCCGGCAGATTACAAACTGAAGCGACTAGAACCGTATCAGTAACAGCTTTCAGTTGTGCACTAAATTAAATTATGAAGATGGGCACCTTTCCTCGTTCAAGTGCGCTTGGCATCTTCTCAATCAACCTTCTAATTAAGGTGGACGTTGTGTGTTATCCTCGAAAATATAGCTGGTATAATGAAATAACATAACAGATAACATGGTCTTCACAGTCTATAAATTGAATGACATGTCATGATCATGTAAAATGAGCTATGCGCTTAAAAACTGCAAAGGGGACACTTTACTAGTCAAGCATCTGTTTTTTTTAACCGACGAAAAGAGGTAACATCCCACTTTTACCAGGCTATGCCGGTATATTAATCCACTCTTCGTCATCTTCATTCGCCCAGGAACGCCACAGCGAACGCGCCGTAACGATCCGAACCGGGGCGTGTTCGTGAGCCAGAACAGTTCCGTAACGGAAGCGCCAAGTGACGAGGTGGAGGCCGAACCGGAACCGGACGACGAGCCGGAACCGGCACGCGTCACACAGTAAGTGTAGCCTATGAAAGTCTAATGAGCCCCGGGGGAGCCCCGGTGGGCTTCCGGCAGTGTTTCGGGGTGGTTCTATCGCCCACTTTTTCCTTCCCCAAACAGACTGACGGAAGCGCACCGGAACGCAATACGGGCGATCCGGAAAATCAAGTACTTCGTGGCGCGCCGCAAGTTCCAGCAGGCGCGCAAACCGTACGACGTGCGGGACGTGATCGAGCAGTACTCGCAGGGCCACCTCAACATGATGGTGCGCATCAAGGAGCTTCAGCGGCGGCTGGACCAAACGCTGGGCAAACCGGGGAGCTACCTGGCCGGCATCGATCGGGTCGGCAACATCAAGCCGATGACGGTCGGCGCCCGGTTATACCGGGTCGAGCAGCAACTATCTGTGATGGACAAAAAACTGGATCAATTAACGCACGCCATCAACTCGATGACGCTGCAGCAGAAGATGATATTACCGCCGCTCGCCCAGCAACAGCAGCAGCAACAGCAACTGCTGCACCACCAGCAGCATGCGCTACACTCACCCGCAACGCTCGGTGCGATCGTGCAGCACCAACAGCTGCAGCAGCAGCACCACCAACACCTGCAGCACACACCGATCTCCCCGCTGCAGCTGCCGGCCGCGCCCTCCCAAGTGTCCTCACCGTCGATGGCGATGAAGTGTCTCGAGGACGATGTATAATATTTAATCTAAGCCCTCGCGCGATCGGTAAGGTTCGGCGAGGGTTCGGGTCCGTAGCGCCAGTCTCAACCACGAACCGACCGCTTCAAGCTACACGCTGTAAGATAGAGTCGAAACACAGAAGTAACTGTCTTGTAGAAACGACGCGGCAGGCGTTATACATAGTTTTGCACAAACTCTCTCCGTTTTTTATCTCTTTCTCTCTCTCTCTCTCTCTCTCTGTTAAACTATTTATTTTCGATTAGTAGCGAGTAATGTACAGCATAAGCGCCAAGGAGTCTCTTTGCCCGTTATTACCAACAATATGAGACAGCCAGGAAGCGCAGTGTGAACAGCGAATATCGTTGGGTCATTCTTTTGCTGTGTCTAATGCAACGTAGCACAGGGCCACAGGGGATACATTCTGACCAGTAAATGGTGGGGAAAAACAACCACAAATTAACATTATTCAACTAACTAATTCAATCTCTTCAGAGTAAGCCACTGCTGACCATTTTCAATCATCAATCCATTATCCCAGAACTGAAATCCAGGGTCCCTGATTTCTACTGTGTCAGGCTGCTCTTGGAGTACAATGACATCGGTGAAATATGTTTTTTGTGACATAACTGAGTTGCTTTCAAAGAACTTCAAAGATTCCCGCCATTTTCTGCTCAGAATGTACGTACCATTCCGTCGCCCTTTAGCGAACCACACTAAACTAAGAGTACTCAAAGCAAGGATGTAATTTTACAAGCACAGCATATGAGTACGCAGCTAGTAAAGCGACGTAGTAAACGGAACAACAGTTTCACCATGGCCTACTCGATAGTGTGCGGGGATTAAGCTGCGTGAAGGAAGAGTTATTAGTGCAGGGCTTGCTGAAGCACAGGTTTGGTCCTGCTACGCTGCGCATCTATCTTTCCGGCGCCGATTGCCTTTCGCCTGTTTAAGTAATTTTTAAGACGACACATGAGACTGTGATAGTGAAGTCGAGGTAGCCGGGAAAGAGAAGTGACCGGTCAGTGGGTCAAGCGAACGCCCGGCACCGGAAGTAGTTGGAAGTTCGCCGCTAAGTGTAAGTCTGTGCCGGAACCGTGCGGGTTGCAGGCTTCCCCATAGATCGCAATCTTCCGATACGCGCGCTCGGCTCGATCGTTTTGTGCGGCGTTTAGTGTACCTAAAATCTCCGAGCCTCTGGAGTGTATAGTTTTCTGTTTGCGTGTCAAGTCAAGTGCACAACCGCTGTCGGTGATTTTCGGTTCACATACACGGCTATCCCTCCGTTTTTGTCGTACATTAATCGTATTAAAGAATGTGCACTGACACTAAGTCGAAATCGGTAGACAGCTCTACTACGAAGCGTGTGTTTTAAAAGAAACAAAACCAAGCAAAGCAATAACTAAACGCAACTCGAATGCCTCTTAACCCTTTAAAGTCCTTAGCGACAGGCGTCAAGGAGCCGGCGGGGAGTTTTATCATCCACGTGGCTCGATTCAACCGATCTCGCGACTCGCTTCGCTGCGCAGAATTTCGCCGCCTTTTGTTCCTGACACAAGTTTTCGGTTAAGCCCTTTTTCCTTATTTCCTTTCTCTCACACCGATCTTTCAAGTGCAATTTCGCTGCGTTATGCTGCTGCTTCCGAACCCGCCGATGGCCATTAGAATGTGGAATCTGTTTTTGTACGTGTTACAGAAATATGCAAAAAAGTTTTCATATTCTTGCGGCCATCGCCGGGCGCTTCAACCACATATTGCCACAACGGAGCCCAAATACTCATTTTCTAGCGCCGCGGATGTGTGATAGTGTAGGAGCTGAACGCAATCGTTCTACAGAAGACACCAAACCAACCGAGCTGACAAAACGTAACGGAAACGGAAACGGTGGGCAGCTTGTCGCGTCTCAAGCAACGCACAAAATCTTACAATATCCACAAACTGGGCCCACTTTTTGCTTTAATTTGCGTCAATTTCCTTCTCTCTCAATGCACCGCCTGCACCAAACTTTCAGTCGCATTTTTTGCATGCGCAGCTCAAGCATAAATGCGGCATAAATACGAAAAGGCCGAAATTGTTACCCAACAGCATAGAATAGACACGTGGGTCCATTTCCTCATGTGTTTGCGTGTGTACATGCGGGTGAATCGTAGGCCGACCAAAGCTGCTGCAATACGTGTCGAAGGTTGTCGGGCTTTCCATAATGATAACTTACCCAAACATCGACTCTTTCACTCTTTCTTCTTTTTCTCTGTATTTGTTTCTTTGTTTCGATCTTTTTCTTCGGTTTAGCTGTATTCATTTTAAGTGTAGACTTTTTAGTCTTTGTTGACGCCAGCGCTCAGCGTGACGCCACGTTTCTTGCTAGTTTAGTTGGGAACGGGAACTAAAGAGCGAGAAATAAACTCACGAATTGCAAGTAAGTTGTACGTAGGACCGAAGGAAGTCGAGCTCAGTTTCAGTGTCTCTCATTTTGTCTGAAACAAATATAAGCACTGAAGTTCAGAGAAAAATAAGAAAATGATATCGTGATAGGTGCCACAACAGAAAAACTATCGATAACTGACGATTAAAATAAATAGATAAGACCTTTGAACAGCCGAGCAGATTAAATCGATCCAAGCACTAAGTGAAGAAAACTGAAATAAAATTAACGAACTAAGCATTCTTACTGTGATCATTACGAAAACAAAGTGGAATAAACTTATACAAAACAGTGGCATAACTCGTAAAACGCAACCTTGTACAGCCTATCGCGATCGCGTTTTGTGTAGTTTTTTTATTGCTGCTCTTTCTCTCTACTTCTTATCATCAGACCAGTCAAATAACTCTCTGGAGCGAATTATGAAACAAACCCACTAGTGCGGCATAGCGTGTTAGCAGTGTAGTGTAACGTGAAAATATTTTACACGTTTTTTCTATCAGTTTGTTCCCCGAAGTTGCAATCGAAAGTGTACAGACCACGTACACATTCAGTACTAAAAGAGTCATCTCTTTTCAAGCTACGCAAAGATAAGCAAACAGTGTTGCAGGCATATAAAATTGAGTAGGATAATAACAGATGTAAATATTTTATCGGTATGATTATAACATTTCGTTACCAATTTCGAAACATCAACTCTCTGCAGCATCAGCAGGGCAACGATAATGCAAAAGTATTGTAAGCTTGGACAAAGGGCACCCAAACGGTGCCGTTCGGTGTATACAACAATAAGCAGCTTAGACAGTTTACACAGTTTTAGCCACAAGCACTCATACGAATGCTATTGCTGCTGCTGATGATGACGATGATGGTGATGATGAAGCTAAAGGGTCCAAGCCTGTTTGCCTCTACTAAAAAAAACAGAATAAAATGAAATCGATTGAAAAGTAATAGAACATGCGAAGAAACGGCGAAGCAACTATAAACTGTAGCAAAGTAAGTGGCTTTTAGTAGAAAATAAACGAAATTTTTCCTAAATATAGAATGGATCAAAAGTAAACCAACAGAAACAAAAATACAGAAACCAATTAAATTGTGTAACACAAAACTAAAATAAATTGAACCGTAAACCCGAACCAAAACAAGATTGCGTTAAATTGAAACAATCCTAAGAAACTGAGATAAAATGCTTTAAAAGTACGCAAAAGCTACTAGCTAAATGGGGTACATGTGTATGATCAAACCACAAAACAAACCCGAACAGCAGCGGACCCGCTACACAAACCTTGTGACGAAAACGACCAACGATCGTACATCGTAAATAGAAACAGTTTTAAACTCAATTATCGTGTGGAACGATTTTTAACCAAAAATTTGAATAATCCACTCTTGCTAATGCCAGGGGGTTTGATCACACGAAACGTAAGGTTCTTCGAAGCTCCATAAAATAATACTTCTTTTAACCGATATCGCTAACCGAACCAACAGAACACTCTTAACAAATAGTCCAGTATTCAACACTAAGAAAGAACCCGAACCAAACCTGAAACCTACATGGCTTTAAGAAATAGGACCATCCCTCTCTCGTTCGAAAAGCAGAAAATTTAAACATTTTAAAATATAATCACCAAAAGTTTTCTAAGGTTCACTGCATGATCCTACTAACCTATTTTCAAACCGCCTTTACCAACTTTCCCAACTTCACTCTCGCTCGCTTCCTGTAGCTTTCAATCCGATGCCGTAAAACAACTCTGAGAAGTGTAAGAATAATAGGAACGGAAGCTGTTGACCAAAGAAAGAGGAAGTAAACATCCATAGAATTTACATATCTTAATAGCGCCGCCGGTAGTATGGAAGGCCACACAAAGCAAACTATAAAACAATCGTTTCGGAACCGATCTATAAACAAATCACAACAAAATGGTTTCTCTATTGCTACACAAGGTGCTCCATTGAGAATGTGTCTCGACCACAGTCGACTTCAAACGGCTTATCTATAACCAATTATCACCTATCTGAATCCACCTTAGTATATGTAGAATCAAAAAGCTCAAACCAAACCCTGTTTCCTCATCAGTCCTATTACCTATACAGCATATGCCTAAATCAGAAACCGGTAATCTTATTGCGAAATACTACAACACAAAAATCAAACAAACAAAAGATATGTTACAAACTAGCCTGAGCTAAACGAAAAATTGTGAAATCATTTTCAAACATGTGTTGATACGAAATGGTCAAAGATTTAAATCTCCTGTTAAAGCTAATCACGGAATATGAAGACATAAAGAGAAAGCAAAAACATATTTATATATATTATATATATATTCAACCCTCAGTATGGCACTCATTCGAGTTTACCCAAAGAGATTAGAGCGTGGGTTAGTCAAAAATCACAAATTAAATAGAATAATTTATTCACTAATTCGTACATTACCATCAGGTCCATGACCGACAAATACTTACGGCTACTAATTTCTCATCAACGGACACACTAACACCGTAGGGGCCTCTATCGAATGAAACGCTGCTGAGCATGCTTTTGAAGCATGGAATGACACATTTCCTGTAATTGGATGTTTCTATTTGGCATTTGCAAGAAGAACTATGCTAGTTACAAACTGAAAGAGAGTTCATTTTTGTCTGAAACAAAACTTCCAGTCTCACGCAAAAGTAAATTAAATTAAGTTCATTATGTTGGTTGTAATTAAAATTAAAATCATTTGTTTCAAATTTCATGCTTTCAGTGCACCGTTGTAAATCCCAAGCATAATTTATTGGGTAACATTTATCACCAGTTATCAGAGCCGCATCTTCGATCTTGCAAGTGCCATAACTTTCGTTTCTGTACATAGACCATCTTCCTAATGCAACGAAGCCGTTTGTTATTTTGGATCGATAGTTTAGTTCCAGGCAACGCTATAGACTGTTTAATTTCTTTTCGTTTTAAAGCAGTTACAGCAGTTTAAATAAAAAGGAAACACAATATGTGTAGCTGCTGTTTGTCTTGTGAACAATGCATGTTTTAAGAGACGCTTGTTGCGAAAACCGAAAACTCTTGACGAACACTATCTTCTATACACTGTCAGGTTCCTACTAGTGTAACGGTAGCCCGCTGATCGAATAGAAGTTAAATAGAAATAATAAAGTAAAAGAGATAGTATTTCAATTGCAAATACCTAGCGTAGTAGGCCCGTAGCGGCGGAAAGTTTTAGCTACATTAAATAAAACGGCCAGCAAGTAAACGATACAAGTGAAGAAATAAAGCTCACCAAACGAAGCGTTAGTGGGGAAGAGGGACTCTGTCAAGCGTACAATCATCATTCAAATTAGTTATATTATGGCTTTATGGCAGAAAACCTCTAAGGTTTTGAGTATCGGAAGTATAAAACAGCATTTAAAATGATATATTTAACACGAGCAGCCGAAACACAAACACAAAAAGACAGAAAAGGATAAGCAAACCGGCGTCCGTAGTACGGCCGCTTTTTGCTTTGAACTACTCCGGTACACGCTTTTTTAATGTACTACTTTTCTATCTAGCGAATATTACGATATGGCGCACCTGTACATAGAAATGAGGATGACTAGAGTATTTACTGAAAGAAAGACATACACGGGTTTCTATGCTTACCTATGCGGGAACGAGAATTCTCGAGAAGTCGTGAGGGGGTTTCGTTCTCAATTGAACTGGAAAACAAGTAAGCAACAAATATATTCACTTCTTGCTGAAATATAACAAAACTATCTTAGATAAATATAAAATTGTTGCCCGAAACCACTTTCGTTCACATCTTTATTCTGCTGTACCCTCGTTTACTCCTGACTATTTTCTCCCCCAACTGGTTGTTCTGATTCGTGGACAAAAAAAGCTTAATTTGTCAGTTACAGATCGAACAATTTTTTTCTACACTGGTGAGTGTTAATGGCAACGCATGTGAAAAACATATTTAACAAGACATTTAGCTGTCAGTCCCAACAAAACTAAAACAATGATATAAAAATGGTTAAAGTAAACTACAATCTCCTTTGTCAATAAAATGTAAAGCAACGATGCAATCTTCTATTGCAACCTTGAACCAAACTAAACCCAAAAATAAATACCCATTTGACCGGGTCAAAGTTAAAGATAAACACTATAAAATTTAGACACTTCTTTTCCAAGCGCAACACACATCGCAGAAGCAGCAGCAAATACAACCCCTTACTTATAATACACAGTAGTTGCCGAACAAGAGGGCGGCAAGGGCGCTCTAGGTTGCTGCAACATTTTGCATTTATCTTGATTCTGAACATAAGATATAGAGAAAAAATGTCCGTTTTAAATTGAAATGTATATCAATATAATACTACTCAGCACGGCACGGTAAAGAGGTACCAAAAAATTCAAAGCCACAATAAAAAACAACAAAAATGAACAAAAACAACAAAAACTACTATGAAGTGCTTTCTAGGTATTTGTACAGTCTTTAAAATGTATGAAAAGTAAACCAATCCAAGTCCGTCGGTCGCCCGGGCTGTCGTCCTGTTTGCTCGCTAAAAAGGCGACGGAGCTCGAACAATTCAATAGAATAATTATAGTGTAATCTAAAACAATAGTTCTGCAAAAACTAAGCAAATCTTTATGAAACAAGAAAAACTAAAAAATAACACACGATGATACTTACTTTCTGAAGCAAAAAGCCTCTTTGTCTGTATCTTTATTGAAAGAAATTTGGATTTTTTTAAGTGCCACTTACAACTCCTGATCATTGTTCTGGATGTGAGTTTTGTTTTCAACTAGCAGGGTCCATAAGGAACACAGCAATCAGTGCATGGATCACCTGCATTGAAAAATGGTATAAAAAGGAAGCAAGTTGATGAAACAATTGTACATAGCCACTATCGTTTCTCTTCAATCGCCAGTCAATGGACACATTCCAATACAATTGACTTCACTCACACCGATCAACATTATAGCAATGAACTTTACAGGGAGCACAATATCGGCACGGAGTAGGCATTCTCCTTCCTGCTCTACATAGGGGATCTAAATTTGAAAACGAGGATCCACGGATGTTTGAATCGAACAGAATGGGTCACTTACACACGCATTGCTGAGAAAAGGAATGCTCCGTTGCTAGCGAACCATAGAATAATTATACTTACAGCAGATTGGTTTGCAAACTGGCGGATAGCTTGAATCGCACACAGGAACACAACAAGGGTTGTAAGATGGGGCTGGACTGCACACGGCCGGCAAACAGCACGGATCGCATGGAGTTGAGCACGGTCCGACAGGACACGGATTGCAGCCACCACCAGCCGTCGACACTGTTTGCAATGCCGGACACTCGAACTTACTCTTCCGTCCCATCGTCACGAATCGATAGCGCCGCGCCCATAGCGATGGACAGCACGTAGCTTCCGGTTTGGTGAGGCAACAGGGTTTTGCCTAAAATCACGATAGGAACGAAACAGTAGTATTATGTCGACCTGTTCGATGGCGTGCAGGTAGTACTTGTACCTGACACTCCCATCGCGGACAATCGTGCTGCAAACCGTTCCTCTTCAGACATTCGCAGGACATGATTAGATTTCCTCCTCTCAGCTCACGGCTTTTGCACGGTCTCTGCATACATGAAAATAAAACATAAGAAATAAAAGAGAGGTATGGTATGAGGTATGAGAGAGCCGAGCCTGCAATTACCCATCCAATCGGAGCACTTTTACCCACACCCTAATTCAATCGAAAAAATTTCGATCATAGCAAACATGCCCTGTGTCCGAAGCTTAGTTATATGAATTTTAAGCTACTCTATACCTTATACGATTTCTACTCCGTTTCGGCATTTTTGCTTTAATCCAAAATCCATGCTATGTTTAATAGCGAGCAAGACAAGATTTAATTGTATTAAAGATAAAAATATTGAACTTACGCAAGGATAACAGGGAGAGCACGGATCGCAAGGGCCGCAACACGGATTACACATTTTCGCTTTTGCTGGCTATCAATCTGTTGTACAAGAGGTAGAAAATAACCAATTCTCTTGGTATCTTGAAAACATACATATGTCCGTTACACAAAGTGATACTTACTAATTTGCAGAAACTAATTTAAAGTGAGGGAGATTCAGGACAAATATATTTTACGAAAGAGTTAACAATTTTTTGTTACGTAAATCGTTTTTCTTTTCTTTTTATGGCTGGCTTTTAAGTAAAACTGTGTAATATAAAAAAGAATCACTGAAGATTTCAGAACTGATATTTTTCTTTTTTTCTTTCAACAACCACTCTGTTCAAGATCCAAACACTTAATGAACGTCCTCCAGTAGTATGACCATTTATTAAGCAGCACTGCTATTACAGCGAGCGTTACTGCGATTACTTTATACTTGCCAACGCTTAACATAATCTATTTTGCAGAACAATTTACACTGTTTTTCTTCGTGTAAAGTTGAATTCATAAGCATGGAAAAAATTCAATTAATTTCTTTTCAAACAGATAATTCGGACATATTATAAATCATTTCTTGACTGACGATGTAGAGGAGGGCATGCATTTACCAAGACTTCAAAAATGCGTTATTCGTCGCAGCATATAGTTGCTATGCCATTTGGAAAGCACGAGTGAATATCGCTTTCCATCGTTGATGCTTCCTCTCGTTTGAAAATCACAATCATTTCAGATTATCTTGAATTCCTCAAAGAAACTTACTGAAGTCCAGTTTAAAGTCAACCCATGCGTCGATCTTGGTAAACTGAAGAAAAGGATCTTCCGTCTTCTCATTCATCTTGCCACTCTCGACCATTTCGTCCACCGTAGGAGGTGTATAGTTAAAAAGTTTCCTTTTTATTTGAGGCTTCATCGGCCGTTCAACAGGGGGCTCGGGGGCCGATGGTGCTGCTGCCGAACCCGTGGATCCCGCCAGCGATTGATCTTGCCTTTTCCGCCAGCGGGAGATCTTTTTGGTCGCTGAAGTTGATCCATCGACGATCGACGTGAAGTCTTCGTAAAGGTCCATCATCTCTCGCTGCGGTCGGTTTCCATCATTCTGTAGCACTTGAGCAACATTCGGGCTATTTTTGAAAAACTGCTGGTTACCATTCTGTTGTTGCTGTTGCTGCGATTGCTGCTGAAACTGATTTACATTCTCTTTACGGGAGATCTTTTTGGTCGCTGTCGACGTCGACCGATCGACGATCGACGTGAAGTCTTCGTAAAGGTCGATCATTTCACGTTGCGATCGATTTCCATCATTCTGTAGCAGTGGACCAACATTCGGGCTGTTTTTGAAAAACTGCTGGTTGTTATTTTGTTGCTGCTGCGACTGCTGCTGCGACTGCTGCTGCGACTGCTGCTGGAACTGATTTACGTTTGGTGAACCAAAAGCGCTTTCAACGCGAGTGACCCCAGATTGCGGATCAATTTCACCCATCGATTTATGCCTCTGCCGTTGTCGTTGTGCTTGCTGCTGAAGAGACTGCTGGTTGGCTGTAATCTTGCTACCGCTGCCTCCACTGCTGCCGACAATGTTGTTGTCGAAAAATATCTTCTGCTTGCCAGATGACTCGCCACGCCCGAACACGGGGGAATTGCATGCCTGCAAATGGTTTGCCCCCTTGCCTGTGGACTTGTTGCCCTTACCACCCTTGCCGTGCGATTCGGCGACCCACTTCTTCAACCGTTTGACAAACGGTAGGATCATGAAGAAAGAGTTGCCGGAAATGTTTTGATTGTCCTTCACGATGCTTACGTGCTTCGTCACTGGAAGCAGATCAACCGGGAACCACTCACAGCACTTGATTTCGTTGCGTGTCTTCGGTGCAAACACTGTCGTCAGGGGCACACCCGGCACCAGGTACAGGCGCGTAAACTGGTAGTTTATCACAAGCTCAATGTATTCGCCGGGGTTGATGAGATTTGTTACGTCGTATCCCGTCTCTTCGTACACCTCACGAATAGCGCAGTGAAGCGGCTCCTCATTCTCGTTGATCTTACCCTTCGGAAAGCCCCACGAAGATTTCGCCCAGAACGATTGTACCAACAGAACGTGTTTCAGATCCTCCGTTAGCAGTATCGCACCGTAAGTCGGAACGGTGACTTTGTACTGCTTCCAGTTCTCCAGCACCTCATCTACCTGTCTGCAATGCGGTTGTAAAAATGGAACATGCTGCGGGAAGGCAGGCAAACATAACTTTTAGGTCCGACGCCAATCTTTCTCCTTACTCTCGCATACTCACCATGAACATCTGCTGGGCAAACTGCTTGATGCCACACTTCTGTTTGTTCTCCGAGCAGTAAAAGTCCAGGTAGAACCAGTGCGCTAGCTCGACTTGGAAGCAGATACGGATCAGGTTTTCACGCTCTTCCACCGGCACGTTGATGATGAAGCGGCTGGCCAGATCATCCAGTATGTCGGTGGAAATGGCGTACGGTAGGGCCTTGACCGTTGCGGCGTGCGGTGAATGTTTCACCTTGGCCGCCGCAACCATGGTCGCTTGAATTTCCGCCAACGATATATTGAGCGACATTTCGAGTTCCGGTGAACGGACAAATTTTTACTCTTACGAACCTAACCGTAAGAAACTTAACCACACTAGCTGACGACGTTGTTGATATTGCTTGTGATTGTTTACCGCCCAGCTATGACAGCTACGGTGGTGAGCGCGATTATATGAGCGCTGCTTCGATTATGCTATAAGATGCGATTATGTAGCAAGTTTACAAATTTGCTCGCGTCACAGCTGGAAAATATGAAAGGTTATTTTAATGTTATGTGCACTTTCATCCACCCGGTAATGGTTGAATATTTTGAAGAAAATCAACGCGCTACATGAAATAATATTCGATGTTTTTCGCTCACAGTTCTATGATTTTACAGTTCATCATGTGCTTCATCGTTAAGTCACACATCATAGATTACATTTCGAACAAAAACTTTCAGTCAATGAAATCCATTCTACTAAATTCTCGAATCAAATCCCATTAGATTAAGTACTTTTTCGTCTACGGCACTTTGGAACAGCTGATTCTTTTGAGCAGATTCTTTTGTTGACAAACAGCGAAAACATCGAAATCGTTTCCCGTAACACTCTAGTACTCCTTCTTCGACAGAATAGTGTCCTCTCGCTCTCGCTCATGCAAAATGTACCGATCTGTGTGGCCTAGCTCTTTTGCACTCTTTCCAACAAGAGACCTCTGCTGTCACTTGTTCTTTATTTTGCGTGTCGATAGAAAAAACAGTAACCAAATTCTTCCACCTTTCCGTTTGCTGCGCCTTTTATTTACAAAGTTTTGCTCACGAAGCACCGTACGACATCAAAAGGATACGCGACGTCGCCAACAAAGAAATCTCCGGAATATTCCGATGTTGTTGGTAACGTGAAGTGTGGAAAGTGCGCCGCTGCATGCCTCATCATCATCGGTCGATCGATCGATTGTTGTGGGCCAACGTAAACGGAACTGGAATATGTTTGCCCACCGTGTGTGCCAGATGGAGTAGCAATGTGTTAGACTTTCGCTCACATCGTCACCAGTGATTTGCTTACGTGCAAATGTAAAGCCCGCCGTGGGGACATCCACCAACGTAGCTCCCCTTTGGCCAACGGGACCGTTGTACCGTAGAGCAACAGTTTTGTTGCTACCAACCCTACCAGCAAAAAAAGTGCAACCTCCTTTCATTGTTGCATTCCGTGGTATCATTAACGCCCATTCGGACGTGCTTCACACACCTTCACACACCGCCATCAAACAACTCCAGCGAACGGTATGGCAGACACCAGAAGGTGAGCAAAACGAAGCAAGCGCCGTGATTTCGTCACCAATCTGTGTTTACGAATTTATTTTTCCACATAGTGCGACGGATGAAATGGTCGGATCGCCAGATACAACACCAATCAGTCCGGGCGCTAAGGGCAAAGCAAGCCCCAGTGGCAGCACAACAACATCCAGCTGGTGGGGCTCCTGGATCGATACGGCGCGCTCTAAGGTATTGCCGACGTTAAGGATACGAAAGACTTAATGGTGACGAGCGCATTGATTTTTTCGTTTCTGTAAAAGGAAGGATATGATTCACTCCCGATTGCTCTTATCACGCTCTTATCGAAGAGCAGGTTGATGCGCGTACTACAATCGAACTCACTCGCTCTGACCCTTTTTCTTGTCCTATTATCTCTCGCCCATCTTCAGTCAGCATCGGTGCTGGAAGCGGTCAAAAATGATCTAACAGAATTGTCAACGGTCGTAAAGTCGGAAGCGACCAGCGCTTCCGAAGCGCTCGGTCGTACGCTCAGCCTGGGCGAACCGGACTCTACCGTCGGTGCGATGAAGAAAAGTTTCAGTAGTTTCCTGGGCCAGGTGACGGAGGCACTGGTACCGTCTCTGGAGGATGACGAAGAAACGGAAGCGATATTGATAACGGCGGACGGCACCGTAACACTAACCGGATTCCATAAACACCTGGCAGAGCTGCAGGCCCGAGACGACACGTACCTGGACGAACCGGCCGACGAACTACGCGAGAAGTACAAGCGCTGGATGGAGGTGGTGGAGCAAGAACAGTTTACCGAGCCGCGGCTGGGCAAGCATTTGGCCAGCAGTACGATACTGAACGACAAGTACGTGACGCTCGTACCGAACCGAGTGGCGCATATGGAGTTTTGGAAGAGGTAAGTTGCACCCGCAGAGTTCCCTCTGAGAGTAATGTGTATACCGTTTTCCGTTTGATTGGTCATTCTTACCCAACTCCATGGCGATACGATCCTCGCTTAGGTATCTGTTCAAGAAAGCGCTGCTCGAGGACGCGATCGCTAACGCGGATATGGCCGAGCGGAAGGCGAAGGCGGCTGCTGCATCAGCGGAAACGGTGGCTCCGAGCAAAACGATCGTACAAACTGCGCAACCAAGACGCACGATCGAAGAGGAGGAAGGTAAATGAAACCAGCCAATGCATTGCATTCCAATGTCAAGTGTTCCGTTTTGATCCGCACCTCCTAGAACCTGCGGAAGAAGAAGGACAATATCCGGCGGCGGATGATATTGCCTGGGCGGAAGTGCCTGAGTTTGATGCCACAAACATCGAGCTGTCGGAGGAGGAGCAGGCGCGACTGCTGGAGGAGTACGAGCAGGAGATCCGGGAACGTGAAAAGTCAGTGTCCGGCAGCGTAGGTCGGCTTGAGCTTGTCGACGAGTCGCTGCTAGTGCAGTCCGACATCGAGGGGACACCGCAGAAGACAACACCTGCCACTAGTGTGAGTAAGCCACAAAAGAAGGACGCCAACGCCAAGGGACCGCAGCCGAAGGTCGGTGGCAAACCGGAAGCAGCAAACAGTAACCAACAGCCGACGGCCAGCAAAGCGAACACACAGAAGCAGCAACAGCAGCAGAAGCACCAACAGGGAAACAAGTCGTCCGGCGGAGCAACGGGAAAGAGTGTAAATAAGAGCGCGCCTGCCAGCGGTAAAAAGGGCAGTCCGGCTGGGCAACCTTCGGGTGGAGCGAAGAAGGATCAGCTCAAGATCGACAAGAACCACTTCACGAAGGAAGCGGAAGCGTCCTCCTCGAACTCGGACGAAAGCTGGGAGAAGGAGTTTGAGCTCGAATGAGACGAACCGATCGATCTGCGTCGCGAGTTGGCCGAGTGCGCCGATTGGTCGTAATTCGTACTTTTGTTTCATTTACATGCATAGCTTTGGCTCTTCTCGGTTCCGAGAGTGGGTCAGATTCAGGTTTTGAAGGACGCGGGTAGAAAGGCCCATTTTTATTCCCTTCGCGTGTATGTTAACACGGTTCCAAGTGCCGTCGGGGAACTCGATACAAATGACTCTGTGCAATTGAGGGGCGGCGGACAGTGAGCAGTATATTTGTTTATTTTGCGGAGGGAGGGCGATTTTTGACGCACGTTTAAGATTATGGCAAGGCAAGCGAGCATCAATTTGGGAAAAAAGCCAGAAGAGAAAGTTCTGATCGCCGACCCGGCATTCAATTTGCGCCACGCCAACAACTATTGATCACGATCACGTGGACAAAAGCTGCAACTTTCGCCAAGTCCAAAGGTGCCCCCATTAAATCGTGTATAGTTTTATACAACATTTATCCTAGACAATTATCTACACGTTTAGCTGTGTTTAACTGCCCGTGGCTGCTTCTTTCGGCACTAGGGGTTCGTTGCATAAAACGAATTTTAACCGCAGTTAGCGCAGGAGACACGGAACGACGCAACGAATCGGAATCGGGTGTGAATTAGTGTACCCTTCCATCCTTCCCGCGTTGTGAAGTCAGAGAATGTCACCTTCCGGTTAACCTACTTAAAGCACCGATCGCGAGTGACGAATCGGTTAGCAACAATCGTGCAACAAATACGGGAAATCAGACGTAGAATGCTAGCAATGGTTGAATGTTTTTCTTTAAGTTTTAGTTTATTCCATCGCAAACCAGCTCCTTCTCTCTCTTGTACCCTCATTACCAATTCCGTGTTCCGTTGTGTACATCTCTGGTGAAAACGTGATCGTGACTGACGAAAGCAAATACAAGTACGAACTCCAATGGGGTGGAAGGCAACTGGAAGCGGTTGCTTTCGTTCGAACCGTCGTCACAATAATTTGATAAATAAAGTAAATCGTATTTTATTACCAATTCCAGTTAAGTGCGAGTGGTCGTGAAGGTGGGATACAGAGTGGATGAGCTTATTGCGTTGGGCGAAACCGGTCCACTGCCCGTAGCACCGGTAGTGGAAGGTGTCGAAAAGGATGGAGCGCTGGTGGATGTTCCCGTTGAGGTTTTCGGTGCGCCGGTCGACGAAGGGCCGCTGGCCGTTGTAGTGGTGCTGGCCGTTGTAGACACAGCCGACGGTGCTGTAGGCAGTGCTGTAGACTTCAAGCTGGACGTAGTACTTTGGGTTGTCGTCGACGGTGAAGAAACAGCAACGGTGGTCGAAGAAACTGATCTCGTGGCTGCTCCGGTAGTTGAACTTGCACCGGCTGGCATCGGCGTCGTGGTCGTCGAAGAGCCGGCACTAGACGTTGCGCTAGTCGTCGTAGACGATCGATTCCTGTTCTTTCCCTTGTACCTCCTCCTCGGCGGAGGTCGCGGACGCTTTGTCTTCCGGTCACCAACACCGGAAGCGGGCACACTGTCCTTGTCTCGTTTTTCACCCTCCTTCACTGCCGGTTGTTTGCTACCATCGTTCGACTCGCCTGCTGCCGGCGAATTACGATCCTGTTTCCGATCCCGTTCCACAACTCGCCGTTCGCTCGACTCTTCCGACGAATCACGCTTTCGTCCCGGGGCTCCCGCAGTGTAGCCGATGAAACTGGCCACACACAGCACCACAAACGTTAGCAGAATCACTTTGTTCATATTTTCGCAGCCGCGTATCACGTTGTTGGTCGAAAAGCAACTGACCAACACGGGCACGGCCATGGGACCGTTTTATATAGGCGCCTCGGCGCTGTTTATTTGCCATTTAGCGTGTGTCTCGGGCAAACATAGTCTTCAAACCCAAAACCGGTCCAGCACTGTGGGACTGTGGCCACGGGTGCGTACAAGATCGGTCCGGTTCATTCGCAGCTCAGCGCAATTCCGTTGTTTTCTTGGAATATTGAATGGTAAACAGAACACGACGGCGCAAGAGACACTTCTCGGGCTTTCGGTGCTGTAGTGGGCATACAAACGGTTTTTGGCTTTCAATTTTCTGGCAAATATGACTGAATCAAACAGACCAAACCGAGAGGCTGTTCTGATCGAGAAGGCGTAATGGCGGCTCAAAAGAAACCCCCGTCGGTTGTACCAGGGGAATACCATGATTTTCCCGCACAAAATTGAAGGCCATCTGCTTAAAGATTAGGTCCAAGAAACCGTTGGAATTGTATTGGAAGGGAATTCAAATCACCCGCAAAGCAGAGCGCCCTCTATAATTATCCGTTGTCAGCAACCCATTCGCCTGCTCTCCGCGCCATTGGACATATCGGGCACCACGCGGCCTCCTTCGATGGCAGGATGTGGCTAATGTTTACTTGTCACAATGGGGATCCTTTTGCCGGAGACGGGTCCTTTTCGCTCGCTCTCGCAGGCTCTCCGTCCTCTCGCTGCTCGCTCGCCGTACGGTCCTGGTGCTCTCTGTGCTCTTCGCTAGTTTGGCGAGAAAAATTCGACGAGCGCACACATTCTCCACATAGGCCACCGCAGTGGGTAGTGCGTTCATCTCGCCCCATCGGAAGCAGAAATCACCTGAAATCAGCCCCAATTCGGTGCCGTTCGATTCCACCAGTTCGCACTCGCAGCATCATCAGCACCGGCCAGCGCCAGCACCGAGGAGCAGGACACGTCCTTACCATCGCTTCGAAAAGGTATGACCCAACTTGGAGCCCGACTGGGGAGCCAGCCCCATCTGGTGCGTGTACGTGTGTGTCGGTGTGTTACGTATTACAAGAAGTGAAAAAGGATGCCCCACGGAATGCTCCGAAACCAATGGAGGAGTGCTCCGAAAAGTACTTGAAGCCCCATTTCCTGGCACTCTGCTAGCACGTGACCACGTGAAGGCACCACATTTTTTGCTCGAGCCAGCGCCATTGACGACAAGTGAGCGAGGGGACGCGCTGGTGGCACGAGGAGGACCTTAGAAAATCAATAATCGCCATCCCATCGCCAAGGATCTCTCGAGATGCCCCAAACACCCCACTTCGACTTGATTGTGATGAAGTTTTCGCTCTCTTTCTCTCTCTCCCGCCAACAGGTCTAAAGCCATGGACACAAGCCGCAAGCAGTAAAGCGTCGCGTCGGCCATAAAAAGAAAATCACTACAAAGTCTTCCAGAAGGCGCATTTTCGGAGCACGAAAAAGCCCTCACTTTACCCGTGTTTTCAAGGCGGCCCGATTCTTTAGAGCAGCGTCCAGTGTCCGCTACAGGCCGTCACAGCGTTGACAGCGATGGCTTTCCTGAATAACCTGCGCTCGGTGCCGCTGCCTCCGGTCAAGAACATGCTGAACGTGGCCCTACAAACCGCACGCCAAACGATTCCTTCCAAGCAGAAGCAGAACGGCTACGAGGAGGCAGCGGGCGACAGCTTCGGCGGTCCTGGTGCTGGCGGTAGTGGCGTGCGGTCACCACCACAGGTTCCGCCTAGGCCACAGAACGTACACTTTGCTGATGCGGATGGTGGGTGTTCCGAGTGTTCCTCACACGGGCAGCACTTGGCGGGGCCCTTATTGATGACTTCCTCACTGGTCTTTACAGTTGCGAGTGATGCTGGTGGAACGACGGAAATGAATCCGCTGAACCCGTTCACGAACCCGAAGGCGTACTACCAGGAGGACGGAAGTTCGGAGCAACCCGGAGGCGGGACCAACCAGTACCAGGAGACGGGCTTCAATCAGGGTGATTTCGAGAATGGGTACCAGGCGGGCGGCTACCCTCCGAGGTAAGTATCGGAAACGCCTGTCGGGGCGCCTCGTTTAATCGCGCTTCCCTTCCCCGGCAGGCAGGGCAGTGTCCAGTCCTTCGGCTCGGACAGCACGTTTGCGGGCGGATGCGAAGGAGAGGCACCCGGTGGGGCCAAGATCAACGAGTATCAGGCGGCATGGAACGTGACCAACGCCATTCAGGTGAGCGTCAGTCCGTCTTCGGTTTGGTTAAGTTTAGACATTATTTGCTTTAAGTGTTTAACCAACATCCGCCCCGGGAGTGATTTCGAAGTCCATTTAAAATGGGCAACGGTCCATTGGAACATTGGAACAAAGCATTAAAATTTTGTATCGCCAAGTGTCGGATAAGTCCGGAGATCGCAAGTCTCAATCCTTTTTGCCTACCTTCAGCCATAGATGAGAAATACGAAAAAGCTTCGCAATTGTTCCCAATTGTGCTAAAGTATCATAAACTCGCCATAATGTGTGCAATTCGTAGTGGGATCTCCAATCTCTAAACTTTTGTCCTGGTTCTTTCGAAGAATTTCAGAGAAAAGTGTTTAGCAGCCTCGATGCACCCATACAACGGTTACACATTAAGCGATTAATTTTTACTTAATACTTTTTAATTCATTACTTTGTTGCCTTGTTTCGTCTTCACGTTCCCGAATTCAAATAAGTGCAATATTTATTTCCATGAATATGAATGGTTGGTATGTATTTGTAAAACGCTGAATAACATATTTAGGAACAAACCATTTGGTAGAAATTATTGTCAGATTAATATATAAATTGGAAGCTTCAAGTAAAAATTAATCTCACTGGTACATTTGTAAATTGGTACTAGTTTAGATAGATTTTTTGAAATGCATACCATCAACCCACAATAGACGATCATACCGCTTATTTATTACAAGCAGATTCACAGATCCATCTAGGTATGGTACGGTATGGTACGTATGCTTTGGAAGTAATTGATGGCTCAAACAATGAAGACAGACAATCAGCGCTGGAACCAGTTTCCGCGCTGGCAGGATCATTTGGAAGGTTCTTTGGCAACTATCGTAACTGCATCTGATACGACTCTTCCTGTGACTCGTTTCAGGGCATGTTCATCGTGTCGCTACCGTTTGCGGTGCTACGCGGCGGCTACTGGGCAATCATCGCGATGGTGGGCATCGCGCACATCTGCTGCTACACCGGCAAGATCCTGGTGCAGTGCCTGTACGAGCCGGACCCGCAGACGGGCGAACCGGTGCGGGTGCGGGACAGCTACGTCGCGATCGCCAAAGTGTGCTTCGGCAAGCGGATCGGGGCGCGCGTCGTCAGCATAGCGCAGATCATCGAGCTGCTGATGACCTGCATCCTGTACGTGGTGGTGTGCGGCGACCTGATGGCCGGCTCCTTTCCGGACGGGGCCCTCGACACGCGCTCCTGGATGATGCTGTGTGGGGTCTTTCTGCTGCCGCTGGCGTTCCTGAAGTCGCTGCACCACGTCTCGCTGCTGTCGTTCTGGTGCACCATGTCCCATCTGCTGATCAACGCCATCATCGTGGGCTACTGCCTGCTGGAGATCGGCGACTGGGGCTGGAGTAAGGTCAAGTGGCGAATGGACTTCGAGAACTTTCCAATCTCACTTGGTGTTATTGTCTTCTCCTACACGTCGCAAATCTTCCTGCCCACGCTCGAGGGCAACATGGAGGATCGGTCCAAGTTCAACTGGATGCTCGATTGGTCGCACATAGCGGCCGCCGCCTTCAAGGCTCTGTTCGGCTACATCTGCTTTCTGACGTTCCAGAACGACACGCAGCAGGTCATCACGAACAACCTGCACTCGCCCGGCTTCAAGGGTCTGGTCAACTTTTGCCTCGTGATCAAGGCGGTCCTCAGCTACCCGCTGCCCTTCTTTGCCGCGTGCGAACTGCTCGAACGGGCGTTCTTTCGCGGGCGCCCCAAAACCATCTTCCCGGTCGTCTGGGAGCTGGACGGGGAGCTGAAGGTGTGGGGACTGGCCTGGCGGTTGGCCGTCATTCTTGGCACGATCATGATGGCGATCTTCATACCGCACTTTTCCATTCTGATGGGCTTCATCGGTAGCTTCACCGGCACGATGCTGAGCTTCATCTGGCCCTGCTACTTCCACCTGAAGCTGAAGGGCCACCTGTTGGACCAGAAGCAGCGGGCCTACAACTACTTCATCATCTTTCTCGGCGTGCTGTTCTGTGTGGTCGGTATCTACGACTCCGGCACCGCCCTGATCCACGCATTCGAGATCGGATTGCCGTTCTAAGCCGCTGTTGGCTCCGCTACTTCAATAATGCATCATAACCATCTCGTACCGTGTCCCGGCCGGACACTCCACGTTGTTAGTCTGTTTCTCGAAGTCGAATGTGTCGATCGACAGCAATCCTACCCGACGGCCGTTGTTTTAACGCACCTTTCTTCGCCGATGAGCCAGTGGCTGGGCCAATGTCGCCAGAGACAGCACCGCGCGAAACTTGCACCGATTCTCCTGCACAGAGCCGAACTTCAAAGGTGAAAACAAGTCTTCCAAACAAAAACACAACACGAAACGAAAAACGGTTCATCCGATGTCTTCCAATGGCGCATGGGGGGTGATGTAAATGAAAAGGTATTACAGTTAAATAAGGTAACAAACAAGTCACTGTTATAGAAAGTACATAATCCACCGTCGAACCGGATGCACTAGGGCACCGAGGCCGAAGAAAAATTAGGCGCGAAACAGCATTCGAAACTGCGAAAGTAAAACAAGTCTTCCAAACATATACATATTACATATACACAAAACTATGAAAGAAATTCGCCACAAGAAAGAGAGGGAAAGTTACAAACTAAATGCAAATATTAAAATACAAGCTCCCAACAAACAAAAACAAAACAACATATTTAAGCTAGTGAGCTAATTATACATACTGTGTCAGTTAGGAAATGAATAAGAAATCAAACAGAACGTAGCATTAGCGCAGAATAGGAACTGTGGGAGTGACTGTAATAAAGCAATCTCGCCACGATCGTCGTAGTAGCTCCGGAATCCCGAGGGCCGTCAGACTGCAGACAGCAGTTCATGGGGACAGTTCCGAATCTGATATAAGCGAATGACTAAATTGAATCAATTATAGCTATGTGCTAACGGGGACAATAAGCAAGATGGCGATCGGGCGATTGTTTCGGAGCCGGGCGCCAAGGTGGTTATCGTAGAATCCTATTATCGTTGACAATTAACTCATCTCAGTCTGACGGTGCACCAAGGCGCAAAGAGTGGGTCAAGGATAGGCAATCTATCGCCTTCGAAAAGGACCGAACGGTGGTCCCTTGGGTGACGGTGAATGAAGGCGATGCATCTCCAGCACCCACTCGTGGCGCCTGCGGCTTGTGAGAGTAAAGCATCTGTTTACCATGCGTCTTCCAATGCGACACAAACATAATTATAATCACTGTTAATGCTATGCATCCGCACCGATGGCTATAGAGTGACCGAAGTCTTCCAAAAACCGAACACGCGATGCGTTGCATTTAGCGGCGAAGTAAATTTAGGTGTACCCTCAACCTCCCCAACCGTTATTTACATTTACCATTCGGCGATCTTGCGAAAGTCTTCCAACAAACGGTTAAGTTTTATCCAAACAGCGGAGGAACCCCAACTTTCGATGCTCCGAAAGCCGTTCCGGGGGTTGGCTTTCGTGTTCGGTTTTCGGGGAGCCCGCATAAATACGATAGTGTACAACTAGTAGTGACACAACTAGCAGACAACCAACAAATTGTAACATTTTATTCCAATCTATGAGAACACGTGCTTGAAAAGGATAATAGTGTGATCGAGAAAGGTGACCGCGCGCAGTTAATGTTGCACACTCTAGCGAGTAAGCCAGTAAGCGTGTGAGAGCAGTTTAGTTGTTTTGTGGCTTCGTTCCAATATTGAATGTGCCCCACTATTATGCAATAATCTCTCTCCCGCACTGTACTTATTGCAAATTACTGTATTTAAGAGCAACAAACATTATAGGTGTCCGAATAAACAGCAGTTATTTAACTTTAAATTCAAACCTACCCACCCCGAGTTCCATTCCGTTTTAGCTTCTGGTGCACAAAATGTTCAACAAAGGGAAAGAAATATCGAATCATCACATTTTTTCCCAGGGCATACATTTTTGTTTTGTTTTTGGTGGTTTGGTTTGGTTCTTTTGGTTTCATCGGAAGCTGCAGGGAAAACATTTGGAACAACGCTACTTGGGCTTTCCTTCTCGACCTGACGCAGAGTTTTTCGCATGCTGCGCCACTTCTTAGCCATTCTAGTGTCTTGGACGGTTTGATCATTTTTTAAATCGGAGATCGGTCAAATGACTCGAAAAAAATTCTAGAGGATTTTCCTCTATTCCTCGAATCCTCTTTCCTCGAACACAGTAGAGGATCGGTAGAGGAATTTTTCAATTAATTGCTCATTTTTTTATTAAACCAGTTGATTGGATCAACACATTTTCTTGTTTGCAATTAATCAATTTTATCGCACCAATCAGCAATCAGCATCTGACCACTAATCTCGACGGGGAAGGAAAGAAGACAACCAGATCTGTTTCTAATCAGAGAAATTGAACCCAACCAAACGGAAAGTGAGAAGGGAAGCCGATCAGATACGTCACCAGGAAGTTCGATGCTCTGAAACACTGGATCATCGGGAAATGAGAATGAAATGAGTGGGGGCGATGCCCGCCGGGAACAGCTGGTTAAGAAATAAAAAAGGCGTTTATGTTGTCGTGGTTCATTCATATCAATTTATTTCCTTTCATTTCTTTTATTTTCCTTTATTTCATGTTCATCAATGTTTACGCCTAATGTACGCAGTAAATGAATGTATGTGATTTTTGTTTGTTTTATGTATGGTATGGTTTTTAATGGTATGGTATGCTTTTATCTAAAGTTTGCGTTACTTTGATGGGTGTTGTCATGTTCGTTCGTTTGTTTTTTGTTTTTCTATTTGTGCCTTTCGCTCTTTGCACTGCTTTGCCCCCGTTTTCGCTCTGTTTAATAACTTCAAAAGCCTAGCCTGTTCAACTCTGTTCGGGTGAAAAATGAGTTTTGATTTGATTTTTTCCCTTTTATGGTTTCCATAGATTTTTCTACGTTTCACAAATTCCCCGTGGGATTGCACATCATCCATCTGCCCCGTTCGGTACTTTTGATGCTCGATTCACTTCTACTTCTCACTGAAGTCCCACTCTTTCCGGCTCCAGTTTGAGCTTTTGTGCCTTTGTTTCTAACCTTCGCTCACAGAACCCACAGTCACGCGTTTGTTTCTCATCTTCTCGCGTCCTTACAACATTTACAAAACAGGATTGCTGGCCAGAAAACGAAAAACAAGCGGATGGCAAATGGAAGCGATAAACTTGGACCACACTAAGGGCGCCAAACACAGCGTTTTGTAGTACAGTTTACTTACAGTGCACACTTGAATTCACAAACACGGTAGCGAATGAATAAGGAAAACGAAAAGCAAATCGTACGAAATTGAATAAAATGAAGTGGATGAGATACGGAGAGAGAGAGAGGGGAGGACCAATCAAAGTTTTTCACTCAACTGATACAGATTGATCCGCTAAAATGGAGAAACCCTAAATGGCAACAATTGAACATTGTGGAAAATGGAAACATCGACTACTTTGGCAATGGTTTTATGCTTTTCCTGTTTTGCATCGTCCTTTTGTTTCCTTTGTGCCTTTCTCTCTCTCTCTCTCTCTCTCTCTCTCTCTCTCTCTCTCTCTCTGTGCGTGTCTCATTTATACAAGTAAGTAAAAAGAAAAACAACAAAAAAGGTAAACGGGAGAGACAATTTTTATTATACATTACCTTTTTCGTTCATTTTGTTTTGTTGCATAAAAGTACTATAAATATAAAATATATAAGACAAAAAATATAAAAATATTTAATAGCAATTATACAATTACTACCACACGCGCACGCAGCAAACCGTGCATTTCCTTCTCTCTGCCTGTCTCATCTGCATTTCTCTAGCTCTCTGTCCCTCTCTCTAACGATTGCCTACTTCGTGAAGCTCGGAGGAGTTGAGTACGTCCTGTCATGAGGGGATTAAGAGAGCAATCGGAGCTTAACAACGGAGGTCGTGCGTCGTTGGCCTAGCCATCCTCGATCGGTTGAAAAGAAGAAAATCAACGGCAATGCCGCTAGCAGGAGCGCGCGCGCGCGCACAGAACGACAATGTTCCGCGACTCGTAGCACTGTGACACGCACGGGCACCCACAACACACCCCACGATAGAGCTCTGTGTAATTCCTCTAACAAACCCTCCAAAACCCTGCCGTGGCTGTGATGGACGTTCTTCCCACAGTAACAGGGTACACGCGTGTAGTGGTTGTATTGTTATCATCCAATGTCGTCGTCTGCTGTTCAACTTGTCCTGCTGAACACAACCGAAACATTTATTTGACTGTTTTCCTTTTTTTTTGTTTGTGTGTAATTGTTTCTCGTTTTTCTCTTTTCTCGTTTCCTTTTCTCTTTTACCTATCTTTGCCTCTTGAATTCTCTACACTTATCGTTACGTCTGCAAAAAATCTTTACAAAAATGAAAAGTTTTTGAGTATTGTATGCATATTTCATTCCTGTTTCTGTTCGCTCCCTTCCGACTTTTTAATATCGTTTCGCCCTCCACACGACTCGGTTGGTTTCCTCACCACCAACTACTACTCCATATCATGCCCCCTCATCGGCACCGGACCCTCCCCCGTTTTGCTACTGTTGTTTCGCATTCCACCTCTCTCTTATCTCATTGTTTGCCATTTTCCTCATTCGATACTTAGTTGGTGTGTTGTGTCTGTGTGTTTTCGTGCGTGTATAATTTTGCGTGTTGTTTCTTCTCCCCGTTTGCTTCACTTATTATTATAGTACGAATGATTCGTTTGCAGGGAAGATGGAGGCAGCTTTCGCACGAAACGCGAAATGCTCGCGGCAGTGGCCATTTCCGTACACGCATTTTCGTTTCCGGCAAAACTCCCCTAAACCGCGCGGCTCACCGGATCATGCTCTCGAGGGGGTGGATGCTGATCATGGTTCAAACAAGCAAACAAACAAAAACTAACCGATACCGGTGGCGGCGCGTCATATTCGCTCGCTCTCCTTATATCTCTTCGTGTCACTCGCGTGACTCGCCCTACTAGTAGCTTCTCTCTCCTCGTTTTATCATTTTTTTTATTCTTTATTTCTTACATAGCTTTGCGCGCTTCTCGGCGCCATCCTCGAGTGCTGGCACATTCTTCAATTATCTCTCTTCGCCTTTTCTTTTCCCTCACCAGTTTCTTTTGCTTTGCTTTTATAAAGGGGTTTTTCCTGTTGTTACATTCTTCGTTCCGTTTTCCTCCTCCTTTGAAGCAGTTTCACTTTCACTTGCGCCGTTCTGTAGATTCCGTGTAGTTGTGGGCTTTCTTCCTAATGTTTCCTTATCGCTATCTGAGAGTGGCATTTGTGTGTGTGGGATCGCGCCGGTCTGGAGCGCGTTTCGAAAAGTTGGGCAATATAAAAAAGGGGGGACACGAAAACGATCACGTCTATCGAATAAACATTACACAGAGGAAAACAAAACATTCCTCCTGCTTCGACGACGCACGATCAATCCTTCTCCGCGCGCACCGTTCCCGATCCGCCTTCGGTGACATTTTCTGAGTTCCGCGTTTTAGTTATGCTCTCTTCCGATTCTCGATTGGTTGGTTTTGTTTTTTTTTTCTCTCTACAAAAATGTGTCTATATGTATGTAAAATGATGATTGATAATTTCGACGGTTCGGAGGAAGGTTCGGAGGCGCACAACGCCCCGTCCTGCTGTCGCGCCCGAGCTAATAATTAGAGTAGTGAAAACGTGGTGCGTGGAAAATGTGACTCCTTACGAGCTAGCCCCTGCTTATTTAGCTGCTGCCTCCTCTTTCTCTTTGTTCTCCTCGACCTTCTCGGACTTTTCCTCCTTCTTTTCGGTCTTCTCGTTCGAGTTGTCCTTCTCCAGCTCCTTTTCCGATTCGTTCTTCTCCTGCTCGGCGGTCTTTTCCGTATCGGCACCTTCCTTGTTTTCCTTGGTTTCTGGCCTGGGCGCGTGGATAAAGAAATCAAACCGAAAAGGTTACAACTTTGGCCATCCAACCGGATGCACTTATGACACTTACTCTGGCTTGGGGATGTGTGCGTTCAGGTCCAGCTTGGTGCAGATGTCCTCCCAGTCGGGGAAGCAACGCTCCTTGATCCGCGAAACGTGTCCAACCAGGTTGGGGCAGTTCTCCTGCATGAACTCCTTCAGCCCGTATTTGACCTCGTCCAGAATGAAGTGGATTTGCGCCAGGACGGAGAATGCGACACAGTCGAGCTGAATGGGGAGAACCAGAACGTTAGTCGGTCGTGACAGAAACGATCGCGATAAACGATCCATCACACCCAAGCACCTACCGTGGTGGGTTCGTCACCGAAGAAGAACGGCTTGTCGGCCAACAGCTCGGACAGCACCTTCAGATCCTTGCGGCCAAACTCCTCGATCTCCTCCGGCTTGTGGACGCCCAGTCCTTGAGCTTTCACCTTTTTAGCACCCTGGAAACACTAGAGACGTTAGAGGACGGACGGTTCCGATTAACAAACGGGTGCACACTACATGTGGTATGGGTTTTGATTATTGATGAAGAGGTGGTTCTCGTGCGGCCTTCTTCGCAAGCTTCGAGAGATGGTTCTTTTTTCTTCCAACGAATAGTTCTCTCGTCGACCAAATCCCTATCTCGCGGAGAATGTAGCCTTTTTGAGGGGATGTAAGGAATGTTACGAACACAAGACATGCAGCAAACGGATACTTCACGGTCACTAATGGGGAGCCTCTTGAAATGGGCTGATCTCTTCAGGTGATTATGATGGGAGTGGTTTGTATGGGAAGCGTGGACAATGGATACGGAAAACAACAACCACAGCAGCAGCAACAACAACAATAACGCACACGATGCAAAGCAGAACAAGGAATATGCAAGTGTAACGACACCTACCTTGCGGCTGAACTGGAATTTGAAGAAGAAGTTGAGCAGCGCGTTCGGCAGGCGGCTACCGAGGGCGTGCTGGAGGTTGATTTTGTAGCCCTTCAGCATCTGCTCGGTGTTTTTGCTGCGCCACGACAGCACCACCCAGATCAGGTGGTTCTCCAGCATCGAAATCATCGCGTGGGCAATGTTGCGCTGCTCCTGGGTCAGGGCGGCATCGAGGTCCTTCTCGTAGCGCTGGGCCAGCTCCTTCATGATGATGGTCGAGTCGGCAATCTCCTCGCCGTTGACTTCGACGAAAGGCAACTGTCCCTTCTTCGAACGCAGCTTCAGCTTGTGGTCAATGTTCTGTGGTGGGGCAAAAAAAAAGGAACAGGATACTTATGTTAAGTAAAAGTTTCGCAAAGTAGCATTTGTATGCTGTGGCAGGACGCACAATGGGGTGTCCCGAGAGGTAATTACTGTGCCCGTACAGCAAAGGTCACTGGCTTCACGTAACATGTTATTTATTCACCCATTAGCTCGGCAGGGTTCCGCGTGGCGCGTTAATGGTTTCGTTTCACGGAAAATATATATATTTTGGGAAGGTTTGTTTCGATGTGTTTCGACTGCCAAAATGTAATAAGTTTTGCAACATATATTCTCTGAAACAAACCGCGCGGAAAAGGAATTCCATTTACAAGGTCGAATGTTCAAATGATTTTGAGCAATAGAAAATTGTTAAAAAAGCTAAAGTAATAATACGTCCCACAACCTGGTTAGTGGTAATTATAATCGATAAATAGATTTTAACTTCATTACACGGTGACAAGCTCTAAAATATCGTCAATTTAAAAACACATTATTTTAGCTCCTTTTAGCTCCATTATAATTGATAGGAACCTAGCATTGAAGTTTGCCCCGTAGGTCAAAGTGTGATGGAAGCAAAATGCCACAGGATCACGGCGACACTAGGTAAGGGCTCTCCTTTTTGCCGATAGTTAATTACATTGACTTATCAATATTCGCTATGTTGGATAAAGTAGACTCAACTCGTTCAGGATGTTGTCGGCATCATCATGATTGACGCGCAGCTAGATGTCCATATTGTTCTTTTGAGGCCCACACCCACCCATCACAGACGCTGGGACATCGAAGAAAAGTGAAAAATAAAGGAAGCTGCCAGGGCAACCCACTGCTAAGATGTCCTGGCGCCCTGGGAAACATGAAAGCTCCTTCTCCGATGCCCTAGCCACGCGCAAAAAAAAACGGGAGGTAAATCTGGAACAAGCGAAGCACTCGAACACGAGGTGAACGGTCCGGAACGGTCACCAACGGGAAACGGTCAAGCGGCGCGGAACCCGGCGACGAGTGTCTACTGTTACACTAACACAGTGGCGCCCATTTCCAGACGGGTTCCCTCCGCCACCCTCTCTGCCGCCTCCATCCGGCCCGCCTGGCAGGACTCGCCCCACGCCACGCCACGGTCTCGTGGCCCGGAAACATGACTCCTCGCTCCCGGTCCCTCGCTCGCTCTAGAGAGGACGCCGTGTCTCGGGGATTGCGCGCGCAAACGAAACACGTTCACCCGCGACACGCCTCGCGAGGTGAAAGATAGAGAGTGAGGGTGAGGGAGCGGCGTGAAGGGCTGGGTTGGCCGGGGCACACCCTCCGGGGATCCTAGCCGCCCGAAAGAGAGAGAAGTCCTGTTTTCCACGCGGTGACTCCCATGCACGGAGCAGCATATCCTGAAATCTAATTTTATCCTCCGAACAATGTCTTTGTGTTGGTGGCCGCGCGAAGCGGAACTGGAAAAACAAAAAAATAACGGACGGAAAAGACCCGACGCTCACGATGAAGCCGACCGGCGGTCGTCGCGGCCCACTCGCTCTTCGGGCGGCTTTAATTGCTGCCCACGCCAAAAGATTTAAAGCTTTATAGGGTGAGTTGGGGTGCTCGTGTGTGGGAGGGAGTGGGTAGAGCATCCTTAGGAAAGGGAAGCAAAGCTGCACGCCACTTATTAACGATCTAATTGAAGCATTTTGTTAACGCTTCATATCACTGCCAAGTGGACCGGCGCTGCTTGGAAAGGACAAGACCTCTTGAGGACTGAAGGGGAACGCCGCAGGGTGGTGACCTCAGACCCTCTCGTGGCGGTAGAGAAGTAGAGCCCCATCATAATCCCTGTAGCGTGAAAAACCGGCTCCAGCTAGCCGGGGCTCCCTTATCGAGACCAAAAACCGGGCCATGTGCAAATAACGGTCGCCGACCGACGCGTCCTTTTTCGTCCTAACGCCCAGCCCACACACACACACAACCATACGCAGTGGAAAACCGAGGGCCCTCTCTCTCACACACTGGCGCGCGCGCGCGCTTAGGGTGGGAGCGAATTTCCTTATCACCTCACCAACACACACTCGCAGTCGGCTCTCGAAGGGTGGTGGTTCACATTTTATTGATCCGTTGGCAGGATCCGTGTGCCGCCGACGCACCCATACCACTCCGGAGCGAGTGCGGTGGCCACGGAAGGCTCGCCGTGGTGGTGGTGGTGTTGGTGGCCTTAGCAACAGCGCGACACCGATTTTCTCGGTTCGCGAGACCGGAAAATGTAAGCGAAACACACGCCAAAGTACTCTCGCCGCACGCACCCGCTCCTCGATCGGGATCATTCGGGTTTGGCCGTTCGGTGCGATTTTCCTTCAAGTGTGCGTGTATTCGCCGGTACGGGAAAAAAGGTGGCCTGGACTTGGACGTCAAACAAAAAAAAAAGGACCGGTAATGGTTTCACTTTGCTAACCACCGACCGACGAGAGCCGTGAAACATCAAACGGAATGTGTGCACGGCATTCGGATTGTGCGCGCCCTTTTGGAGTCGCATTACTCCTCTGCTTCGGTCTTTTCCGGTATCCCGATCCCGGAGTCCTGGAGACGTTGTACTTTGAGAACGGGCAAATTTATGAGGCGAGCCCAACGCAAATAAAGAACACCTTCATCCTTCGACGAAGCTGCAAAAAAAACGAGGGCAGCGAGCGTCAAATGCAGGCACTGCTCTTGGACAGTGTCCATTCCGGCCCAATCCTGTAGTCTTGTACTTGGAGTAGGTTATCTTTAGAAAGCATAGGCATTCAATATGATGGGGGGTCCATCGCATGAAATCTTAACAAACAGCCCTTCATCAGTCGTGATTATCTATAGGTTCTCTAAAGGGATGCCCTAGGGAATATCGGCAATTCTTCGGTCTCTTATTCAAATGTTGATAAATCTTAATTTGTGGACTCCACATTTGCTATGGGCCAGCATCTTTAGTAGATGCCCTCTGTCCCGTAACTATGTCTTCACATGTTAATTGGGGTTCATCAGGAATGTACAGTACAATTGAAGATACAAGCTCTTCTGATGGTTCTCTTCTCTTGTCTTACACTCCTCCCGGTAATTAACAGCGCGACAGTGGCCATCAGCAGCCTGTGACACTGGACGGTTTTATTACCTCCCCCGAGCCTCAGACAATCGCGTCCACAGCTCGTCTATCTCCATCTTACTGTGGAATGTGGCGTTGGTCGGTGCTCAATTAATTTATTGCTCGTGCTCTACAAATAGCCAGGGGTTTGAGGCGCGTGCCGACAACGATTCACTTAGCGTCGATGGCACGCCTTTTTTACGCGTTTCAATTGCTAGCAGATGGCGCCACTCACACCAGGGGATCGCTTGTCCCTTGAAAGGATTGTCGGAGAGCGTTATCAACTGACCACCATCAGCAAATCCACAACGTGAACCAACCCCAAGGTCCACCAGGACCAGGGTCAATCATCATCAAGAGCAGACGAAATAGTTATCTCCCAACAAGGATTCTCTCGGAGTGGCCGAACGTAACGTTGCCGAAGGCGTTATCTAATCGCCAGCGAAAATCATCGCGGCAGCGGCGACAACACTCCAAGGCGCACCACACCACAAAACCGGTCATTCCTGTTCCCCTGGACGATGTGATACGTGACACGAAACGATCCACAAATCACTCACCTAAACCGCGGCCTCCGCCACCACCACCAACAGGTTGCTGGCACAAGACAATGGGCTGGGTGGTGAGGCGACCTCTCCCTCACGCCACATCTGGTGACCGACTAGAACCGACCCAACCTGTTAACGTGGCCCGTCTAATATCTTCCGCGTTCTATCACCGGCATGGGGCATGGAAAACTTGTTGATGGGCTAGGTTGAGTTCCCCGCGCACCGCGCACGGGGCTATGATTTGCATAATTGAAGACGCACATCGCGGCACACCGCGCTACACTGCTGATGGCTCCCCGATGGGCAGTCGTAAAAAAACAGAACTCGATATGCTGCAGCCCCGAGCCGAGCCCCGCTATTCTTCGCTCATTAACGCGGCTCGTGGCGCGACGAGAGTTAAGAGGATCGGAACGAAGCGGATCATTAGAAACAAAGCAGCGTCCGAGGGTGACAACGATGACGACAGCGCGCGCGACAGGGATTATGGCCCAACGAGCGGCGGAACATGAAACTTCCTTCCCCGCGGCACAAGAAAGGCGATGGAAAGTGACAACTTTTGGTCGTTTTTTATTCCTTCTTCCTACGACAGTAAGCCCCGCAGCAGCAAGGGAACTGACCGGCAGGGAGAAAGGAGATTAATAAGAAACCGGGGAGTGAGAAGAAATGAATGGAATTTCTCTTCATGAGGTCTGCCCGGAACTTTCGAGCCGTCGGGCCCCCCCAAAAAACCTTACGGACCAAACGATGTCTCCCGATATTGGCGGCGGGGGGGGAACAACCTGTGACCACGTCCCGGCGGTTAGATAATTTTAATCAAACTTACGCAAAAGCGTGACGCGACCGGGCCCTCGCGTGTGTGAGGCACGTTTCCGACGAATTTCATCATCATCGGAAAGGGAGAGTGACGGTGACACCCCGGAGGGTGCCTTAGCCCGGCCTCGGAATGTCCCAAGGAGTCCCGCCAGCACACTGAGTGCCGTCGTTGACATTCCAGTGGTGAACCGGGTTTCGGGGTTTTCGGCAACATCGTGAGTTCGCCTATGAGACCGGCCACCGACAACAACTTCTACGCGCCGAGGCCTGAGGAAAGGGGAATGTTAGCGCTACCTCCGAGACCGTTATCTTGCTTTCTGGCCGATCGCGGCCCAGACACGAAAGCAAACTGTGGTTACGACGTCCGGCCGGAGAAGATTCGACCATCAAAAAAAAGTAACGCAGAATACAAACAAAATGAAAGTGGCTTCGGTAGGGTTTTTGACCTCACGGGGTTCGATGGACCGAAAGGAGCGGTGTGTCTCGTGGTGAGTCATTATTTTCGAATATGCAACCCGAAAGAAAGGAAGGGAGACAAAACAGAAACCGACGAAACCGACCGGGGGCGAAAGTGCATCAGTCAACCGGAGAGCCACAGAAGCGCACATTAATATGCTGTGCTGCTGAACTCTTGAGAGGAGGTTATTTTCTCCTCACCGGCGCACCGGTGCATGATGGATTGGGGAGATCTGCAACTCTTGTGGGGCCTTTCCTACGACCGGCCCAAAACACGCGCCACTTGCCGCATCATTACCGGAATGAGTTTTTGATTTGGCAAGGACTCTCTCCTGGGTTGGTGGTGGCCCTCTGTTAGCTCTTGTGGTCTGCAACATTCGGCCGTCTGAAGAGGACCATCATCATAGCGGAATGATGCAGCACCGGGCGAATACTCGGTCAAGTGAGGTGGAGTTCCAGAGCCAGAGGTTCTAAATGAACCTTTTATTTTCGGTTACGTACAAAAGGCAGTGCCAATCAAAGGGCCAAACTGGGTTGCTGTGAATTGGAAGAAATGTCCGAAGAATACCAACCTCCAGGTGAGGTTATGCTTACCGAAATACCACTTCGCCGGAGAGCCTGCGGAAGACGGCTTTGGTGCTGTGCGATTGGCCCTTCGCATCCTTGGCGCCCTAGGAGCGGGCTCAGGGCCGAAAAGATTCCACCACCCACAACTGCCAGTTATTAAAGCTGCCGCTCAAGACCGGACCGGGCACGGGTCGGTTTTGTTTAGACGCGGACGGCGTTCCCCGAAAAGGTTCAATATTTGCTCAGCACACACAACACACCCTCTGCGTAGGAGGAGGGCTCTACACCTGGTGCTGATGCTGGGCGCCACGAAACAACAGAAAAAGGCAAAAAATATCCCTCCGTGTTTACGATGGGTAAGTAAAAGATAATAGCATCATCATTGTTATCAGATCTGAGATGACGAAAAAAAAAACTGTCTCCTGAAAAATCCCCGAGAGAGGCGCCAATTTTTCGTCGGTAATTTTTTCGATAACTTTACACCGTGTCCGTGGTAAGTGGTGCAAATGACGAGGAACATCCAAATTGAAGGAAAAAACGGCAAACGCACAGTGGCACCACGGCAGCACGGAACAGGTAGCAATGGGCAGATGAGTCACGCCTTTTTTATTCACGCCCAACACGATTGTTTTGAGTTTTTGAACACCCCGTTCGTTGTCCAATTCTCAGGTGATGGCACGGTCTGCTCCTATTGACTCGCACGGCTTGGAGACTAATCATTTGCCAAATAAAAACTATCATTTTTAAAGGACGGTAGCTGTTGGGTCTCACCTCGTGCTGGGTTTTAACGCCACCCTCCCCCAGGGAGGTTGTTAATAATGTTTTTGTCGCGCAAGCCATTTTTATTACACTGTTTTGTTCCCAAAACAAGGCCAATTATCACCGCGACTCATGATTTAGGTCAACGTTTGATCAGCGGCGTGCGAGGTCGTCGCTCGTTTTCTTTTATTGCCTTTCCAGTGGTGCCCCGCCAGCTAATTATTACCTTTTCGCCGGAAAAATGGAAAACCACCACCGACCGACCTAGTAATGAGGCTCAAAATTAATGCTGCTAGCCCCGTGGCGTAGGCAGCAGCATAAACACCATTTGCGGCTAATAATAATGCGGAACCAGCGCCGACGCAACGCAACGCGCACACCGATCACGATTATCGAGAGATGAACAATTCTCCGGCAAAACGGCACCGTGAAGTGTGAAGAAAAGCCTGTAGAGCTGGGAGAGCATAACTTTCACTGCGAGCCAGCCAGCTCCATCGGGGCTGGCGATTTTTTGGGATGGGCAGAGAGCCCACCCCAAAGGGTTTCCCGGGCACCGAGCGCATCACCGAAACCAATAGAGGTTAGGCGGCCCTGTCACCTCGGCCCAACACAACGCGCCGCTGATGGGCGAGATAATGGTAGTTATGGAAAATTAATTAGCTCATCTAGCTCGTTAGCACCATTTTATTTTGGGTTTTCTTTTTTTTCACTGTGCTTTTTTCCCTCCAGTTGATACCGCTGCCTGCCCCCATACCCGGCGCGACCTCTCCGGGGGGGCCACGTGGCGCTTTCTCCGGAACCTTCGTTTTATGCTCCGCTCGGCAGTGGCTGCGCCTGGTTTCTCAAAAACATACGGGCGTTCGTTGACCTCTCCTACTCTCACGTGTGGAGAAGTGGAAAAGTTTAAAAGTTTGTTGTCAAATTTTTCGATAAGCTTTAAAGCTATGAAGTTGCTGCATTCTGTTTCACCGAAAATTGACTGCTCGATAACGATACCAAACGATAACATACCAACAAATTGTAGAACATAAATCCTTCCACATTTGTGACATTTCCGCTTTTCAAACAAACAAGAGACTCGTGATGGAACACACAGTAAACATCCCAAAACGGTAGCTTGCTTGCTTTTCGTTCAGAGTTCAGAGAGGATTCGAAACGAACCCGCCATTTGGGAAGGATTTCCCAACCGAACCACAACAAACGAAAACAAAACAATAAAATCGAGGCCACCGCCTGTGTTGATGCTCAACCGAAACCACCGACAGACGGGAGAGAGGGAAAGAGATACAGAGAAACATAGAAAACGTGGCGGCCGGAAAAGCCTCACGAAATTTTCTCCTCGTTAATGATCGGTGCTTCGAAGCACCGGACGGTTGCGGTGGTCGGCCTTTTCTTTGGGCGCCTTTTTTGGTGCCGTCTAAATCGCAACATCAACTTTTGCGCTCAGCTAAGGAAGAAGGCATTGTTGCCTGTGTGTTTGGTTTTTCTTTTCCGATGGAAACCTCCATAATTGCCAGCACTTTCGCGGGGCTGCGCTCATCGGTGGCATGGTTTTAATGTGTTCCCCCTTTCGGTCGCGAGCGAAAGATCGATCGGTGAGACGCCAAACGTCATTAGTTCGTCGTTTGGTCTGGTCTGGCCGTTTCAAGTGTTGCACAAACAATAGAGAAAGATAGTGAGGCGACAATTGTTGTGTAGAGAGGGATGCCGCGAGGAGAGCACAAACTAATGTTGAGAAAAGGAGCTCCCTCGAAAGTATTGACAGGAACACCCGCGGACTGTCGTTCCCACAGGCCGTCTGGTGAGAGATTTATCGGAAGCTCGCTCAAATAATTTACGAGCGAAGGTTTCACAATGAATAATATTATTCCGATCGAGAGACGGGCAACGTGACAGAATTATTGAGAGTGCGTCTATTAATCGTATGGCACAGCACACACAACCACGGGAGTAGCTAACCTCGAGGGCCGGCCCCACCATAGACACGGAAAAAACCCATCACCTAGCGATATCGTCGGAGTACGAAAGCAGTCGTCCGAGTGGAGTTCTACAGGGCCCGATAGAACCCGAGACCGTGTATCATATTCGTCTTAACTTCCTGCTGCTCACCCTCCACAGAGAGAGAGAGAGACGGCTTTAAGTCCGTACAAGGGCCGCGTTGACGGCTAGCCTCTCCCATAGACGTCTCTCATCGATCGATGACTATTTAAGTAAACATTTTAATAAGATTGCATTCTTTTGCATCCAGCCTGGCAATCGCGCCATCGTCGTGCCCATTTGTTAGTGTAATTTCATAAATTATTGCACTACGCTGCACCGCACGGGCCGCTGGATCGGCGTTTTGCGCAACAATCGTGCACGCTAGACGTGAACCGGAGAGATAATCTTGCCTGGCCTGGCATGCCGTTGGGCCGTCTTTAAGGGTCTGCAAACGGTGAAGCCCACACCGATAAGTGTGTGCTGGGCTTCGTGAGCTGTGTTCATCCACAGGGGCGAGAGTGGCACTCGGAATCGGACTTGATCAACAAATCCCTTCCCAACGCATCTGTGAGCACTTGAAAGCCCTTCCTTGCGCAAGCAGGAAAACGGCGCATTCTCGAAATGCACAACCCTCGGTCCCATCCGTTTAATTGCGTCGTTTAATTGATTGGCAGCGCTTTCAGGCGACTGGCGGCTCTGCCGAATGCATCCCGCGTCTCGATTTGTGCATTGCGCAAGTGTACTACTCGCCCCTTGGTTTTCCTACAATTAGAACGCACGGTGCCATTTATTAGTGGGAATAAATAATGTTGGTATGGAGTATTTGTTTGTCACCAATAAACCTTTCGGCTTCCAATGGCGGGCCCCGAAACTGGACGTCCGGGCGGGGGTGTGATTGATGCACGCACGGTCAGGAATGTGGAATGCACTTCCCCCAGCAACAGACGAGCACCTTCTCTCGCTCTCTCGAGTTTGCGGCCATTTGCAGCGGCTCGTTCCCTTCCTAATCCAGATTAAATTACGCGGCAAACGCTCGTCCTTGAATCACGGCCGTCATTCTCTCTCTCTCTGTCGCTCGCTCAACACTCTCATCGACGAGGAACATTACGGCACTTAATACGTCTGACGTGGCCGTTGTTGTCGTCGTCTACTATCGCATACCGCAGCGATGAGTGATGTTTCTGTCACAACGCTGACAGACTACACTTGTCGTCGGTCATCGTCAGGTGAAGCGGCTACTACTACCGTGACTGTAGCCGTCGTGGCCTCCGCTGGTTGATTGTATGCGTTACTGTTGTCGCAAGTTGGTGCCACACTTCGGTTCAGTTTACTTCCGCCAAACAACACCAAACGGCACGAGTCGGTGGGCGATGCTGAGGTGAATGGGAGATAAATCAGGGTGCGCTACTAACCTACACAGCACTCCCCTCCCCCTTCACGCGCTGCCACGGGGTCTAATATTTTTGCCACCTGCATTGTTTTAGGGCGTAGCAGTGTGTTTGTTGCTAATTTTCTTCTCATCCGTCGCACGGTGCGGGCCTTATGCGGATGTGTATGCAAATTTATTGCATAAGCGCGTGTGGCAAATCACATGCGGCTTAGCCGTACCTTACCACACCCTGCACCGGCTGAACAAACGTTCGCCATATGGGACGGGACGGCTCCGCAGCGACACAGTCAGCCGAGAGAACGGAGGTTCGTCGCTTATCGCAACGCAAGTCTATTGTTTGGCAAATGGCAAAATTCAAAATTCTCCGTGCAATTTTGGCTCAATCTTTTTTCTTTTTTTTTCGCGTTGCACTGCTGTTGATTTCCACTATTTTCCAGCGAAACTACGAATCGATGATGGTGGCAGCGCCGCGCAGATGTCAACAATGCATCCACACTCTCCTCAAAGGGAGGCAGAGCTTTGAAAAAAACGTTGACACTTCATTGTAGTGACACATATACAGACTGCCGCTTTGCCAATCGATTGCCGTCAGCGGAAAAAATGGAGCGACGTGAGTCCGGAGTCCAGAATACGCGCCTTTCGCTGACATTTCCACGGTGGAGTTCTGCCTTCTGGTGGCCTTTTTTTATTGTGTTTGTTTTTTTCCCGCGTGCCGGGAGAGAATTGGGCGAAAATGCGCCATCCCACCGCCGGGCTCAGTGCCAGACATTCCCGGAGGCTGCTGGCAACAAGTGGTGCCAGTGGCGCAAATCAACGGCCAGTCACAGTTCGTCGTTCGCGCGTCCGCCACACACCAACACACTCAATTATTCAATTATTCATCACCATATCTATTTCGGTCCGCCATTGTCCGCCGCTTCCGGGTGACACTTCCGGTCGCGCACAGAACCTATCGGAAGCCGATTGCGATTGCGACGGAAAACAGGTGATAACCGTACCGGGCAGGCGCGTAAAGCTACGCCCGCAATTGAGCGTATGTGACGAACGGAAAACCGAGCCGTTAGCCGCTCTCGAACGTCCGCAATTTGCATTTTCGACATCGAATCAACCGACCGACCGGCTGCCCGCTGGCAACCTCTTTTCCGGTTACCGGAAAACGGGGCACACATATTTAGCGTAATGTGCAAATTTAGAGATTTTCCACAAGCGAGAGAGCGCCGTGTAGGAAACCGGCGGCTTAACAGCCCTCGGCTTATTTTTTAGTATCGATTTTAAATAAATTCTTAACACTGTAACCACCCCATCATTAGCCGAAGGCTAGCGCATGTTGGCCGCCAGTGCACGGGAAAGGAATAATAAACATAACAGACCCACCGAGCGGGCCCCTTTGAGAGATTTGGCAACAACTTTCCCGTTTCCCAATCGACCTCAATTGCGAAATGAATCCTAGAGAGCCCGCACCAGACCTTTCTCGCAGGGCAGCGCGAGTTTAGCGGCAGCAGCAAGAGCGCGGTCCACTTTTTTGCTGGCCCCTTGATTCGACATTAACTGCACTCTTACCTGGAACGGGAAGAGAAAAAAAACGATAAAAGGTATGAGAGATGGTCGGACAGTGAAAAGTGGCGCTCGCGATGTTTATAAGTATATCGGTTAGCCGGTGGATCACGCCGCGGACTGCCCTGGGGTCGTCCTAAATTTAGGAACAAATAGGTCACCTTACTGCTACATCCTAAGCATTCACGGCACATTATGATAAATATTCCGAAACGCGACATTGTAGCACTTCGCTTCGGATTAGAATCATTCAATGAAATGGAGTAGAAAAATAATAAATCCAACACGACAGGACCTTCCGCTCGGTGGTACGATGCACGGCGCCGCCGTGAACGAGCTCCTGCACGGGCACGATAATGACTCTGTTAATATTTATGGGTCTGGCACTCAACAGCGCGCGCGACAGCCACACCCATATCTAACGCACTTTTTGATGCGATCCATCATCACACGCCTGTTGCGTGGGGCTCCGTCCAGGAAGACGGGTCCCCGGCCTTTGAGCAGGACTCGCCCCGCCCCGCCAGGATAATGGTTTGCCTTTGTCGCGTTGGCGCGCTCCCTGTGTAGCTTGAATGTATGAATATTTTATTACTATTTCTATTTGCACCTTGAAGATTCAAAACCCCCCGGGGCTGTTGTGTATTGCATTTGGATGCTAAATAGGATTAGAAATTAGACCTACACAGCCCAAGGATTTGCTTCCAGTCGTCCGGTTGGGTGGAAGTTGAAACGATTGGCCCAAGGAAAGCCCGGCCATGCCGTGGCCGGACGCTTTCTGTAAACTTGACGTTAGTTGATTAGCTAAATTAATCAATTTAACCTCCCGCTTTGGTGCGGGGCTCCCGGCGCAGGCCCATCTGTATGCACAGCGCAAACATGTGTGTCATTACTCTCACACACAAATATGGGTGCACTATGTGGGACATGGACGGCCGACCACTATCCAAACATTACCATCACCACCACCACCACCATTAATCTTTCAATTAATAAAGCATTAGGTCATTGATAGGGTCCCCCGCCCACTCTGCGGCCTGGGCCCCGGATTCCGTGGCACCGGATTATGTTTATGAAAATATGATGATGATGATGGGAGTACAATATTTGTGTTCGCCGCGGCCATCGGGTGCCTTGCTGCAACGAACGGAATGGCCCGGAGGCCGGCCAGTGCCCGGAGAGTTAAGTGATCGGCACTTTCGGGGTCGTATCATTTGACACGGGTTAAACGCCAAACGGGGGAGCGGGGGAAAAGCGTCCCTCCCCTCTGATGACTTTATTCACCACAAGATGACCGGCGGCGGGATGGATGTGTTCGCCATGACGGCCCGTCAAAAGTGACCGTGGGAATCGGCAAGTGAAAAGTGAGCGATGATGAAAATGAGTGTTTGAAGGAGCGCGGAGCCTTTCCCGCTTCCAGCTCCAGGCCCGCCCGCCCATAACAATCGACCAGCGGGCAAGTCGAGGTAAAAAAGAAAAGGAAAACACACCGGACAAGGCTCGGACACGGCTCGGACACGGCTAGAAAGCCCTGCCAAATTGTGATGTTGACAGGAGAAAGCTGACATCAACAGAGTCGAGAAAAGCCGAGATGCAAAGGAGGCACACCGCACACAAGGTTTGGCCGTTCGGAGCCCGGCTGATGATTTGCAACATGCCGGCCGGGGTTCGCAAATGACAGCAATTAGTGTGTGCGGTCGTCATTTTGGCCAGTGTGCACTTTGAGCTAAACATATTTATGCTGCAACCACACCGGAGGCAGGCGCTGCTTCGTTCGCGAAAGGTGTTAACAAATAAAATACAAAAAATCAAAACCATTATACATTTGACTTGATTTAGAGGAAGCCGGATAGATGATGCTTGTCTGACATTAAAGTGTGTTCCTTTCAGGCAATATGTTAATAGAGCAGACCACCGGTAAAAGCGATGCCAGATATAAGAGAATACTTTTTAGGTGTTATGCGTCGTTGGCGTAATGATGTGCATCAAGAAAGATCAGACTTGCGAACAGATACTTCAAGACAATTATTGGTTCAATTTCCTCGTGATGTTTTTGCATCACATTTTAGTGATCATTTCCATGCAAAAAAAACTTTACGGACCGTTTCGAAAATTGGAACCAACGTAAACAAACATAGGTTTTGGGAGAATAAAAAAAAATTGTTGGAATTATGAGCGAATTCTCGAAATGTTTTGCCCCCCTTAGTATAGTGATAAGGAAAATTTAAAAAAATTTTCTTTTAAAATTAAAGTTTCTCGCAAAATGATGTCTGTTACAGTGGCGCTTCAACTTTCCATCTGGTTCCTGGTTCGAAAAAATGCCAAATGTCCTTGACAGCAGACAACAGACGTTCATTGCTCGACCGAAACCACGCCAAATGACCGATCGCTGCCGCCGGCTGCAGAACTCTGCGCGCGTCGCGCGTCATTTCGAAACACATCCGCGCGACCAACAATTACAGAACAAGAAAAGCAGCCATTCACAGTCGGGGCGTGTGGAATGCCGTCAAGAGGCATTAGAGGCCGGCGCGATGCATCTTCTCGCTTGCAGCAGCAGCAGCAGCCGCATCCAGTGGGTTGTCCTTCGGGCGAAGCTGATGAATTATGAAGCCCCGGCCACAGCATAGTGCCCTCCCTTCAATAGGGCCACCGGAATCTCTTGCCCAGCCGCCCACAGACACTGTGTTCGTTGGTTGGTTGGTTGGTTGGACTGTTTATCGATGCACCAGAAGAATGCAGTTGATTGTTGGTTGCGTAGGCCGCGAGCGCGTGCGTGTTGCAAACCGCCACTCTGCTGATGCTGAACAGAAGCTCCGCACACACGCGGCCATGGGCCACCTTCATGGTGTGTGCATTGCCACCGAGGACAGTCGCAGGCAAGAACGAAACATCCACGGTCGCCGGTGGCCATGGATGTTGCAAGATGATCATCGAACTCGGTCACATGTGAAGTCTAGGGGCGCGTGAAGATCCCAATCGCTGGCACGGATGCTGGCGAGCGGAGGCGGCCCTCCGAAACAAACCCCACTTCCGGTCGGAAGCGGTGGCCGGCGAGACAGTTTATGAATGGAGCTGCTTTCATGGTGCGGCCATGGGGCGGGCCCGTTCGAATTTGCTAGCGGAACTTCCTTTCAAGACATTACTATCAATTCTCTGATATGGACCTATATATGGACTCACAGTCTACTTTCATCCATCGGAAGCCGCCCAAAAGACTGGGTGGGTGATGTGCATAATTGATGTGCCCTCCTGTCAGGTTGCCCTCCCCCATTTCTACTCGAAATCCACCGAAACCGAAGGCACGCGCGCTAAAATTCAATTGCAAACTAAATAAACACACATTAGCAGCATAAATGTGCCGCTTTCTCCCCGAACTCGCCGCCCTTGTTGGGCAAGGGCTGGGCTACACCCAGAAGAAGAGCTAGACGCCGTCGCCGCCCGAAGCAATTGCAGCAGCAAATTAATGCAAATTGCTCGTAAACGCCCATTACGGGTGAGAAGCAGCCGGGACATGTATACAACACGCCCTTTCCGCTCTTTCACACGAGGAAACGAAACTGCAGGCATCGCACCTTTTCAAATAAGACAAAAAACCACAGCAGACGTCCCGAAGGGCAGTCTGAGGTTCGGTCGTAAAATTCTGACATTTTACAACCAAACCTCAGACGAGCTGCGCGCCGGGCCATTCTTCGGCCACTAGAGGAGTAGCGAGGGTCAGATAAACAAACTGCGCCGAACCCTTTGCTACCGATACATCCGCACATCTCACCCGGCGACGACGAGATGATGTAGGGCCCCCGTTCTTTGGAGCAACATTCATTTGTTCCGAATATGCTGCTCACCACTGGGCGGCGCGCAAACGTTTACATTTATTACGCTCTCCATCTTCGCCAGGGACGACCCCACCAGTGTGCGATGACGCACTTCTTCGCACCGCAGCCGATCGTCGCGCGCCACGGAAGCCATTTTTTTTTGTTCTAAACACACATCCCAACATTGCATAAATATTTACACGATGCACAACCGAGGGCAACCGAGCGCTCATTGCAGCAACGAAGGGAGCCAACCATTTCAAACATTTCAATTGTGGTTTCAAAAGCGTTGCCAAAAGGGCGCCCAGTTGGCGGAGTCGACCCGTCAGGCGGCAGGGGCGGTTTTGGCCTTCACAGATCGGACATGGAGTCGACAATCTGGTCCGGGATCACCACAGCGATTATTGCCCCATTTCCGCCCGGTCGGCCAATAGTTGGATCTCCGCTCGGATCTCCAGGCAATCTCCAAAGCATACACCCCAAAAAACTGTCCCAATCCGGCTCCCAACGGAGGGCTGGAGTCGAACCCGACTTATGGGGCGACATCGACGACGCGATGAGGTTGAGAAATCTAATCAGGATGCGATCGATCACGATGGGTTGGTGCAGCAGTCTCAGGGCCCCCCATCGTAACGTCAGAGACACCCATCAGGCCCGGGCGAAAGGCAATTTCCGCGCCCAAAAAACAAACGCGATTGATACATCCTTTCGGGCGCTCCGCGAGAGATCGGATAGCCGAGAGACCGGTGACAAGCCCGGGGGGAAAATCAATTTCCTTTCCATGTCCTGCTTGGTCCTGGGTCCTGCTGCTTCGGCAGCCATCTATCCTTATTGGATTGCTAATTTGTTTTCCCCGTTCGCTTCGACACTATTTCTCTGTATGCCATCGGTGCGACCGAGACCAGAGTACGCAGTACGTGAATTATGCGTGTTAGATGATGTTGGTCGCCCATTTCCTGCTACGCTGATGTCAGGAAACCTCAGGCCGTATCGAGGGGTCCTCGCTTCAGCATCTCGCTCCATCCTCTTTATTTGGAACATTTTCTGAACCTGAACCTGAACCTGAACCTGAAGGCCGCCGATAGCCGCAGGGTTCGTTAATGAACTACCGCCCGGCTATAGGTCTCTTTACAACCAGACTAGACCTGACCAGATGATGCGTGAATTGATCGAACTGGTCACGCCGATTACTGGACATAGGGGGCGCGTTTGGAAGGGAAGCCGAAAGTCGGCCCTACCGGACCGAACCGGACCGACTTTGTGTGCCTTGACTTCTGAATTGACCCAAATCACTAACCGACGGTGGTCGTCATGGTATTGAACGACAGAACTATACGAAGAAAACACAACATTCCGACACTCGTTTCCCTAGTCACAAAGTGTCAAAGTGTCACAAACCGTTGACGTTTCCCCACGCCGTTACCGACCAATTATGCGCACTTTGGAATGCCTGGCCACCGGACAACCGTAACCTTCAGCGTAGTCGATACTCTAATGTGCACCTTCAGCCAGTTTTGGAAGAGCTGCATAGCTGGGTTCCACACATTGGTCACACACCTTCCAATCGCCATTAGGTATTCCACCAGCGAAGCACGCCCGGAACGGATCGAAGCTTTTAGGCAATCCCCGCACTCTAAAAGTCCCAGCCCGCAACTCTACATTTGGTAACTGGCCCGGCGGACGACGTGTGCATATTCACGCCGCTGTCGGCGAAATAAGGAGCGACATAATTATGGATAATTACGCTTTTGGACTGCCCGCCAACGATGGCTTCCAGCGCGCTCTGTCGGCCACGGTGTGAACCATGACCTCAAGTCTTTGGCCAAGTCCCAAGTCCCGAAAGGTAACACCCGGCATGGGGTTAAGAAGCTTTATGACGCGTCAATCGATGGGACCCAGAGTCTCAGACGGTCTCCGGTCGGCAGCTAGCACCGCCGTTAACCTCCCAACACTGTTGGCGAGTGCGCACGTGGCCAGAGTTCCGTTCAGCAACCCGCCCGGCTTCGTCCGTGCCCAACATTCCAATATATCGGGGAGCTCGGTACGCTCGGTACGCTCACGTCCATGTACCGAAAGGGTGTTGTTGTCTGGGGAAAATTTTAGAAACCACATACATACACGATCGAGAAATGCAGCCAGACCCGCCCCGCCCACCGCCCCATCTTTCTTTCCGCCGCCCGCTGCGGCCCCGGCGTCTCGCAGGAGGTTGTTGAAGTTATGAGACCGCAACCGATTTTCGCTGTTTATCACAGTTTACCCCAGAGGGCTAATCGCTGGCCGTGCTGGTGCGGACCAGCTGGGGGATATCTCTTCTCCAGTTCGATCCCCACCCCACCCCGTCGGCGCTTACGTTCCTCCACCAGTCAGGCGCCGGCCGCCCAACTGTTTGGCGAAATTTTTCCACCCGCCAAGCGCAGCAACATAACCCTCCTCACTTTCTCCATCTCTCTCCAGTGCGATCGCGTCGAGCAGCGGTCGGAGCGGCCCCGCTCCTCCACCTCCTCCTGCGGTACAGCGTTACGTGCGTTTCACAGTTTTGATTGGTATCGATTTTCTAAAAATACCCACTTGTTACCCAATCCCACCGCACCCGCCTTCTGCATTTTTTTGCTTGCTATTGCCATCCTCCCGGGGGATCCCGACACACAATCATTCGCCAACCCGAGCAGGGGTGCGCTTCTCACGCCGATAGCAACAGGCGGCGGCGCCCGGGCGGCCATAATCACAGCACGGGGAACGGAACGCCGTCAAATGCTTGCGTCAAACGCGCGCCCCCCGCGGGTGGCGGGGCGGGCGGGTGAACAACGGGGGACATAAAAAGGCCGAAACAAGGGGCACCCGAAACGCGTTAATGGTCCAGGGATTGGGGCGCGGAGAAGCTGACCCAAGCTCGAACGGATCGAAGCACTTCAGCTAAGGCCGAGGGCGATGAAGATGCGTGCGTTTGGCCACGTGCCGTTTACTGTCCTTGTGTGTCGGTGGTGTGTCTCCCTCCTTGTTTGACGTACTCCATTAAGAAATTAGCGAAGGGAGCCGGCGGCAACAGAAAAAGCGGGTCCCTTCCTTTTCCCAAACTGAAGAATTGTTTTTCACATTCAATTTTGTAAGCTTGATAACACCCACCGAATAACTGTGGCTTAGTGGAGGCGTAGCACGTGGGGTGAAAGGTTTCGGGCATAACACATAAATTACTACTAACCTTCAAAAGAAAGCAGTGAAAATGTCATGATCTTCTACTCAATTACTGTACAATTTTGAATTATTGTCTGAGAGTAACACCTATTTTGTTATTTTGAAACACAATTTCGTGTTCCAATTTTACACTGCTTCTTGATGGGAAAAACTACCGATCATACGAGGCAATGGCTTGAAAAGCGCTATAAGAACTCTGCTCAATCATATACAACAAAAAAAAGGTTCGTTTGCTGACTTAAAACGGTGTCGTAGAGACAAAACAAAATTATCCGTTTAAAGTGAAGTTGAGCTGAGTTAGCTAACATTCTAAAGATATCAAAAGAACGTGTTGGTTTTATATTGAGCATGAGTATTCGACTATGAGAAAGCTCTGTTCAAAGTTAGTACTGTACATGCTCACTGTTGACCAAAAAACAATAACGTGTCGATGAGGCTGAGCAGTGTGAAAAGCACATGAATTGAAATCAGAATTGCTCCCACATACACCATATTCACCAGATTTGCTTCTTAGCGAGTACTGAAAACTGAGGCTTATTTTGAGATAAAAGATAAATGGTTCTACAAATTCTTCTTTTAAAATGTTAAACCGGCGCTAGAATGATTGTTTGGCCCTTGATGAAGAGGACCTAGATAGCTAATTTTGAAAATAAAATGCGTTTTCTTTATCAGGCCCGGGTCTTTTCAGTCCATGTGCTAAATATAATCCCCTTGGGCACAGAAATGTTGCTAGGAATCGTAAATCATAAGAACACACAAACGTTGGTCCAATATTTCCACCCATTCAAAGAGTAATTTGCCATGCTCTCGATCCTGAGCCCTAAGCTATGTTGAGGAGTGAAGCAAAATAAAAGCAATAACCGATACACTCTTTACCGAGTGCTCATGAGCCTGTACACCCGCAAACCGTCATATTTCTTCACATTGCATCATCCACACTGACCGTTCGCTTCGCCGACGATAGATTCTTGGGGAGGCACACACTTGGGACCACAACAAATGTGGGAGGGAACCACCATAAACGTTCGTGCCCTATAACTCTGCCACACAATACATAATTACATCACGCCGCCGCCGAGGCACAACACGCGCGGGATGGTGGTGAAAGCGCAAAGTGGTTGCTCGTGTCACGCGAAAAGTGCCCGTGCAGCACCCAGTGACCACCCGCACCCGGTTACCACACACGATGATTAAGATTTTCCACCCAACACCCCAGCGGGCACACAGATGGTTTCCATATCTTTGGAACCACGCACCATCCGCACGGTTTTCCTCGCGAGCCCCGCCTCGTGTGGCTTCCTCTCGTTTATGAAAACACGACGAGAAGACAAAAAAGAAACACGGAATGCGTGTGAGAAACATATTAGCCCAGCATAAATAGTAACAAACCGCGGGCGCGCGCGCGCCACAAGAGTTGGACAAACAAACGAAAGCCGGGAATCGGGAGAGAAACTCTCCCGGGCCGGGCGATAAATATTTATCCCTTTAAATTGGCGGCCGATAAGTCGTTTGTCAGCTGGTGGTACGCGTGCTACGTGCTTGGCAGCACTTTCTTCGCAGAATCCGGCTTATTTGTTAAGCAACAATGCTGTCCGGCTCAGACTAAGGGACTCACAATGTTCGAAGATGCTGGCTATTTGATGAAAGTCCCGTTTTTGGTCCTCAAATCTCAACCTGGTTGACGCGATTGACACTTACCTAAAATGAAAGAAAGAAAGCATAATTAGTAACATTGTTCAACGACCGTTATTTTGGAGAGATTTCATTGCAAAAGAAGGCAAACAGTAGAGAAAAATCCACGGTTTTAGTGTCAGAAAATATTTTCTCCAACTTGTCAGGGAGTTAACCCTGAGGTCCGCTGGATTTCCTCGCCCATAGAGCTGCGCCCTGTCAGTCTAGTTGCGAGGGTTGCGAAATGGAGCACCATTTTCTGCAACATTAAACAAAAAAAACTAGCAAATCTCTCACCTCCGGGGGATCTCACAAAGAAAAACAAAAACCACCTCAGCCGCCTAATAAAGACTGATGGCCCCCCAAAGGAGCTATAGATATGGTCCAACAACACAGCACACATGTCCGATCACCCCGTGAATGTTCCTCCTTAACCTTGGAAGTGCTTTGGCTTGAGGTTTTCCACCAATTCTGTCGGCTCGGCACGAATTTCGCGGGCAGGTTATTTTTAAAAGCAATTTTCCAAACACACCCAACATATTACGCGCATAAGTGGACCGGACAGGGCGGGTACATTACGCGCTCTTTACAAGTGCGAACCCCCTGAGCGGAAGAAGCTCCGGCACATAAAGGGTTGTGGAATGCGCGGTTCAGGCACCCCCAAGCGCCCGCTCTCGTCTCCAGCAGAAGTTTCTGATGGTACAGATCCTGTGCGCGATATTTGGAGGGAAAGGCGCTGATGGGACGCGCCAATGATTGATATGACCATGTGCGAGATTGGTGTATGGACGGGCACAAACGCGCATGTCTTTGTCTTTGGGAGTGGAAAATCCACTTGATCTGGTGCGAGCACTTGAACACTGGCGGGGGGCTGACCACAGCACCCTCCAGGACCTTCGGGTGAAGTTGAGAAAATCTTCACTTCTTCACCGGCCTTCTTCAGGCCTCGTAGGACAGTGCACAGGCACGCTGCTGCTCAGTAAATCAGCTCTGAAGTGGCCCCGGTCCGTACATCAAGATAAAGAAAGCCAGGCCCCTGAGTCACCCGGGTTGGCAGCAGCAGCATAGTAGGCTTATTATGATGGAGTAAAGACATCAGACGCACGTCACCACGAGCGATACGGTGTGCCGGGTACCCGCACTCTAGAAACCTTCCCAGGAAATATGCTCTCGGACGGAAACACGATCGGGAGCATAAAATAGTAACAGCGAACGATTTGTGTTTCACTGCGAACCTGCGAGCTACAAGGACCCCGGTTGCGTTACGAAGGTGATTGACCTTCAGAAATCCCTTGATGGACGTAAAACATCGATCAACTTTACGCACCGCGGTCCCTTGCCTTTACAGCATAGTCCCAGGCGGACGCTATTGCGACGGGGCCCCCTGCTGATACACTAGTGCACTTGACAGTGTAGTTTATGATCTCTCCTGGCGGTGATGCATGCCACGCCGCGCATGATTTGGACCTTTGGAGATTTATTTTCGGGTCGGGTACTTGTAGACTCACAGCGCTCCGGTCCCCGGTCCGAGAGATTGAAAATAAATCATTTTTCGTAAAACTATGCGAAGACCGCACGAACGGGACGAGGACCATAAACCTGGACCAGAGACCAAGGTCCCGTGAGAGGCAGATCATCTTACGCTGTATCTCTCGTGCGCAGCACACAAAAGCTAGGATGTTCTTGGGAGATTGCGAGAAATCGCACGCAGTTGCCACATTTTTCGGAAAACCATTAACTTTGGCCCATAAATTTTCGGGGGAGGGGGCTACGCGAAAAGGTTCGGTTATCTCACGCGGTTTGTGGATTAAAATGTTGGCATCCGTGACCAGTGACCGGTCAAGAGATTTCGATCTGCTTGGCTTGCTGTGCGTGTTTTCGCCAGAAGCAGCATTACAATAGCCACTAGCAGCAGCAGCAGTTCGCATTCTTAATTACCGACCCGCTTCGACCTAGACGACGGCTAAGAACCTAGCGAGAGCGTGGTCAGAGACGCCAAAAGCGAGCGATAAAAATTGCTGTGACTAATTAATCAAAAACCCGTTCTCGGGCCTACCCTCTCAGACCTCGAAACCGACTCGCCGTCAAGTTCCTTCCGTTCTTTCGTTCACGTCTCGGCGGCTGATTCGATGTTATTCGACCTTCCAGATCCAGATCCGTCGTTCTGCTGCTGAGGAAGGAAGTTCTCAAAAGGAGGAAACATAAATTGCCAAGTGCGAGACCCTCAGAGGTAGGCGGCAAAAAATACACCCGCATCCACAACAACAGGGGCCCCACCTAAGGCCCTCTCTCTGGATTGCCCCTTTCGGGGTGCTATCAACACCGGCACGAGATGGGCACCTCCGAAGGCCGATCCAATTAGTCCGGGGGTGGGGACTAATTTCCTAAGAAAACTTCTACCGACACCGGGAAGGGATGGGTGTTTAAATATTAAAATTAGCGAAGATGCTACACGCAGAGCTACACCCTCAAGGCGAGCGCTGTCGGAGGGTCAGAGATAACGCTAAGAATGGGAGCACCCTGCTGGTTTAACCCAGCAGAGCCAAGAATGCAGCAGGGGTCATCGCGAGTGGGTTATCGCGGCGTCTTATCTTCAGTTCTGTGACCAACGCCGACACACCGGCTATACCAGACCAGACTCTCATCTCCTTGAAGCAGGCCCAGACCGCCGACACTAGCGAGCTGCAAACTCCATCATCACGCTTCCAGCCAGAACTTCGGGCGAGTCGGACGATGCAAGGGTGTATCATAGGGCTGCCGTAAGGTCACGATAGGAATGCAGCGCAACCAACGTACATTTATTTATATGGCCGTAGCCAGGGTATACTACACAATCAGTAACGTAGCGCGTCGTTGGTCATTTACATGTATGGCTGCTCTCTGGCCTCTCCAATTTTACTTGGAGCTGCTCACGCCGGCCGAGGAATGTGTGTCCGTTCCGCAGTCGTCCGCGTACACTACTTATTAATATGGAATGAGCCGTGCGCGGCGCATATGGAGTGTGGTGCTTAAAATGGCATCAAATGGGGACATTCCGGGATGTGCAAATTAAGACGTGCACGTGACAGATACGGTTCCGAAGCTCTCACTTCTCATTACTTGGCCAATGCATTAAGAGCGCCCCTTCTCGAAGTTTGAAACATGTAACATCAGTCAAACCAGTTCTGACAGCAACACTCCGAAAACCCATCACTAGGCTTGTCTGCAACTCTCAACTCAACGAGCCGGTTCCGAGCTGATTTGTTCCATTTGTTCGGCAGTGGCCAAAATTCCGGTTAAAAACAATAGCGCAAGGCCACAACGGCTGGCGACTGGACACAAGTTCGCAGAACGAACGTTTCATCATCGCCGCCGCCGCCGCCGAGCAGCTCTGGAGAGCCGGAGATGACTCATGTACTATATTTATACTTCTCGCCCCGCCGTGTGCGGTTTCCGACTCGGAGCTATGTTGGCCGCACCACCAGCAGCAGCAACAGCAAAAACGGGTTATTCTGCCAGCCGCCAGTCCTCACAGTGCACAGCATGATAATTCCCTCGCCAGTCCGGCACTGCGGTGTGTGATTAGCTCGTGCGATGCAGCGCTTCACAGAGAGCCGACCGATGAGCTAATCCCTCTGGCGGCTGGGCACTTCCTGACCAGCCAAACTCCCGGCAGACTCGGCTCAGATATAGGTGTGTTACCGGCACATGCGACTGTACAAAAATTAAAATGTGTGGGCGCTGCAGACGAACGCTGAAGCGATAACAGAGCAGCGGCAGCAGCAGCAGCAGCACCAGAGAGATGTTTATTTTTTTTGTCAAGAATTATGTCAAACATCGACCACCAGCGAGAGAGGCGGAACGGGGCCCAGAACTCCTTCCTCGACCGTTGCAGCAGCATAATCTCGAGTCGGCTGCATCCAACCGTCATCAAGCTGATAGCACGTTTCGGAAAGCCCACCGCCCAGTGCATCGGACCGATGATGAGGTCACAGATCGGAGTCCCGGCCATGCCAGCGATTGGTTGGGCAAGGAAAAGGAAAAGTAAAATAAATGAGATTGCTCTCAGCGACACCAAAAAGCATAGCGCCCGTCGAAATCTTTGCCCCACCCCACCCGACGATGATGATGGTGAAATGGGAAAAATAAAATAAAGCTAATCATAATGTGCAGTTGCACTAGCGGCACCAGATTATCTGCTTTAGCCCTCCCGTCCAACAAGAGCACACTTTCTATTTTTCCCTCAGCATACTTTTCCACCGCAATAATCGTATCTCTATTGCGCGGTCGGTTTTATTTTTTTTTTCTATGTTGCTTTAGTAGCCCAAAGTAACGTCAGGTAAGGCGCGAGGGAACTCCGATCGGGATCTCGAAAGTTGAGCGAGTTGCTCTTGATGGTGGCAGCAGCTAAAATTCGTCGCACCAACTAGAGCCAGCAGCAGCAGAGTGGCAAACCACAGATGTCCGTACATTAACGCGGAAAATTACATTTCATATCCTTTCCCATCGCTGGCGCGCGTAATCATATGCATTGAAGAGAGCGCACCGAAGCAAGAGATCTTTTCGAAGCGAAAATCGTTTCGAATCCAAATCTCGACGCGGAGACGCGGATGTTGGAACAGCGTACGGGCGCCTTCGCGCAATAACGGATAATCATCCTCTTATAACACCCCGGCCCGGCCCGGACTTCCGGAGCACTCTCCGGTTGGGACGACCCGAGCGAACCCCGCCCGGACATAAATATGTAATTTGTTTCTCGTTCGCTTCGCCGCGCGGCGCTGTTGCTTCCATTTTCGCGTTGAGACATTACATTATTCTCATGCTGCTTTCATGCCTCTGCCGCGTAAATTTTGTGCATCGAAAGTGAACCACCGCCCATCGCAAAGTGCCTCTGGGGGGTCTGAAGCGCCCATCTAAATTGCGATTTTACACACTCGGCTTCATTCGCGAACCGTGCGTTTCATAAGACCACACACGGTCGTCTGTGTGGGTCTTCCTTTTCTGCCATAAAGCACAGGTGTGTTTATTTTATGATTCACTTTCAGCTAAAATATAATCCTTTTTTTGCCTTTTTTTTCAGAGTAAGCAAAATCAGTTTGGAAAAGAAAATGAATTTTAAAAATTGCTGCTGTGATGCATCCAGCGCTCTGTTGTGTAGCGCCACCAAAAGGAGGAAATTAATATTTTCCACCAATTATTAGGCAAACCGGGTGGACCGGACCGAACCGGAAGCCACAGATCGAAACTCCACGGGGCAGCAGCACCGGTCGTAATGAATCAGTCGCGCGCGCCAATCGCTGTTTGGATTCAAATTCCGTTTTGAAACCAATTTCCTGGATGCGCGCGCCCCGGCACCTATTTTTAAGGCCCAACGGGCCACGCGTGCAGCCTGCGGCGTTTGCCGTATGTTTGTTGGGTCAAGTAAATAAATAATGCACACACCGACGTCGTGGCGGCCGCGAGCATCAACAAACGATGAGCTGGCGAGAAATTAGCGAGAATTTTGTAAGGACGTCGGGTGGTCAATTTATGTGACACCAAAAGGCTGGCGCCAACTCTTTCAACGGGTACGGGGAGGGGGCGCGCGCTATTCCCGTTCAGAAAACGGAAACAACTCCCCCGTGCTTTGTGTGATTTTCTGTGATATGTTTAAGGGCCGGCCAATGGGCCCCTGTTGTAAGTGTAATTAGCGTTGATTGCGGACATGATTCAAATATCTTGATAGCAAATACTTTCAAAGATTGGACCCGCAGCAGACAGCCACGGCCCGGTTCTCTAGAACACACTGTGATAGTGTGGGGTCTATAGAAAAAAGAGTCAGGCTGAGGTGGTCCACCCAGTCATTAAGGAATGCAAAGCACACCACCGAAGCGCTACCGTGAAACGACCCGGCCTCCGGACGTCCTTCGGTCGATCTTGAAACTCTTGAGGCCACCAGAATGGTCGGGCCGGTCGGGGGACGCATGACACGAAAAAGGGGTCATTTTGAACTTCGGCATCGGCACCGGAAAAGGGGTCGCTGATTGCCTTTTAATGGCGGTTATTTTCGGACCAAAGTACGTCCCGAACGCCGCGAAGCACTGAGTTGTTAATATTTTTTTCTTCCTCCTCCTTAAAAACATAAACTCGGCTACTTCCAAGCCATTCTGAAGGGGGAGCAGCCAGAGAGGGCGGCTCTACGATTGTAGATTAATGTGTTAATTATTATTACAACTAACTTTCGCATCATTAGCAGAAAGATTGTAACGGCTGCAACTAAACATCCAGCATGTGTTATTAATTTGCGGGACACTCTCTCACTCGTTGGACGTGCGTGAATTTCAGGAAGCGGTTCTCCAATAGCTTAATTAATTGGGCATCGCAAAAATCCATGTTGCACCGCCTTTGGAACGTGCAGCCCAGCCAGGGGGCGACCATCGTTCTGTGCATTCCTGCGCTGCGGAGTTTCCGAGAGTTGCTGCGGATTGCTGTGTTTGCGTACGTGGCATGCATTATTCAAACAAACCGGAGCCGGAGCCGAAGCCGGAGCCGATCTCTTTTAACATTCATTCCGACACATCCGCGAGAAGGGGCGATGCGCGTTCGGCGAGAGGACTCTCGACACGGCCCAGCACCACCTTCAGCAAGTAACTTCAAGGTCAGCCGCCGCCAATCGACGCAAATTCCCAATAGAGGGCACACGCGCACACGCATCACACACCGCCCGCTTTTGGTTGCGGTTGATTTTTTCTCTCCCAAGAAGAATTCCAAAGGTATCGTCTTTCCGGAGGGATCTGGGTCTTGGTCATAAATTGCAAAACTTTGCAACCCCCAAAACATTGGCGGTCGGGAGAATTGCAAAGCCTGGGGGCCTGAGCTGTGCCAACCTGTCTGACAACTCGCATCATCAGACAGTAAGTATAGGTCCCGGTCCGGCCGGGGCCTTCATCTGGCATCCCGGGGGGCCCTGGGGCGGGGATAAGACAACCAGGTCGGGCATCGTGACAGATTCGCCCGAACAATGGGGCGTGTTGTAGTAGCGACACAACGCGACGCACGGGCAAAAGGCCATCCACTCCGCTTCGCCGTGTGACACAATGATTGATGATCATCATCATTCTGATGGACACTGCCACACATCCATCTCACGTCACGAACCGGCTTCAACATAAAAATAAAAATAATAAATACATAAATAAATAAGTCCCTCCGTCTCTCAGTGTTCAACAACTCCGATTTATGTGTCAGCCCGATCAACTTTTGATGACTTCTACACGTCAGATGACAACAACAGCTACCGGACCGTTTCGGAAAGAAAGTTTGGCGTCCGTGCCCCAAGCAAAAAAATAAAATACCCCACATTGATGTAAACAAAACGCCTACCAGCAACGGAGCGAGCCCAACGGAGAGCATAGCTGCCCCGAAAAAAAAAACAAGTTGCTTCAATTTAATTTCACTTTCTTGTTATTCGATGTTGCCCCCTCGGCCGAGTACGTAGTGGTAGTGGAAGCGGCCAGCCGCCTTTGGCCACGCTTCGATAAGCTTCCGACGGCGGGTGAGCCACGGCGATTTGCAATTCATGAGCACACATAGACACTGAGAGCGTGGCCCAAAACGTGATTGACCATCGCTTGGGACCCCGGAGTTATGCTCCGGAAACCCACCCAAAAACCGCTGATGCGCAATTGATGTTGATGAGCGCGAACTCCTCCTTTCGAAGGCAGACCCCCAAGTTTCGAGAGAGCCTTCTCCGTGCACGTTTGGAGCTGGCGTTACTTTTGGCTCCTAGCCTCAGCATAAAGTGCTCCACCGAAAAGTGTTACTGGGGAAGACACCAAACATTGCACCTTCGGTGCTGTCAAAATTATCTTAACGGGCATCACGTGCAAATTATAGCATAGCCACGCAGCATCACCACGCGCGCGCGCATCATAAAATCGAAGCCCGGGAGCGTCCGCAAGACCGGCGACGTCCCGAGTGACGGTGGTGCTGATGAAGCGGTGGTTGACCTCACCCAGCGCGTCCCACAGAGCCCTCACAACCAAATCGCACAGAGTTAAACAAAAAAATTGGCCACAAGAAAGGAAATCTTTTCTCCGCAGCTGCTGCAACACAGCCCAAGGAGCATAATGATGTTGGGTAAAAAGGAGAAACAAAAAACAAGTACAAGGCCCCATCAGTCGGCTGCCCGGGCGATGGTGATCTCCGATGAGGACGGGGAGAGCCGATGGCAGATGAGCCTCACCACGGTGCCCGAATTCGTGGCCGGCAGATTGAAAGGAAGAAAAGAAAGGAAAGGTAGGTGGTCGTGCGCTTTACCGCGTCACTTTACGACTTTCTCCGAAGCGAGCCTTCCACCATTTCCTCGGATGAAACGGAAGCAGCCGGGGCGCCAGACTGCCCTGAGCCGGAAAAATCCGTCAATTAGAGCGCATTAATAAACGTGGCGCATAGACACAGGAAACAGCGCTGCCATTTTCGCCAAACGCTTTTCTCCCCAGCGCAGCACTCGCGCTCTCTCTCTCTCTCTCTCTCTTCAGAGCTGGGGTTTGCATTTCCCAGGCGCCAATTTTTTTTTTAGTGTTGATGTGTGCAAAAGGCTCCTTTGTGCTTTGTTGTTGACTCGGGGTTTCCGCTCGCACAATGGAATGGGGTACGCTTTTCGCTCGGCAACATACTTTTCTATGCGCCTCACATCATCATCAACAGTAGTGCCTGGGGGTTTGGCCCACCACCAGTTGGCACAGAAGAGGCACAGTGTGAGTAGTGTTCTTACGTCACACACCAGCATAAGGCATAAAATAAAATTACAAAACTAATTGCGATCGAGTTGATCGACCTATTCGAGAATGCTGCTCGTTTCGGTATGCTGGTCTCCCCTCAACTCAGCAGGAACGCTGAACGCTCCCAACCAACAACCGATTGACCCTTTCAAGTAGTAGTGGCGAACGAATAAGAAATCAAATTATGCTCCAGCATAATGCACGGAAAGTAGCTGCCACCAACATCATGCGCCATGATGCTACTCTCGCCCGCCCTAGGGGTTTGCTGCAGGCCGGCCCAAATCTCTCGAGTGAATTGAATCAATTGAATAATTGATTCCCGTTCCCGAAAAATGTCGACGAGCACACCACACGACGCTGCAGCAACATATGCCGCTGCTGGCGAGGTCAGCCAACATGGGAACGGGAATCAGCTGCGAGTCCACACCAGCGACCAGCATCATCGAAAGACTCGACCCGCCGGTAACTGATACCATTTTGGGGCCCGAGTGAAACCCGATTACTGACCGATTCTCCGACCGTGATCATAGCACGATCAAACGTCCATTGCCTGGTTATGCCGGGCTGACCGCCATCGAACTTTGACCCCCGGAACCACGCCCGGACTCCCCAAGTTTCCGGACACTTCCTGCTCGTGCTGCCTGACGCACAAATAGACGGATGCAATTTTCTCCCGGTCAGTAATAGTGGAAAAAGAGAAACGGCTGGCCAGCTGGCCGACCTTGCCAATTCCGGGAACTCTCGGGTCTGGTTGATTGATTTATTGGTGGTAACAGGAATTAAATTAATCGACCAGCAGCCAGCCAGCAGCAGCAGCGTGCAGCATAAATGAGGCAGCACGCGAGCGGAAGAGCATGATGCTGGTCGAACTCATTTCTGGCGCTGAACCTCTATCTCGTTTGATTGGCGCTACTGCTGCCGCCGGTCATTAATCGCGGCTTTCCCGCATCGCCCCACCAGCAGCAGCAGCATAGGGTGCATCATGCAGGCCCATCGTCTCCTGGGCAGTGAAAGTATTTAAAAGGATCTACAGCGAGCGCGCCTGTCAAGAGCATCAACTACCGAGACCGCCCAGACTGGGAACTCAAAGTTCAGCACAGACGGATTTGAATTTATGTTGCCATTTTATGATCCAGCAGCCGTACCCGTGGAACGGGCTTTTCCGGAATCCGATAGCAAAAATGGCGAACCGTTAAAATACCGCACCACCGTGAAATAGTCATTTTTGAGAGAATTTTACAAGCCCACTCGCGGTCAATGGACCACCGCCGTTCGGGCGGTTTCTCCCACTCAGCAGCTTCCGTTCAGGAATGCGTGATGGCGGCCCACATTTTATGCATCTTGCCCGTCGTTGTCGTTTTTTCCCTTCTCGGTTTGCCGCGTGATAAAATACCTCTCATTCTTGGACCCTCATCGCTGCTAACGATCAATCAAACAGTGGCCCCTTGTTCGTTGCCCGGGCGAAAGTCGACGGTCACCGAGGGCGATTGGAAGTGCGGTGGAGTGGGCACGCATTCCTTTGGTGGGGATTGGGGAAGCATAAAGACGCTCCGAACCCGAACCCGGGCCCGTTAGGTTCGAAAGGTTCGGCGAGCGCGACCAACGCAATAAACTCATAAAAATCTATCGGACGCTACACGCCACTAAAGGAAAGACGAAGCCCAGCAGAGTGGTGCACACATTCCGTTGCTAATTTGAATAATTATCTCGGTTACTTTGCTCGGTTATCTTTACGACAAGCGTTCCCCGCCGTTCTGGGAGTTCATGGAGGAATGCCTTTTCGGCCAGGCAGTGTTTTTTCGAACAAAGCTACAGCAAGTTCTGGAACATGATTGTACAATAATGTTATCTTTGCGGACATGGTTACAACTTACTGGGGTATAGGCAAACGTTTGAACCCGGAACATAGTTTGGTAAAAAATTTCAAAAAATCCGAAAAATATATTGATTAGATAAATGGGAATAAACATTTTCTAACAGCATTTTGATGATTAATTGCGTCAGCTGCCGAAAACGCCGATCGCTGAAAGATCCACTAATGCGTAAATAGACGACTGGAAAATGGAACTAATTTGGCGGCTAATAGCATAATTTGTAATCAAATTACTCGCCCCATTTCTATTTCGGTGACTCTCAACCCGTTCGCCTGTATGTGGCGAGAATTTATCAACGGCCTGCATCGGCCGCTGCTGGAGGTACAAAGTAATTTCACGCCTTTCCCAGCCTTCGCTCAACACGCCCAGCCCAGCCCAGACACACACCCCACATTAAATCACCATTTACGAAAGTCCCCATTTTTTCCCAGTCCCGTTTCTTTGAAGTGTTACCCGTCGTGTTCCAGGCCCACATTCTTGGCGGCCAGATATCCGAGACCAGAGACCAGCGACGAAGCGGGAAAGCCACTTCAAGCAACACTTTTCACTTCACTTATGCTGCCGCGACGTCTGGACCGGCCCTGGAGTGGGCAGACGGAATAGACGGAAGCGTCTCGCGTTCTCCTTCGCTTCTAGCAACAGCACGCCACCACCACACATAAGCCCGTGTGAAAGACCGTTAAGCGAGCGGAAAGGAAAGCGAAAGAAAACGGGACCCAAGAGACCGGAGCGGAGCGGTTGTTACTTTCTTTCGCGCCGAAGACGCTCCCATTCTCGGGAAGGGAAAGTGTGACGCAAGCAACGGGCGGGTGCGCGGGTGGTTGAGACGTTCTGGCGCTCGAGCGTCCCACAACTTGTGGACACTTGTGGCATCGGGTATCTCGCCACGGCTTCGGCCCCGGTTGTTATCAGAGGGCCAACAAGGCCCGGGTTTGATGGTCTAATTGAGTAGTTAAAACGGAAACTCCGCCGGAGGACGTTATCTTCATCAAATCGCCGTTAATTATTGCCACGTTGGCATTTGGTGGGAAGTGCTCGAGCTCCGGGATTCGAGCCGGTTTCGAACGGACACCACTTTATCAGGTGACAATTAGTGGTTATCGCGCGTCGAAACCGCTTAAATAATTCACCCCCGGACCGAGTGACGTTTACTTTCTACCCTGCTTACGGTTACGGACGACAAAAGAGGCCGGCAAAAGGACGTCCCACGCCGTAACGAGTGCCAGTCTCAGGTCAATTTATCTCGGCCCATCTCGAAAGTGAGACAAGTCGCCGACGACGGCTCAGTTTGCCGTTTCGGTCCGCAGAAGAGCGCCTTAATTTATTTCACCACAGCCAGTCTGGGTCCGAAAGGCCACGGTGTCCAAATTCGGTCACTTTGGCCGCAGGGCGTTGCAGGTCCCAGCGACAGCTAATGACTCACATTAGAGTATTGAATTGTGGGATGTGTTGTGGGGGCCTCCTCCAAAACGTGAACGTGTTCCCAAGATTTATGTTTTTAAAAGAATCACACAACATCGCCCGGCCCGGCGACAAAGGATTTAGTCATCCTGACTTATTTCGCACCTGGACAGTCAATCGCACTACAAATTAATTTATCGACAAAAATAATACTCGTTTTCCAGTAAAACAACAGCCACAAATAATCGCCTCCAGATTCAGCGCTCCGCAGCGAATAAAACTAAAATCCTTCGCCATCGGTGGCCTGTTGTTGAATCGATAAAAAAAAACTAGAATATGAGCCACCCTGTTGAAAGGTAGAATTTATGTGCCCAAACAACCTTCAATGTTTGTTTTTTTCTATCTCTCTGTCTGCGGTAGTGGGTCAGTTCTAACAGTCTTTCCCGAAGGAGGCCCGTTTTACTATGGCCTACGACTTGGTAACAGTCCAAGTAGCGCCGCCTTCCTTACGTTGTCCCTCAGAGGCCGACTGGCAGCATAAGTACCTTCTTCTTTATGGAAACAAGAAAACCAAAACAAGCAACGCGCCGAACATGTGGAGAGACCAGATCACACAACCACTTCTATGTTGCGGAACCCTCATTTAAAGGCCACAGCCAAAAACTTCTCATTTATACACTACCTACGTCTTTCGGCTTCTCTTGCTGGAAGCAGGTGACACAGACCTGACTGTGTATGTGTTTGAGAATTAAGAAGAAGGTAAGAATCCGACACACAGGTACGGGAACTAGAATTTTGTAGCACACAATAAAGACTAAACCTGTCGTGGACCAGCCAGTCAGGCGGGCTCGCGCTCGTTAAATGGCTTCAAATCCAGCCAGCCCCCGCCACCAGCAGCATGGCGGACGAGATTCTTTTGTTATGCTCTACGATGCTACCCAGCCACAGCCAAGGACGTCGGAAGATGCGCATGAAGGAATTTCGGTGATTCGGAAACGCAGCGAGGTAAATAAAGACGATGACGACGGCGACGACGACCGTGTGTGGGGTAGCCCATTTTGCGGTGGGTGCTTGGAGGTACAGGAGTTGGAGCCGTAAAAACCTTCACTGTTGTCGGTGGCCGCCGGTCCGGTTCTACCTTTTCAAGGCCGTTAGCGCATTCTTGTGCCGGTGCCCTCCCATCCAGCCACCAGACGAGACACCGGAAACCACACTTCAAGAAGCTGTTGGAGAGACCCTATTGCGAAGGGGGGGTCGTCTGGAGGAGAGCCTTTAGCATCAGCGCCACAACATACCGTTACTCGCGGGCCAAGAGAAGATCGCAGTTGAGGCTCGCATCAAGTGGCGTAAAGAAACGAACCTCCCCAAAAACCGACGAGAAGAGAGAAGAGGTATAAACGGCGTGGGTCGACTAGTGGCCATGCGTGTGAAAAAATGGAAAAACTTACCCAAACACACACAGGCACACACACCAAAAAAGCTTTCCCTTTTTCACGCTCTGATAACGGGGCTAAAGAAACCAATAGAAGAGGATCAGAAGAGTAGGATATGGAGGGCACACGCACCACGGCTTTGGGTTTTGGTAAAGTATTACCCGTGAAAGAGGAAGAGAGAGAGAGTGTGTGTTTACCAGCGAGAGAGAGAGGAAGAGGGCAACAGATAAACGGCGGCGGTGAAATTGATACGATCGCTGATTGATCCGCGGCATCGGACGCGGTTACATTGTTTTTCCTTCCACATGTTTGCCTTCTTTCTTTTTCAGCGGCCACCCAAAATGAGGGAGGGAGAGAGCGAGTGGAACGGAAAAAGGAGCACGTGGCATGCGTGAAACGGAGAAATCGAAAACGCGCCAGCCGTGAATAAAACAAAAATGCAATAAACATGTTCTGCTGAACGCTTTGTTGTTGCTCATTCGCATTGCCCACCACCACCGCGTGTGTGGCCAATTGGCCACGGAACAATGGCGGTTGCGGAAGGTGGGTCAAAAATGGGGTAACTGGTTCAATTTGACGGTTTGAGTGATTTAAAAGGGGGCTCATTTAAACTGCCGTCGAATAAACATCCGAAAATTAATTTAAAATCCCGAACGAGACCAACTTTTCGCCCTTATTGATAAGTGTGCAGGTCAGGGAATGGCTCGGTCGCTCCCAAAAAGCTGCCCAGCAGATGTTGTGCCACCCGACGGAAAGCGTAAAAAAAACATTCCGTTTCCGGACGGACCGTTGGCATAACATTTTTATGGCATTTTATGCTTTCGCAGCTTCCAGCCGTGCACAAACACATGTGCGCGCGGATGGTGCTCCCATTTCGAAAGAGGTCCCTTTCCGGAGCGATGAAATCCGTGCCTCGACGACGAAGAACCAATTTGTCTGGGGCTCCTCGAATCGACTGAAAGCCTAGGGAAGGTTTGGTAGGGGGAGTGAGAGGGAGAGACCGAGGTCCGAGCATCGCCTGCGACATCACACGCACCCACACACACGCTATCGGGAACGTGGCGAGCGAGAGATTCTGGAATCGTCTCTTCTGCAAGAGAAAAGGAAGAAGCAATCGTAACGGGTAGCGAAAGAGAGAGAGAGAGAGACTCATCTTTCATGCTGGCTCCCGGAGCCCATCCCGGTTCGTTATGCTGCCTTTGCGAAACATGATGCACCACCATCCAGTGCCCCACGCACACAGAAGCGAATCTGATCCCGGGGACAATCGGCATCGCTGACGCTCTTTCTCTCTCACTTTCAGCACTGATTATGCTACGCACACTCGCACCAGCCCCGGCAGGACACACACACAGGACCTGTGTGGTGGGCGATGCAAAGATGAGTCCGAGCGCACTAACACACCAATAATCTGTGCCATCCATCGCCCTCCGGAGCGCCCAAAATGACCCGTCGGCGACCGACGATGTCGTCGTTGCAAAACTCTTTTCCAAACCGCAGATTCATCATTGATTCCCGCACAAAATCCCCAGCAAACAGCCTGTGGACGCGTTTACAAAGTCTCCAGATTGATTAATTGAGCCCGAGCGAGAATGAGAGAAATTTAAGCAAAAGGCGCGGCAATGGCCGCCCTGAGATGCCAGTGACACACCCTAACGTAGGAGTTCGTGGGAAAAATGAAAACCTGCGAAAGATCCTTCTCTTCCCACACACGCAGCACTTACCTCGTACTTCAGCCCGGCCAGACGGAGCCAGGTCTCCACCTTCAGGCAGAACGGCGAGATCGAGGGCAGCATCGGGGTGCGCGTGAACTGGTAGAGGTAGACGACGTCCTTTTCGAAGTTCGCCTTGTGCACGGTCGGCTTCACCTCCTTCTCCTTCTTGGCCGGTGCCGCGGCCCCATCGGAACTGGTGGCCGCCCCACCGTCGCCGCCCTCGCCCGCCGTCGCACCATCGCCGTCGGCGGCGGCGACCGCGACCGCTGGTTTCTCGTCGGCCGCCTTCTTATCGTCACCACCGGCGGCCGCATCCGCCGCTGGCTTATCGGCGGCGGCCGGAGTGGCTGCGGCGGCGGCCGCTGCGACCGCTGGCTGCTCCACCTTCTTGTCCTCCTCGGCGACCGCGACCGGCTTGTTCTCTACTTCGGTGGCCATTCTTTCCTTGTTTTGCTCGCTGTCGATGGACTGATTCCCTGGATTCACCACTTTTCACACACAGGCACGCACTAAGCGCTGGGCAACACACTTATTGGTTTTTGTCGGCGGGTGGTAGTAGACGGGCTACCTGGCACTCTGGAGAACAAACGGACGGACGGACGGACGGATGGGTGGGAGAGAGAGAGAGAGAGAGCACAATATAATACCCTTATCACTCGTCAAGCGCAACGCGAATAAAATGAACGAATTAAATGGAAAAGGGATTCGTATGGATCCTCGCTCGAAGAATTCCTGTGCCTGTGTGTGGGTGGTTTCACGATGAAGAAGAGCGAGGGGAATTAAGGAGGAAAAACAGAAATTAAAACCCTCGATCTTTCAAACTACGAAGCAAGTGGTAAGGGAAGTTTGCAAATAACACCACATTTAAGAAAGCGAAAAGGCTCCGGTAAAAACGAGGGAAAAACAGGATAAAACAATTGCCGGAACAGGTCTTCCCACGCACGAGGCGTGATCAGGAGCTTTGTGCCGCGCGCGCGCAAGCGAGAGAGAGAGAGCGAGACGGGAAGCTTTGGACGTGATTGCCTCGTGCGAAGGATGACTCATTTTATTAATCAGCTTAAAACAGAGTTCGGCCCAAAAGGCTTGGCCCTCGAGAGAGTTAGTTTCCCCCGACACAGCATCCTTCACCGAGCACCGCGCAAGTTTCAAGTTTGGTCGTCACTTTGGGGCTGGGCCAGCGAACTTGGACTCGTCCGAGCTCGAGCTGGTCATGGGTTTGAAAAAATGTATTTAGAACACCACGATCACAGTTTGCTATTTGACACAGCCGCAGATCACTTGGCAACCGCAGGAAATGCTCCCCCCTCCCTCCTCCTGTTCCTTTCCCATCAACCCAACTAAATGCCTGGCGGGCCAACGGAACCGAAGAGAGGGCGCTGCCGTCCGTGGGCTAGGATTTCTTTCGGTTTCGGCGGCGGCCAATGGCGGCGAAACCGAAGCAACACTTTTCGCACCACAATCCGGAAAATCGCATCGTTTGCCACACTTTTGCCGAGTTTTTGGCGATTTTTTCCCGTTTCCGACTATCGCGCTCATCGCTGCAGGCGGTAGAAAAGGAACGGAAAAAATGGTGCGCGTCACTTTCCAGGCACAGGCACGTTTTGTACGGCGCACAGGACGCCACCGACACCGGGAACGCACACACAGATACACAGCGCCCCTGCCAGGGCAAAGGGTTCACACCAGTCTCGGAGAGGAACAACACCGGAAAAAAGCACGCGCGCGTTGGGCGTTGGGCAACGACTTGGTGTCACGATTCGCGTTCCCTGAAAGAATCCTTTGGCGCACCTTTTTCCTTTGCAGATGGTGGGCGAACAAAGCGCGCTGAGAGCTGGAGCTGATGAGGCTGCTGATGCTGCTCGTTTCGAACTTTCCGCTGCGAAATCTCTGACGTTACTGGGCGCTGTGGTTGCTGCTACTGCTATTCTATTGCTGCTGCCGCTGCTTGATGCTGCCGTCGCCAATGGAGAGCGTACAAAGAAGACTAGACCGCGGAGCTGGACCCGCGCGCGCGACACGGGAAAAACTCGCACGCACACACGCGCAAAAAGGAAACTCGAAACCGCGCCGCTTCGGGTGCGGCCGCCGGAACGGGACGGTGCCGCGTGCGAGCGAGATGACCGCAGTGCTCCGGGTGCGCTTCGGCGTCCCTTTCGCCGTCCGCAGCATAAACACATACACGCAGCCCGGTTGTAACGGTTGCAGCCAACAACTCCGCTGAAGGGGGTGCTGCGAACGAGTGCATTTTGGTCCATAACGGACACGCACACACGCCACTACCCGGTTTTCTCGGTAGCTGCGGTGACTGGGGAATTAAAGGGTGGTGCACATGCACACACACCAACCCACGGTCTATGCTTCCAGCGAGCGGCACCGTATTCGCACAAATCTGTGCACCACGAACCAATATGGTGAAAGATGAATTAGGATCGGTAGAAGTGTTATTCGGAAAAAGAACTTAATGATATTCATTTGGCTGCCAACATGACCCGCCGTTCCCCTTCCACAAACTCCGCTCGTCGGGTGCTCAATGCCTAGCCCTGTTGCCTAGCAACGCTTAGGGCGCGGCAGTATCGTGGTGTGCGTGCAAGCGTGGCCGACCTTCCAGTGACTGGAAGTCTCTAGGCGGGCCAAAATGGAAGATCTTTCTGAAGGAGACATAAGCATAAGAAATTGGTTTCGCGGATCGGTTCAAACACCTAGAAGGTCGATTATTTGCCTAAGCGACCCTTTGTTCGCCATCGTACGTCGCAGCGGAGCAATGCATTTTGCACAGGTTGCTACAAAAAACCCAAAGACTCTCGAACGCGTGCCACAGTGTGTGACGGATGTACGTGAACGGATTGCACTTTTGGGAGATTCATTCTGCTTGACCACCAGTTCTTTGTAAATTTCTCTACTTTGAAATTTCATTACAATTGACGCCCAATGAACGATCGTTCACGATTCGCCATGAATGTTCCCGGATGATCGCGCATAGAAATTGAAATGATTAACGACTTAAATTACCGTGCGATGATCTTCAATTAATAGACTCCCAAAATCAATGCCCTTAACCCTTAGAAAATTCAATCAACGATTCCATGCAACCAGCATGTGTCATTTGATTCGATAACGGTGGAGGGCGATGAAATCTTTTGGAAGGGATCTTTAAATGTGGGAATACTCGGCTCTTGGTCGGTTGATATCACACCAATCCCCATGAGCCTTTACAGCTAATTTTAAATAGCAGACGAATAGTTGTTGATCGCGATAGGTGATTTTAAAATGAGCATCATATTTGTTTCATTATGTTTCAAACCAAATCAAGTGCGAGTCACGACGGCTTCGGATTCAACTCTAGCCTCCGGGAATGCAAACTATTTTGCGATATTTTCGACTACGTAATGGCCATCGGTAAGGGGTGCGTGCGTGAAGGAATGCACGGCGGCATGTGAAAACTGCACATAATGCAGTTCGTTGCATTGTACTGCAGCCGAAATCGGTTGCGAACGATTTATTGACGTCTAGGAGGATTAAAAATGACAAACGGTCACTAGAAATGTGCCGCACGTGTGGCATTAGAGAAAACTTAAGAAAACAATTCAAAATAAACCTCTGGCGAGTGCCTGGCCACTCTTGCAAACCGTATTATTCTCCCATAATAATCGTTGCCCGTGCACCGATCAAATTTGGATCTCTATTCTCATCGGTAAACTCATACCAAATCGGTAAGACTCATAATTCATTTTGATTTTGAACAAACTTCGTTACATACTCCAGTCGATCGGACACCGATGAGTCATGATGTTGTTGCGCCGATAGTGGCGTTGTTTTTTTGCTACAAAGACTGCAGTTCAGCCACTAGCTGTGTGCTGTGTGCTGTGTGCTGTGTGCGTCTCGTTTGGATGGAATGCGACACTGCCATGTGCATCGGTTTGCAACGTGCATCAATTGTAATTTGTTCATTTATTTACATTCGGGGAGGCCAAGGGGGGCGATCGAACCTGTCGATCACGAAATGACGGACGGGCGATGATGGTAATTCGTAATCGTGCCCTGCGCTGTCGATTGCTATCAGTGCCTGCAAAGGTGGCGGGGCAAACCCGATCAGACAATGTGCCGCGGATCGTGATCCTATGTACAACTCGGCCTCTGTCAGGCCACGTTTTTTTTCTAGTATGCAATCCATTCATGGGAATGCGTTATTAATCAGATAACGACTTACAATGCCTTGCCGTTGTTTTCCACCATTAAAGTGACCGCTCAGGTTGGGTGCTTTTATTTCGGTCACCATACTTCCTTTCAAACACTCGATGTCAAATATGGTCTTGCCAACTGACTCATCGCCACAGCGTCAGTCAACGGTTGTAATCACAGCAAATTTAAACCGAAAGCAAACAAACGGCGTGAATAGATTGAATGTTTTCCTTTATTTTCACATGGACGCCACGCTATCAGGTATGTTGATCAGGTGTTGATGTATGGTGTTGTTTATTGTTTGTCACTTTGCTTATGTTTTTGGTCGAATTGATACTTATATTAATGCGTTTCTCTTCTGCTTTACATTGATTCTTCTTATTTCTCGTCGGCTTTTCCATCTAGTTGAAATCAGTGCCTTGGCGTGCACGTTCGGGTGCACTGTTAATGTGTTACCGCTATGAGGTGAGTAGTGTTAATAATTTAATGAAAATAATGCTAATCTCTCATTGTTTGCGTTAAGCGCTTTAGTTTTATTTGTTTGTTTGGTTGTGTTAACGTGGCTGTGTCTATGCGGGTGCCCGTGCTGGCCTGCTTTGTATCGTGCGCCACTTATTCACCATGCTTAACTGCTATTTTCCCAGCCATTCCAGGGACCATTAGGTCACTGCGCTTTTGTTTTACGGTTTCCTTTCCTACAAAGTCCGGAGGTAGGTTTCTGGAGCGTTCCAAAGAGTACAGTTCGTCGTAAGAACCTATAACCGTGCGATCGTAGATAAAGAATGCCTTTCGCGTCCTTTCACAAGTGGTTCGCATTCACTCGCACTTCGCAACAGGATCCCTTGTGGGCCCATCGGTCTCCACGTCATTCAGTAACATTCGTACCAACACATAAATAGATGCTTTGAGCATTATTGCTAGGAAAATGGACGAAAAACCTACTCACACACACTTCCTTCTTGCTTGTAATTGCTTTTATCCTTGTCATATTGGCATATTTTTTACACTGGACTCCAAACGATCGAAACCGGTACGAACTAGCAGAAGGCTTGTTTGTTTGTTTCTCACGTCACTCTCAGTTTACAGTTCTGAAGACGCTGATAAATGTTTCCGATCAAACGGTTCACTAAGCTATCATTTTTCATTCAACTCTCCGTCTGCAATATGTTTCGATTTGATTTTCGGTGTGTGTTTCGATTCACCTCATGTGTTTGTGCTAATTGTAGTCCTTACTCTACGCACTTATCGATAAACTAAACTAAACGAAATCACCGGGAAAATTACAATAGCGCACATCTAAAGCAAAGGATTTGGAGCAGCTGCCACACTAAAGCATTGAGCCCGAAGACGCTGTCCGTTATCGTTTCAATATAAACGAAAGCTTTGGATCTTGGATCTTTGAGGCTCGTGCAACGTTTTGATTTTTGTTTCTTCGAGACCGAAAATGAGCAACAATACACTCAACTTGTTGGCAATATCAATCATGTGAACAACAAAACAAACAGCGCCAGAAGCATAACGACGTGCGTAACTATTGCCGAAAGGAACATTGTTCGTCTAGAGAGCCGCAGCATTTCTTGTTTTGCCTTCGGGATTGCGGAAACTGCTCTGGGTAGTACACGACACAACGCGTACCAGCAGTTTTGGAACTTTTATCGTTTAGAAACCAGCTTTGGATCGTTCTGTTTAACATTCGGCGCGTAGGAAAGCATAAGAATTTAAGCATACGGGGAAGTCGCAGCAATTTAGTCGCATTTGTCGGCAGCCACCAGCGGGAACCGTACGATACGCATTTGATTGCCGTAATCACAAATCACTGAACCTCCCGCTGGCAGCATGACCGTGGGACAGAGCTGCATATTGGAGCAGTCTAGCTTGACTTCGCGCGCCATTTCACCACTTCGAACGTCCCACACGACGAGAGCCCCTGTGGAAAACGAAGAACACTTGTAGCAACTCATTCTATCTTAAGTTCTGTTCGCTGTAGTAAGTTGCCTGAATAAACTTCCACTAGACATTCCCCCAATTGCTGTGCTGTAGTTTCTTACCTGGCTTGCCGGTCACGAGAAGTGACGGGGTCAGCATGACCAGCGCAGAGTACGCGTGGCTGACGGTGATTGTGCTTAGTAGGTGCACCTGAAACCGATCCCACACTCGTATCCGTTCGTCGAGCCCGAGCGATATCACATAGCTAGGAGACCCGGCGAGGGCGACGATTGAGTCGTCGTGTGCCTGAATTTTGTACATACATGCACCTGAAAGAAGGGTAACAAACCAAGTCGCAGTTTTACTTTTGCTGCGGCTGACTCAGAAATTAGTTCCTGCCGTCGCATACCTGTCGTCAGTTCCCAAACGCACAGCAACCCGTCCTGTGAGCCCGATCCCGCCATTCCGGATTGCCATTGGTCGATGAACATGCAGGTGATCGGTCCACAGTGGCCGTGTAGCGTGTACAGTAGCTGGTGGTTATGGATTTGGAACACCTTCATGGTGTGATCCTGACTGCCGGTCATGGCGATGTTTCCCGCCACTTCCAGGCAGGTCAATGGCTGCTGATGACCCTGATGCTGGAACTCCAAGATGCACCGAAGCTCTTCCGAGTCTGACGATGTGTGCTGACCGGGCCCAGTTGCTGCTTGGAATGAACTCAAGCTTCCGGCCGACCCTGTCCGCATGTGTGCTGCAAGGCAGATAGAGAAAACAAGAACATTCTTCAACCATCCAATGACCCACGTGACCTTCTACAAACTGTACGTACTTCGGCGATACGTGGACGTAAAACCCCAATCAATTTGGCGTCCCTGGGTGTACGTTTCTAGTCGGAAAAAGTCTATGCGACCACTCAAGCGAGCCGCTATGACTCGGTCACCGGATAACTTGATCTCGGTGATGCCATTGTTGTGTGTGTTCTCCGTCTCATAAATGCACTGCCAGGAGGATAAAGAACAATACTTGAGTCTGCGGTCGTAAAGCATATCGCATCACGTAGCCTGCCGCTGACTGGCTTACCTTAAAACTACCAGTCGTTCCTTCCCAGAACTCTAGCCGCCCATCGGCACAACCGATCACGATGAGATTGTCCAAAAAGTCCAAACACCAGATCGGTGAAACGCGATGGTGTTTCGATGACGGTGGACTAGCCGATCCCGGTGGCTGTGGACATTCGCTCGAGAGCGAGGTCGACCGCGGAGAACCCCCGTGTTCGTGTTCCGATCCTCCGACGGGTGACACCGGCACCGTTCTCACAGCGTCTCGCAGCCCGCTTCGGGTGAAACGATGCCGCAAATCACTACCAGTGCCGCTGGCAATGTCACTTCGCGGTGGCAGTGGACAGGGCGTAAAAAATCGTTCGTATTGTGTGCGAAAATCAAACAGCTTCGGATCGGGTGGAGCCGTAGCGGACAAGGGAGCGTCGTCTTGGAGACTGGAAAAGTTGAAATGCAGTTTCTTTTTCAACTTAAACGACGAGAGCATTTGCTGGTTCCAGCTGGTGTCGCTTTTGGGAGGTGAACTGGACGTTGGTGTAGGGGGTAAAGAATCGCCACCGTTGGCAGCCGGGAACGCTTCTTGAATGCCCGTTATCGATCCCCGGCCGCCGTCGGCTTTCAGCAACACACCGCTTTCGGACGTGGTCGGTGAGGACGAGCTTGCCCGCTGTTGCTGCATCTCGAAGTAGTTCCACCGATCGATCTCCGCCATCAGCTCTCCGTTAGTGATGTCCCAAACTTTGACCTGACCTTGCAGACACGAGCTCGCAATCATGTTGCCATCCGTCACGAGACACTCGATGCGGTGCGCGTGTCCATTCACCTGTATCGGAACACCTTCCAGCAGACACTGCTCCGCTTTTGTATCACCATCTCCGTTGGCCACGCTCTCCGCGTACCAGCTCGCCCTCCATTCGGCGTAGTTGCGGGTGCACACGCACCGATACAGAACTACCAGCGTGTACGTCACAACGAACGTACTGACCGCGAGCAGCATACAGGCCAGTAGGATTTCCATGGGCGTTTTAGGATAGAACGGTGCGTTACTAATCGAACCACCGCCCGGTGGCTCATCGCCCGGATCAATGTCGTTCAAATCGAGCGGATCCAGCGCTGCAGCCAGTGCTTTCCACTGGAAGTGGCGGGGAGCTTCTTTTTCGTCGGCATTGCGCAGCGCGATCGCTGTTGGCGGGTTGACAGCATGGGACAGTTTTATCGCGGGTAAGACGGTCACGTATCGGCCACTGAGTGACACGTTGTACTGCTTCAGGATTGACGACCAGTGAAAGTTGGAAAGTAGATAAACCGTCTCGTAGTCCGGGTGTTTGAGCCGATTCAACTGCTCGGTGACGTTCAGTGTTCCCCGTTCACCACCCAGGGGGCGCTCGCTTGCCGACACTTTATGGTAGCTGTGTCGATCCGTTTCTAAGGTGTGGGACGTAAACTCTTCAGGGAGCTCCCTTCCCAGGTCGAGCTCGAAACGGTTCGATAACGAAACACCGGCACCGCCCATACCCTCTAGCGGAGCTGATGGCATCGGATCGTGTCCCGCGGATAGGTTTCGATCGATCACGAACAGCTCCTCGATCAGTCCCGTATTGTAGATTATGTTCGAAATCCACAGCACCATCCAGATCATGAACCCACGCTGGAAGAACCGAGTCCTAGCCCAGAAATTGACAATTCGCAACCGTTTGGGAATCTTTGGCTCTTTTCCACTGTTTGTTGTTCCGCTCAAGCCTGCCGTTTTCTGATGTGCCACCCCGACCGCCGTTTGCTCTAGTCCCGTGAGTTTCGGGTGGGACCGCGACCGATTCATCGAGCTGCCGGCACTTCCATTGCGCACCTTATCCAGTGTCAACCCGGCACCACTGATCGGTGAGCCACCCGCGACACTACCACCACGTCGCAGTTCATTGTTGAAGTACAGCATCTTCGGCAGTCGGCGCACCTCCGTGCTGTACTCGACGCGCTCAATATTGATTGCCAGCACGGTGGCGAAGAAGAGCATCTGCAGCACAAAGTCCGACACGAGGCCCACGATCGCGAAGATGCAGAACTCCTGAATGACCGGCACAAACGTTGCCAGGCCGCCCGTCAGGATGGTAATCTCCGTTAGGAGGTTCTTCGTAATCGACCACCCCTCCCTGCTTAGACCCTGCGCCACCCGAATCTTTACGTCGAGATTGCAGTCCGTCGTTAGCACGCTTTTGGTAATGACGAGTACGTTTTCCAGCCCGACCAGTATTACCAGATACGGATAGACTCCCTTCGACTGGAAGCTGATGGTGAGGCCGAAGAAAAAGCACAACCCGAGAGACATCAGGAGGCTCCCGAGGACGGTCAGCACCGCGCAGGAAGCGAGCATGAGCCGGGAACGGATGGCTTCGATTTTGCGCACCGAGAAGTAGACGTAGCTGAAGAGCACACAGAACGCAATGCACTGAGGCAACACCTCTTTCCAGTTGAACTCTCCCGGGTAGAACATGTACATGATCGATTGCGGTGACGCTGGTACTTTCTCGGCCGGCTCACCGTTCTCAAGGTCGGTCGCTGCCTCGATTTCCGTCTGGTGCAGTGGATAGGCGCGGATGAGTTTCTGCCTCAACGATTCGATGAAGGAAGGATTGTTCTCTCGCAAGATAAGCGTCACCGCGTACTGGATGGTGCGAGGCCGGACACGCATCGGATAGCGCTTCACACCCGTATCGCGCAACGGAATACCGAACAACATTTCCGCCGTGGATACTTTGGACTTTTGTAAATTCTACGATGGAAAAAAGTTAATAAAATTAGAAAATGACAAATAATTGCAGCCATTTCTTACGCACATGATTGACGAAAATGGTGTTTAGCAAATTGTTGTCCTTGTTGAAGCTTTGGATATTCTGCTGCCAGAGGTTGGCCGGTGACAGCACCAGACAGTTGTACTCCGGGAACAGGGTCTGTTGCGAAGATCGTTTAACGTTTTCCACGTGTAAACACAAATGGCTGAGCGTGATTTTGCTGCAAACAAACCAAAACACAAAAAGGTGGATGGCAAATATTAGACACTCATGCTCATGCTATTAGACGGGCTAAGAAGTTCCGGTACCTTTTGTCCTCATGATTGCGAATTATCTCGACTAGTTTAAACACCTCGTAGAGGGGCCCCCGGAACGCATCGGTCAACAGCAGATCGTCCTCCCAAGGGACCACACTCGTTCGCATGATTATTTGCTGCACGTACAGCAACGGATCGATCCGGGCCCAGGGAAAGGGCGTTTCCATGCTGATGTTGTAGATGTTGAACATGTTACCACCGGCAAGCGTACTGAACGGATTGTAGAACTCGGTTGAAAGGTTTGCGTTGCTGAGATGTAGATTTTCGCTGATACTCTCCGTGTGCGGGAAAATCACTTTGGTCGGTATCGTCCCCGGCAAGGGAATGTTCAGCAGCGGGTAGCTATTGATGACAGAGAGGGAACGATCAGAATAAAATTATTGAAAGTATAATCCCAAAATGGTTACTATTCAAAACTGTATTAACTTTGAAGCATTACTGACGAATCGATAACAGATAACAGATATGATATTTTAACAATGGCCATACAAAATTACTGCATTCTGAGGGATAGCAGTTCTTGCACCACTAGCAGTGATCGTTCTTCTTTGGCTGCGCCAAGTGTCTGACGGCACCACGCTCTCAGCTGACGAAATTAACAATTTCGTGCTAAATAAAATCTCTGATCTCAGCGCGGAGAGTAAATGCTTAGGCGAGAGTTCTAATACCTTTTTGGATAATCAAAAAAGGAGCAACATCATGCAAACGGCGGGCAAAATGTCGTCATAACGCTCTACCGTCACGAGAAATGCAAATCACTACGCCATGAGGTAACGCATTACGCAAACGAAACCGAGGACCAAGACAAAAAAAACGGTGACTTCAACGGTGGCAATGCAATTAGTCAGTGATTCATGGAGGGTCCCCAAGCGAAGGATATGTTGAAGATAGCCCGGGCAAAAAACCTCAACCAACGGACGCTAAACCGGAGATAAACATTATCATCCGCTGCTGATATGGAGAACCGGCTTTCGCTGGAGTGTGAGTGGGCACCGATCCGGTGGTCATGGTCAGGGATGGACGGTCCAAATTGCGATGAGTCCCGCGTTCTCTGATAAGCTTGTGTCCATTTTTCAGCAACTCACCGAACCTTGGTTTCGAGCGACCCTCTCATCGGACAATTTCTAACATTTGGAATTTCTTCGCCGTATTTACATTGCCAAAACACACAAAATTGAGGGAAGGCCCACGAAATGTAAACGCCTTTTCTTCATTGTGTTCGACCGTCATTCGTTCGATTTCATTATCACACGCGATTTTTGCGTGAGATTGGGAGATTTCGAGCATTTTCGAAGGTCAGCCGACACAGCTGAACAGAAACTTTGAAGTGCCATCGGGAGCGTGTGCCATGCCGGTTTCCGATGCGGAATCTTATCTGTTGTTTCACCTCTTCTTCAACACCTTCGCTTACTGATGTTCCCTCAGCGGGCCACAGCGCCGAATGGTTTGGTTTGGGTTTTCGCTTAAAAAAAGTTTCCGCCCCGCATTGGCCCACGTTGCACGCCCCACGTGCTACCCACCCTGCTGTGTCCTGTGGGTGATAATGGAGTTTCGAGATTATATTAGAATGCACCAAAAAAATAACATATTTTTAAAACAAAACGTAAACGTAAACGACCATGCTAATTCCTTATCAGGCAGGCTAGGGTAGGCTACCAGGCTAAACCGGTTTGCCGATGAAGCAGCAAGTGGAACAGCTCAACTCTCCGAAGAGTTCCATCAACGGAAGAAATTCATTTTAACAATTTTAACTTCGTTCTGGAATGGTTTGGCGCTAGAGATCACTCAAATGTGGAATCTCCTTGGATGTACTCCTATGTACTTTATGTACATTCACTACGTTTCAAATTTTCTCCAAGATCAACCTTAGAGGAGCGAACCGTGTACGCTGATTGATGTTTGGCTGTGCGCGGCCCATGCCTCACCTGGGCGGCAGCGATGCAAATGCACACCAAAGTGCAGCTCACGTCGCCCCGTGGCGCGCATTGGAGACAAGCCTATGGCGGACTGGAGTGCTGTATTTGTAGCGTAAATTTGCATCTTCTAAATGTCAGTCATCCGCGTACGGTCGCGGACTGACGTGTGCAACGTGCGCGCGAATCAAAGTAAACCGTTTTTAGTGTTTGCCACCAGCACATGGCGGAAATGTGTTGCGAAGAAAGCAAAACAGGAGCAACACCCCGCCCCGAGTGGTTAGTGGTTGTTGTGAAGTGCATTTCTGATAAGAGTGATTGCGGGCGCACATAGGGCCGGTGACCGGGACAGAGACCGGGCTGAAGTGAATTTTCGGCTATCGACGGTTTCCTAATTTTAATTTATAAAAATGGCGGTTCATTAGAGCACCTACTGGTTTACGTGATCGTTTTCCTTCGGTTAGATTTCTGCAAACGGTTGCTGTGGTTACGCGGTGTCCCCACGTTCAATATTAAGGTGCACAATATTCAAAGAAGATTCGACTAATAGTATTCGAAGTAATATAGTATTCGAATAGTAATATTCGAAAAGTCAAATATATTCTTAAATAAAATGTTAATGTTTTTGTTTTAATTTCTTTGAACCTATTCAAAATGAGGAACATAAATCGATCACGATTTCTTGTCGACGTTATTAAGGTTACCTATTTGAAACCTAATAATTTGAAAGAAACGTAAGAAAAATATCTACCCATTTCGCTTGGCTCAGCATCTTATAATATCAGTATCATTAATTATACGTGACGATCAGTGTCTCTAAAACTTCCATTTTTTTATTGCAAAGTTGATAGACCAAAAGGAGAGCTAAGCAACCTTTAACAAGTCGGCAGAGAGATATACGGAAGCAAGAACATATTGTTGTAAACTTTAATCAACTATTTTCCCCCCTTAACGTTACGTTAGCAGTTTTAATGACGAATTAATGGCAGGTTCCCTAATGGCCCCCAATCGAGAGGCGAAGAAGGGCAACATAAAAACCTACCAACAGAAGAGAATGATTGCAAGCGCAATGCTGGTGGCGGTCGTTGGATAACTGGACAGGAACAGGCCGTGTTTGTAGTACATCTGCGACACGCGCGACGGCAGGGTGGTCGGGGTAGTGCTCTTTCGGTCCGTCGCCTTTCTGCCTGCACTGCTGCCGGTACCGGTACTGGTCGACGCCGTCGGCTTCCGAGCAATGGATCTCGGTCCGGTGGCGGGCATAGTCGGCTGTCGATGCTGTGATGAGTGTTGATCCTGTTTCTTCACGGGCGTTGTTTGGTGAGCTTGATGTTGCTGTGATGTCATTGTTTGTGACGCAGAAACCGTATTCGTCCCACCGTTTTCGGTTGCCGGGGACGACGAAGGATACAACGCTTCGAAACTCGAGTATGCCGTCATTGCCGGGAGGGGCAAAAATCGCCTCCCAGGACTCACCGTTCACAGATACACAGACACGCACACTGTATAGCTTCTCGACAACACTGAATTTGTTTTGATAAACTTTGGTTAAGCTTGACGCTGCTCTTCTCTACTCAATTCCACTTTTCTGTTATTTACTTAGAAGATCATCCAGCCAGATAGGCACGTTTGCATCTCGGGCATTTTCCCCCAACGTTTCCCGTTGGCCACTTCATGTACACTTTTCGAACCAATAACTCACACACCGTTTTGCACGATGCTCTTCCGTAGACCGGCATTATCCTGACCGCCAGAGCGAACACAATCTAAAGCATTCACTACGCACAACCGACACACAGGCAAGAACATTCGTTTCCGTTTCCGTATTGCCTCACCGTGGGGATAAAGTTTCGAACTACACAGTGATTGAATTCGACCAAGCAATCCGACCAAAATCTGAAAATAGAAAAATAAGATGCGTTACCCGCCGCTACTACAGGTCACCGGCATGGCGCGTTGCTATGCAACGTCTCGAGAACACTTTAATTAGAACACCGCCAAAGAACCATTTCCGAGCTGTTGATTGCGCTACAATAGCGGCGGGCAAGTGAGCAATTGGCCGTTTCTTCAATTGAACATTTCAGAGATTCTTCCCGTGTGAAGCACCGCACTTTCGGTGCCGGTTGGAGCCGGCAACACAAACCTTGCACCTCACCAAGGGTTTATTTTGTTTACCGCAGGGAACAGCTTAAAAACAGAGCAACGAACAATTAGGCGGAGCGGCCAGTGCTGGTGTGCTGTGGCGAGCAGCGTTTCGGTGTTGTTGTTTTCTTCTTTCTACACTCCCTTGCTCTCTGTCTTCCGACGGCGTTATCAACAACCGCATGCTCGCGGCAATTGCGTATGATGCGTACGCGAGGTTTTCACCTTATGCATATGCATTTAGAGCGCGCGGAGCAGTTGCTTTTTTTCCCTTTCCGCAACGCTAGCTAATTACCCGTCTGAGATGCAACTGTGTTTGCTTCGGAGGCACAGAGAAACACAATCTTAGCACACTGTTCACCTCCGCCAGGCGCCCGGCCACCACCTGAGCCTGAAAGGATGAGCGAGCGCGCAGAGACGCGTGTGGTGCATGCGGAGGCTACAAAATTACATAATTTTGTACCTCACGTCGAGCACGGCCCTGCCTCTGCAGAGTGCTGTTGTTCCGTGTCTCGCCAGCAATCCTTCCTTGGCCGAGCTATTTTCTTGCCGCGAATAAGGTGACTATGATCGCGTATCACGCACTTTTGTCGCGTGCCGATGATTCGTGCTTTTATCAGCGCCAATACGATTAGTCGATGATGCACACTTTGCAAATGGTTAGCGAACTTTGTCCCTTACTGTCCACTCACATTCGCGTCCGGTCATCTGTCGACAACCCGACTGATTAAGGACGTTGAACGGTGTTGATAATGCGATGAATCTGAAAATATTTCACTTTCGTCATTAAGAACCACGCAAACATTCGACGCAATGCGCGGACGCCGCGGGGCGGATTCCGCTCCGACTGCGGTACGGCCACAAGGCACGCAAACATTCGCTAGATCCGAGCAAAATACTGACCGCCTGTTTGTTTTGCCGAATCCGCCGAATCCGGAACGAACGCGCTTCGCGGCGAAAGATGAATTTAGTCTCGATTTACGTATTGCGGTCACCCGTTTTCTGCAATGCTGGCCAGCGCACTGAGAAACGACGATGTTGCTTTGGCGGAACTTTGACAGCTGTGCAGTTCGTCGTGGTCAAAGTCAATTGAGCTATATAAAGTCCAAACAATACAAATTTTCGTGCAGCTTAGCCAATGAGGGGTTTCAAGGAAACATTCAGCGCTGCCTTTTTTATATGGGGTTCATACGATTGCGACCGCTGTTACTCACGGTCATACAGTTATGTTAATAATAGCAATTGCTTTCCCGGTTGCTTGCGGATTTGGTTGCTTCGTTTTAATCCCAGACTTTATGTAACTGATCAACCGACTTTGGTCGGAGTCCGACAAGAGGAAACGTCCACAGCCAATTGCCCCAAACTTGCACGCAAGTTTGAGAGTAATAAATGCAACCCCAGCCTGAAACCTTTTAGAAACCTGCAAAATTGAGGTAAAGATAAGACACCGATAAAATCCTTCGAAGGCTTCAAAATACTTGGGAAATAGCTAATACTAATGCTGGCGTAATTGTGTTCCTGTTAAATTAATGTATCTTTCGCCGCACCAGATGTCGCTGTCGGTGCGCACGCACGACGGCTGTCAGAATTGCGTTTTGGAAAACCCACCAAACGTCAGAAGGCTCAGCGAGTGTAAATATGGCAGACAAGAGGGATAAAATCGCTGCTGCGAGAAAAAAGGTAAACACTGGCCGAAAAACGAACATCCTCTGGAATAGTTGGTAATTTTAGACACCTCCAACGTGTGGGGTAGCTTCTGTTGCAAACTGTTTCTCTGTCCGACCGGTGCATTGGGTAGTTCTTCGCAATCGACCGCACCGGATTGGCAGCAAAAGCAAAACAAACGTGACACGTCACCTTCGTTTCTGCCTTTACTTTGCAGCTGAAGCAGTATCAAGCGCGCCAGAAGGATCGGGATGGGGAACCGTGCAACGAGCCGACACCACCGGACATTGATCTCGCGGCCCAGACGGCCCCTTCGTCGTCTTCTGCATCGTCGACGACGGAGCTACCGGTGACCGTCCCGTTGCCAGTGGAACCGGTTCCCGACAGTCACTGGGAGCGAGATTCAAACGGTCCAACCAACGATGGAGCAGCCAGAATTTCGAACTATTTTACCACTAACAAAAGCACTGGCACATTCCCCGTTTTCAACAGTCCACAGTCCGGGTTGGGAATGGACATTTTCGGGAGCATTGAACCACAAATTGCACCGGTTCCGGGGCCATCTCAGCGTCAACCTGATCCGCCAGCTCCGGCACCGGCCCCAGTGTTCGATGCCAGTGTGTACAGCATTAACAAAATTTCCGACGAAATCGGCAATTTAATAGCGAACGCGAACGCCGATCTTGGGCCCCAGAACACGATCCTGGAGCTGGAATCGGAGAAGGCGGATCTGGCGCGTCAGTTAAACGCCGAAAAGCTGGAAAACGAGGAACTGCGCCTACGGTTGCGCAATAATCAGTCGGTGGTCGACGAGCTGACG
>NC_071285.1:25677997-25696179 GCF_943735745.2 Anopheles bellator | reverse complement strand
ATCGGTGCACTAGATAGTTTAGCTCCTTAAGTTTCAGCTTCATCATCGGCCAACGTCTCGATCGTCGGCCAACTGTTGCAACTGCAGATTGCGTTCCATATCCTTCTGCTTCAGCAAGCGCCGTTGCTGCTGGTAAAGTGTGATGTACTCGCCGACAAACCCGAACGTACTCGAAAACGACAAACGCAAACGCAAGAAATAATTATACACTTTCACTCCTACGAATCCCACTTCAAGTCACATGTTAATCATTTTCGTACCATAGTTATCATCTTCTAAAGTAGTCCTATCGTACATTATCGAATGAAACTCGGAGGCGGTATATCGTGTCGCCAGAATGAGGTAGGCTCCTTCGGTGATCAGTAGCTGTCCTCAGCCCATTATTACTAGCAACCTATTTTTCAGAGTTTAGGTTTACTGCGGCAAGAGGCAGTCTTTCTCTGGACCACAACTCACGGACAAAGCTGTGGTAGGCTGTAGTGTCGTGGCACAATTGGGCCAATCCTTATGATTTAAATTCCTCTTCAGTATCGGTTACGGCCAGTGTCAGTGGTGAAATTTTCATAAAATTACCGTAACATAAAAGGCTGCCTCATGCGGCGTTGGCCATTTGCTCTCGGGATGAAGTCCTGCACGATGGCTTCTGGTGATAAGATTTGCTTTAGGGATCTTCGCCGTCGTAGTCTTGTGTCGTCGTAGTCTATGGTCTGCAAAAGGCCTGCCAGTCTGTCCTCGTGGGGCGACTCAGTCTCACCGAGGCATGCAACATCCTTCCTGCCCTCCTGCGACACATATTTATGAGATTCGTAATCCGCTTAGTTCCGTTAGTGCTGAGCGTTTAAATTGGAATTAGTTGTTTGCGAAGATAGGATGTTTTAACCTTTTTCGTGTTACTTTATCACACAATATTCTGTTATACTTTTGCGGCACCGCCGAATGGCATGGACGAGAGGAGTTTCAGAAAAAAAACAAATTATTTGAATATTCTTCACAATATATGAAAGGTATATAGACCGAAGTATTTATGACTAGGCTCTCTTTTGCTGATCAATGTTTTGAACATTGAACAAATACCATTCTCTATTGTGTTTAGTATTTTTCTATCTACGCTTCACTATTTGGTCGAAAGATGGAGTTTTTGTGGTACAATTTTGCATTCGTTTCGGCGCTAAATTGCAACGCAAGCTGAACAGCGCATGCACTTCGCAGCGCAACGCTCCATTCGACGGAGCGAAGGCCTGAGGGCAACGCAAGTTTCTTTGAAACTTTATTTTCAATTGAACCAAGTTAATTAATTGCACCGATGAAATCGGACCACGGCGAAGAATTGCGAAAGTTGAAAAGTGTAAAAGTATCGCGCGTACAAAGTCAAAGTCTTGCCGGAACACTCCCTCAGTTGGGACCACCAGGGGGTTTGCCAAAATTCACTGAAGTTTCCCGAAGTGTTTGGGTTGGGAAAAGTTTTCCAATGAACGACGCGCCAACCAACAGTTCGATCTGGATAAATGAAATCGGCCTGTATTTCGGCACATGTGGCAGTTCGTTACCACAAAATAATTGCAACGACAATTGATTGCGTCATCGCATGAGAGGAGACACAAGGTTCGTTGAAAAATCCCCCCTGACAAGAGAAATGGTGAGCAAACGAACGAAAATTTTAATAAAACATTAGATTTTGTAAGATAGCAAATTGAAACACACACATTCCACACGAATGGATAATAGAACATGTTAATATACAGCAGACGGGTGGAAGTGAAAGCTCTATCCCCAGAACGAACGCCGTAACGATTTCGGCGTGTATCGTGATTGCCTTTGCACAACAAAAAAGCGCTTCATATTGGGTACTCCATAAACCAATTTCGGAACCTGACAAAATCTGGTCCGGTGGCCAGATGGAAAATAAAATTCATTTCAACCCTTGCTCATTGCCGGCTGTTGCAGCCGGCGTGTACATCGTGGTTGACGATCGCCCTCGAAAAGGTTCCGGCCGGCGACCGGCAGCCAAACGACGGGAATCTCCGGCAACAGCTGGTAGTGTTTTCCGATTATACAAACGTAAGGCGAGGGAACGGGGGTCACTGGGTCTCTATGTGCCCAACCGAAGTGGGTCCTCCTCACTTGGTTGCCGCTGATAGTGCCAGTGTTTTATGTTTTATCACACGACAGGTATGTTCGGTACAACCTCTTTCGTGGGCTTCGTCGAGGCGCCGTCGGTTATTGGTTGGCCCAATGTTCGGAAATAAGCAATAAGAAAATCAAACGCGTCAGAATGTTTGCCGTACTAACACGGGGGGGTTTCCGGCTGGTTTAATATTTGCTGCCCGATATGAATATTCCTGTGTCGGGTCGTGCCGACGAGGCACGAAAGGCGCTGTGCTACGTGTGCACGTTATGTTACGAAACTTGTACTGCGAAAGCTCATGTTTTCGTCCTTGCCAGGGTAAATTGTTGAAGGTTTGCTCAATGCCAGTATGGTTGCACTAAAGGATACATTTTGCAAAGAGCTTTACACTGTTACCAACCCGTTTTTAAAATGTTTCTAACGTATGGTAAATGCCATATACTAAATGCCCTGCTTTAAAACAGTTTATTATATTAGCTAAAGAGTGCAACCGAAGAAGCAAAGTGCGGACAAGAAAACCGTCTTTCGTTTATAAATACACTCTCGGCAAGCGTAACCGGTCAAAATTTATGGAGCCTTTGGCCGAACTTTCCATTAAATCTCCTGCCATTGTGCGCGTCTGTGAAACCCCGTTGAAGTATCTGGAAAATTTATGTACCTTTCTGTCTTGGGGGGGAGGCATCGTGAGGGGCTTGCCTCTTACAGGATTGACTGCGTCACTGCACGGGCGGTGTTGTAAAAGGCGGTTGACTAGAGCCGCTTGAATATGAGGTTCGGCTTGCGTTCGGAAGTTTAAAGTTTTGCGCTGCACAGTACAACGCATTTCTTAATTATATTCTATTTTACTCAAACTTTATTAAAGCATTCTTTATCATGGATCGAAGTGGACTCTCAAATATTTTACTGGCTAATTTCAGGGAGTTTCAATGATACTTAAACGTGAGTGTGACGAATCCTACGACGGAAACGGGCTTAAAAGATCGCTTCTGTTTTAAGGATTAGAAAAATATAGATAGAAAATGTTGTGCCGCTTTGTTTGAATTCTTCATTATTACCTTTAATGCCCGGTCTCTTATTGACTTATTGAGACTTTTGTCTGTTCTCGGGAGTCAAGAGTTTTTATTGGATTTGACGATTTTATTAATATATTTCCCGTTGTTAGGATTGATAAGTTCACAGGCATTTCTCGGTTGATGTTTAGTTTGAGTTGATTTTGCTTTACCTTCGTGTGCGGTGATTGACTTATTTTATGTGCCGCCTCGAAGCCGGTTCTGATAGCTTGATATGAAAATTGAATTAAAAATCAAACGTTACAAAGGCTGTTTCAATGAAACCTCTCGGCGACTAGGCACTTTTTCCCTCACAGCTTTCCGAAAGCACCTCTTCTTTCGTCGCTTACCAAACGTTTTCCGTTTATTTACAACACAACAATTTGCGCGATTTGTCACGGCTTATCGTCACACAATTCTGCCGTGGCACGGTGCGTCCGTCGGCATGCATATTCAAATGAGTGAGTTTTGGGGTTCTGTTTGCTCTCCTACTCGGAGCATCACACCCGGTTCGGCTTGTTCCGGATTGCGCCCGGATCGGAACCGCCTCGTTGTTGGTCGACGCTGTCCTCGGCACGTTATCCTGACGCAAATTGCTCCTGTAAATCGCGCCCGGCCCCCGGCACAAAAAGACGGATCACGAATTCATGACACGCTATCGCAGCTCGCAGTGATCGCGTGCATAATTCATCGGGCCGGCTGGTCCGTGTCGCGCGGAACCACCGGCGGAGGGGGCCGGTGCAGAGGGTAGTAACAGTTACACCGGTAAAAAGAATTTAGAAACAAATTCGGCACCGATAAAGTTCGGTTGTTTTGTCACCGGCCGCGCAAAGCGTGTACCTTGTTGCCAGCCCGGCCAGCGAGCCTGCCCAGCAGCAGCAGCAGCCGGTGGCCGGTGCATCGAAATGCATAAATGATGGCATTGTGGCAGTCGAGCCGGTTGCACTGCATTTTAGATGCAACACGGTGCCATCTAAAATTAATCCATCCCGGGTCCGGGCCGCTCCTGTGTTCCCATCTCGTTTGACAACGAAACAGCACCAGCCAGCGGCACGTTTTGTCCGAATTGATGTGTAAATAAACAACGAATTGTACTCACCGCTGCAGCCGATGCACCGCGAAACTGCAGTGTTGCAGTAACGATGCAAATCAACACTCACCTGCTCACGAACGGCGGAACGACGGAATGCGCGCCATCCAGGGCCGGAATCGGACCGGCGGAATCTAATTGAATGCTTGCACACACGGCAACCGATCCGGCCACCGTGCTGAAGATGTGTTCTTGGCGCGGACCGCGATTCGAATGAATATCGGAAAGGGTCTTTTTCGATTGGAACAGAATAACCGTTCGGGGATTTTTGGGGGAAAGAAGCTTGCTCCAATCACGCGATGAGTCATGAACCAGTTTTGCTCGGTTACAGCCCGGTTTCAAGAGTGTTCAGACCATCTCGGCGAGGGTTTTTTCGGCTCTGTTGCGAATTTAAAAAAAATATGATCGAGCACGATTATTCATCAAATCATGGAATCAGTGCCTTCAACAAACTCCGTTGGCCCGCGTTTGCCACAATCAATCTGATTGGTTTAATACGTTTCGATTGAATGTATGCTCTTGATTAGTTTAATGCCCTTTTATGTTGTAAACCCGGAAGCTGTACCCTGGGGAAGCATAATTGGCGGACAATTTGAAGCTGTTTTCGATCACTTTTACACAAGTGGAACACGCTTTTGGGGCTCTCTGTACCGGATGGTTTTTGTGGGTTCTGCGGCTCAAGTTTCTTTACATATGTGGCTTTAGTGTAGCCAACCACGAAGCATTTATTGCACTTTATTCCACTCAAAAATTACATAAGAAATACGAACAAAGAATACGAAAGAAAAACGCTACAAACTACCATTTGCCAAACGAATCGATGATTTTCCCAAAAAGTGCGGTTCTAATCGTTCGTTCATGGAAAAGTCCACTCCAGCTAAGTGTGCTTCCTTTGGGAGAATCGTTGGCTTTGCTTCTTTGCGCTCCAGAACATTATTACGCAGGGAATTCGTACACTGGCTTCATTTAGAAGCTCGATCGGTGTCGAAAACGCCCGTCCGCGGCATAGACCGACACAGGTTCCACCGAAGCCCGGTACGTCGCATATGTTCGATGCTTCCTTGCGGACATGCTGGTTTCGTTCGCGACCGGCACAAATGACTTTGGAAAGTTTGGCGGCCAAAACAGCGAAAATTAGTAAACCGCGATTCAGAAGCGCGATGAGTGTTGCCGCAAAAAAAAACCCTTGCTGAGGTACTGCCTTCTGACCATCCCAATTGATGGGCAGTTAGGCACTGTTTGATATTTCATTGAATTGTTCTACAAATTGGTGAAATAGACCGGCAAATAGATTTTGGACTCAAACTGGACCCACTGTTCAACTAACGGCGAAATAACCGATCCTAACGGATCGTGCAGGAACCGCAGCAACCACGTGCACCATTCGGCGGTACCATGTTCCGGTTCCGAGCGCTTCCTTTCCGCTGGGCAAAAAGTGTGATTTGTTTGATTATAATTTTTCCTTCGCTTGTTCGATTCGGTGTTTGCTTTTAATTTTGACATGACGAGCGTGTCGTGTCGTTGTCAGCCGGCAACGGCCACCGCTGCTTGCTGCATTCGTGTGCAACCGGCTCCCGTTGTTGGCTCGGACACTGGCAGCCGGATTGTTTGGACTGGTGCCACTGGCTGTATGTGTAACGCGATTGGGAAGCAATTTCAAATGCAAAATCCGACGCGATGTTGGCTAAACCCCCCTTAATGCTGCGAATCATTTAACGCGAAGCGCAGAACAAATGGCGCTCGAAAGCAATCGATTAGTGTGTGTTTGCGTTTACAAACTGCATTTGTATTGTTTCGGGCAATAGGGACAGACCTGATTCCGATTGATTACTATCGATTACATGCGGAATTGTATTTACAAGGCCAGCATAACCAACTGGTTTTGATTGTTGGTAGCCAGCAGTTGAGTTAAACGTTGCCCAACGTTCAGACGCAGCCCCAGCTTAAATTAAGTCGCATAATGTATCGGTTGTATCTGAGAGAAAAAGAAGCGTTTTTTCATAAACGCTGGAAACCCATTTTGACCACCGGAACGGCGTCTCCTGAGTGAAGGGCGCAAAATAGAACTTGATATAAGCATTGGGTTCAGCTTAAACGGGATCACACCGACTCGGGTCACGATGGAGAGAGATTATGCAGAAGGGGTGGCAGAAAGGGTCACGTATGCCACCACAGAGTTAGGCCAGGAGGTTAACTATAATTCAGAATATAATGCAGAAGAAGAACCATTATCAAGGGAGCAGTAAGCGAGAGAGGTCGAAAACTCGCGTATCACTAAGTTGATGTTAAGTGTAAAATGAACGAATGTGTATCAAACAAACTAAGAAATGAAGAGAGTTCACCAAAACCTTAGAGTGTCCAAACATTTCAAAAGATTGTGTTGTCGAGCTGAATTTGTAAACGTTCCCTTTCCTTGCTGCTCTGAATCTGCAATCTGTGCAGAGTACGGTACACGACATTTAAGAGTTCCAAGTTTCTTTTTAATACTTGGATACTGTTGCTCCTTATCAGCGCAAGGGGGAAACTCGTACGTGGCTGAATATCGCGATCGGGGCTGAGTGAATGTGCAGTCTTGTCTTAGACGGCACTCGGAACAGACGTTCAAAATCCCAAGGGAACAACGCAAAAAAAAATGAGTCCCTTAAAATAGTCAATAGTTTGTGTAAGGGGTCTCGATCGATCCAGTGCGCGGCTGTAGAGTGGTCAAGAAAGCGATACAGTTCATTACACACCAACCGTTTTACATCGTCGAAAAGCTACCGATCAACTGATCGCACTCAGTTGACTTCGAGAAAAAATTAACTGAACTGGTAGCTAGTATTCTGTAATCCTATTAATGGGAGATGAGAGTATCGAATCACTTCCTCCGATCACTTGACCAGTTCAGTTACGCGGAGATTCCGAAGCTGAACGCTGATCGCGGAGCTGAAGTAATAAAAGCTGACCGTGAACGTCGGCGGAATCGGAGTTTGCTTTCTAGAGGTATGGCCTCAATTTGGTGAATTTTCCCAAACGGTTTTACCTGGACCTGGTGAAGAAGAACTCCAGCTCAGACTATGTGCTGTACGTCCGTCGTGCTGTACTACAACAACATGGGCACCGAGAAAAATTGTTTCGTGATCACTGCCTATCGACGGTTTAAGGTGACGCTCCGGAGGCCGGCGTACGTGAAGGTGCACGATTACTACGACCCCAGTAAGTAGCCCTCTTGGCAGCTCGTCTGAGAGTTATGGCTGTTATCATTCGATCCTACTTTAGACTGACGCCATCCAAAACGCCATCAAGGTGTACGAGGTGGACAAACAGGAAGTGTGTGATATCTGCGAAGGAGCCCGGGGTCCTGCAAACACGCACCGAAGTGATAGCCGGAAGTTTCTTTTCTGTGAAAAGTGTCGAAAAATATACAGAAATAGCGTAGATCGGAATTACGGCCCCGTACTACAGCTGCAGGGGTTCCTGGGCATAACCTCATCCGAACGCACGGCAGTGCAATTGTTTGTGATTTGCAGCTTGTCTCGGTATACTGATACACTTAGCTGTGATCCGTGAGTTCAACATGGGGATTTCTGCTCCTTATCACCGCATGGGGAATCCCGTGTATGCCTGAACATCGCGATCGGGACTGAGCGAATGCGCAGTCTTGCCTGAGACGGCACTCGGAACAGACGTTCAAAACCGGACTGTATAATCCAAAAATGGGTCCTTTCAAAGAGTTAGTAGTTTGTGTGCTGGTGCTGCTGGTAGGTGTGAGTCAAGGGTAAGTAAAGCACGGTGCTCTCTGAAGTGAGATCGGCGACAAGTTAACCGGACCGGGTTGTCGCGTGTTTGCAGTGTGTTGATTGTGGGACCCAAATCGCTCCGACCCAACCGGGATTACACGCTGGTGATCAGTAACTTTCAAAGCAACCTCAACAAGGTCGATCTGATGGTGCGGCTAATGGATCATCAAAATGGCGTACGCCCGCTAAACCTTACGAAATTGGTGGATGTGCGACAAAATTCCAACAAAATGATCACTTTCCACGTAGGTTGCCTCGTGTTGCATGTTCGATGATGATCCGCTGTGTGGTGAAGTTTATTGTTTGTTGGTTTGTTTCGGACCGCCGTTTTCAGATACCGGCCAGTGCGCCGGATGGAGATTACCGGATTACGGTCGATGGGCAACGTGGATTCAGTTTTCACAAGGAACACTTACTGGAGTATCAAGGCGATTCCGTTTCGGCCCTACTACAGCTCAGCAAACCCGTGTACAAGCCCGGTGATACGGTGCAGTTCCGTGTGATCGTGCTGGACGTGGATCTGAAGCCGCCGTCCGATGTGTTTGAGTTGACCATAAACGTACGGGACTCGTCCCACAACAACATCCGCAAATGGACCAAGGCGCGCCTGTACGCCGGAGTGTTTGAGAATGAAGTTTCCATTGCTCCGTCTCCGCTACTGGGTACTTATCAAATCGAAGTGCATTTCAACGACAAAACGCTGGTGACGAAAACGTTCGAAGTGAAGGAATATGTTCTGTCCACGTTCGACGTGGACGTGCAGCCCACGGTGGTGCCGCTGTTAGAGCACCAGGCGCTCAATCTTTCGATAACGGCAAGCTACTACTTCGGCAAACCAGTGGCAGGCACGGCGACACTGGAACTCTATTTCGAGCACGAAGAGCTTGACCAGAAGAAAACCGTTCAGGTCAATGGAATGCTCCCGGTTCATCTTCCCTTCAATCGCGATTTGAATTTTTACGACAGCCAGAGTGATGTAACGCTGAACGTCGTGTTCAAAGAGCAGTACACAAGTAACGTGACGCACTTATCACCGGTGGACACTTCGTAAAATCCTAATTTGGCAATTTGTCTGCTTTCAGATCGCACGGTTTCCAGGCGATACCCGATTACGGTGTACAAAAATGTCTACAATGCGGTGTTGGAAAAGGCAGCGAACGACTTTGTGCCCGGAGCACCGTTCAAGTGTAGCGTCAGAATCAAATTTCAGGACGGCAAGCCGGCCAGGGATGTTAATGCGCTGGTGAAAGTAGATGGCCTTAATCCAGAGTATGAGCAGAGCCTTAGGACCGATAACGACGGCATTATTAAACTACAGCTGCGGCCTAGCTCTGACACGACCTATCTACAAGTGACTGTATGTGTTCAAGGTTGCAAGTAAAACGCAACCGAGAGCGATAGCGGGGATTCGTTTTTGCTCAAAGATTTTTTCTCCGTTCCTTGTCGCAGGTGACGGTGGATGATAACGAACTTCTGAGCGAGCCCATCGAACCGGTTGAGCGACTAACGAATTCGTACATCAAACTTGAACTTAAGTCACCGTAAGTGGCGGGCAGCAAGCAGCATTCGCTATTCCGCACTTCCTCCGAGCTGATTACGTTTACGTTCTATGATGTTGCAGGATTAAGATAAATCAAATGTTACAGTTTCTGGTCATGTGTTCCGAAAGGATGACGTTCTTCATTTACTACGTGGTGTCGAAGGGGGAAATTATCGATTCGGGTTCGTTCAGACCGACACGTAGTACCCTGTACCAGTTCAAGCTGAATGCTACCGCCCAACTAGTACCGCGGTCAAAAATCATCGTCGCCAGCATTGCAAACGATGTGGTTATATACGACTTTGTGGACATCGTGTTCGATGAGTTCCATAACAATGTAAAGCAGTGTCAGGGAAGAGATTTGAGCGAGTGTGTAAAGCACAATTCTCCTTTTCGTGTCCATCTTACAGTTTGATCTACGAATTGACGAGACGCAAGTCAAACCGGGAGAACAAATTGAGCTAACGCTGAAAGGACCTCCGCGGGCATACGTAGGTTTGGCTTCATATGACCAGGGTTTGCTTCAGTACAGCGCGAAGCATGATATCTTTCGCGATGACGTGTGGCGGGTGTTTGACGAGTTCCACGCAGTCGAGCCGAATCAGTTTAGTAAATTCTACGTAAGTACCTCACGCACAGCTGCACCGTCGATGCTTGTGCTACTTGAATGACGATCACATGATACCGGTTGGTTCTTTCTTCTTTAGAGCATGGGCCTGTTTGTCCAATCCTTGTCGAAAGTCGAAGGAGGTACGAATCGTCGTGTTCGGGACCAAAACGAAGGTTATACTTAGTTTTTGCTTCATTCTACAGTCAGTGATATGTCAGGTCGGCAGGAGGTTGATCGCGAAACGCCGACGAGAAAAAGTCTAGTGCCATACCGAACCAACTTCCTGGAGTCTTGGTTGTGGAAGAACGTGACCATCCCTCGCTCGGGACGCAGCCAACTGATCGAGAGGGTACCGGACACGACGACGGCATGGTACCTGACGGGTTTCTCGATCGATCCAGTATACGGCCTGGGACTGATCAAGAAACCGATACAGTTCACTACGCTGCAACCGTTTTACATCGTCGATAACCTGCCGTACTCCATCAAGCGCGATGAGGTCGTTGTGTTGCAGTTTACCCTGTTCAACACACTCGGTGCGGAATATACTGCCGACGTGACGATGTACAACGTTGCGAATCAAACCGAGTTCTTTGGAAGGGAAATTGGTGGTATGTAGATATTTTGGTTTGTTATTACTTAAACGCTATAGCCCAATCGTGGTTTCCCATTCAATACAGAGCCTAGTTATACGAAAACGTTGTCTGTTCCGCCGAACGTCGGTGTGCCTGTTTCGTTCCTGGTGAAGGCAAAAAAACTGGGGGATATGACGGTCCGTGTGAAGGCATCCATCATGCTCGGCAAGGAGCATGATGCCATCGAGAGGGTTATCCGTGTGCTGCCAGAAAGCTTGGTACAGCCAAGGATGCAAACTCGCCTCTTCTCCCACAATGAATATCAGAACCAGAGTTTTGAATTCATTTTGGACATTGACAAGAAGGCCGACGTGGGCTCGGTGAGCATTAGCTTTGAGGTTGTTCGTAAGTATTAATGATGCTGTTCGATTGTTACGCGGTATCCAAAGCCCTGTTTCCTGTTGCAGCCAACATACTGACATCGGTGGTGAAAAACCTGGGAGATCTGCTGAGCGTGCCTACGGGTTGCGGAGAGCAAAATATGGTACGTTTCGTTCCGAACATAGAGGTGTTGGACTATCTGACGGCGACCGGTTCGAAGGAGACGGCGCTCATCGAAAAGGCGACCGGATTTCTTCAACAAGGCTACCAGAACCAGATGAAATATCGCCAGTCAGATGGATCGTTCGGCGTTTGGGAGGGAAGAGGTGGATCTGTTTTTCTTACGGCCTTTGTCGGAAAGTCGATGAAAACGGCAGCGAAGTACATTACCGTGGATGAAACGATGGTCTCGCGAACCTTTGCCTGGCTGGCAAACACACAAAACCCCGATGGGCGCTTCGACGAGACGGGCCCGGTTGCGCACAAGGACATGCAGGGGGCGCTTCGTAAAGGAATCTCGCTTACTTCGTATGTAATGATCGCCTTCATGGAAAATCCGCTTGAAGCCGCGAAACATCCATCTGTTATTGCGAATGGAATGGAATATCTTAACCGCAACTTTAACTACATCTACGACTCGTACGATCTGGCTATCGCTACGTATGCGTTCTGGTTGAATAACCATTTCCGTAAAGTAGAAGCCTTGGCGAAACTGATCGCAGTCTCCACCAGTCTTGAGGGTGGACTGAAGCGCTACTGGTCACGAGCATCGAACCAAATCGAAACCACGGCCTACGCCTTACTGTCGCACGTGATGGCCGAAAAGTACATCGACGGTACTGCGATTATGCGTTGGCTCGTAGACCAACGATACAGCACCGGAAGTTTCCCACGTACCCAGGATACGTTCGTTGGCCTGAAAGCGCTTTCAAAACTGGCCGAGAAGATCTCGCCTTCGCGAAACGATTACTCCATTCAGTTAATGTTCGCTAGCAAGAGAAAAGAGTTCCGCTTCACTTCCACCGATCTTGATCAGTTCAGCTACGAGGAGATTCCGGAGGGCGTGAAAAAGCTGACCGTGAACGTCGGCGGAATAGGAGTTGGCTTTCTAGAGGTGAACTACCAATACAGTCTCAACTTGGTGAACTTTGCCCAACGGTTCAACCTGGACCTGGTGAAGAAGAACTCCACCTCGGACTACGTGCTGCAGCTGTACGTATGCAGCAGTTACATTCCGCATCTTACGGACGAACGCTCCAACATGGCGCTTGTGGAAGTGAACTTCCCCAGTGGCTACGTCGTGGACAGCAACCCAATCAGTGAGGCGACCGTTGCCAACCGAATACAGGTGCGGGTTTCTTGTACCTTGAGATGGTGTCGATACTTTTATTGACCTGAGCCACAAAATGTTTTCAGAAAATCGAGATTCTACACGGCGGAACGTCCGTCGTGCTGTACTACAACAACATGGGCACCGAGAAAAACTGTTTCGTGATCACTGCCTATCGACGGTTTAAGGTGGCGCTCCGGAGGCCGGCGTACGTGAAGGTGCACGATTACTACGACCCCAGTAAGTAGCCCACTGTCGCCTGGAAATGTCTCTTGGCAGTTCGTCTGTGAGTTATGGCTGTTATCTTTCGATCCCACTTTAGACTTGAACGCCATTAAGATTTACGAGGTGGACAAACAGGAGGTGTGTGACATCTGCGCAGGGGAAGACTGCCCGGAATCCTGCAAACACGTACCGAAGTGATGGCCGCTGGTTTCCTGTCTGTGAACATTTTGGAGAAATAAACAGAAATAGCGTTGCTCTACACGTTTCAACTACGCTCGAGAAGTTCGGAATTACGGCCCCGTACCCGCATGGATTCCTGGGCATAGCCTCATCCGAACCCGCGGCACTGCAATTGTTTGTTTACGTCCCGAAATCATCTGTTTTGCATCGTCCGTCTGCGCATGTCCGGTTCCGCTTCGGAGTAGGCACACGCTGCCCAGATGTCAGTTGGCAGGGCTGTCGACGGACCTTTGCACGCGATGGAACTACATATCTTGGCGGAGGAGGTGCATGCGCAAACGCGTGGGGACTCGATATGTCAAACCGATGGCTTCGAAGGGTTTCGAAAGGCGTGTACGGTGCCTGTGGAACCTGTGATAGAAATTGTTTTGGTTCGATATCGTTCGACTGATTGATAACGGGATTGCTCGGTGCATGTGCATCGGTGACGTAGCGTTCGACGAGCAGAGTTCGCGGCGTTCCGGGTGTTTTCAGTGAGCCACAGATCCCGGGATACTACGGGTACGGTGTTTGGATGAATGTGCGTTTCTGGAACCGTGTATCTGGAGCTCATCTGGTGTGGTCCATCACTGGATAACGGATCGCTGGACTGTCCACACATCGGAAAGAACTATTCGCGGTCGGGACTGTAATGAGCTGTGGTAGTTGGCGCGTCTTCGTGAAGGCTGAAGTTCCTGTGACCCAGACCCGTGACTCAGACACGCACGTGGACGGGCTGCGTTCAGCAAACACAGTCAAACACACGACGGGTGCATCCTTCGCGGTGCGATCGATAAATTGATTTCCTCCCTTATCGGTACACGTCACACGCGGTTGGAGGGATTCTTCTTTGTTACTTCACACCAGGCCGACTGGCTCGATGCTTTGCAACATTGCGATGAAATGCGTAATAATTGAAGATGGCTCGCCACAGTAGTGACGCGGTACACTAGACACGACGACGACCGGAGCGCTCCCAATTGACAGCTGCAAACAATGCCACGGTTCCCACTAGTGCACCGGGCACGGAGTGCCACGAGAAAGAATTGAACGGTTTGACAGCTACGTACCCACGGCAACGACCCGCGGCGACACTACGCATCGAAACACGATCCGAACGAGAATCAGCAGGCCCAGATTAGGCGCAGGCTCTGCTGGGCGCGAAGTGATGAACATTTTATCCTCCCGACGTGTCAGAATCCAGCAATCGTAATCAATGTTTCAGGTACGTGTCGAGGGTCACGCTGATAAGACATTGCCCACGGTTCGGGAAGAGCCGGGCACCGGGGTCTGCCTCCCAGTTCAAGGCATGGCGCTTCTGGTGACGTTTTCGTCAAGTGGCTGTGACTCTGCTGGGTCCACCCTTTTTTGACAAATGGCTGCGCCCGGCTCCTGGCTTCTGGGCGCGCTGCCACGAAGACGGATGAACCGCGTAGCTGCTGTCGATCTACCTCCCCCCCCCCCAGAATGGCCCATCACCCCGATAATCCTGATTGATAAATGTGACCGAGCGAAGCGTGGCCAAGGTGGCAGTTGGCAAAATTAAATAATGGCGGCACATGACTAATCGCGTTTCATAATTCTTCGAAACGGATGAATTCTTATTCAGCCGTCGCCGCCGCTGGTCGGTCGGCACGTGGGATTTGAATAATCCCGCGCTGATCGGTCGCACCACGTTCCCGCCACCCGTCCCGGGTTTACCTGGGTGGAAACTTTTGCGCCCAGCTTTTGGGGGGGAGGGAGAGTGTCGCTGCTTTGCATTTTGATTAGTCCTTACGCGTTACGGGTTAAGGGGGGGATAAAAATTGTCCACCCGGGCCCATAAATTATGCAACAGTTGTCCGTCCGCAGTTGGCCCCTGTCGCCAATTTGCTTCCCCGGCACGCATTCGCAATCAGTTCGAAGTGACGGCTGGAAAAGATGAAAATGATCGAAAATAGCATTAACGCGCGGCCAGAAAATAGCATTAACAGAATAAAAAAGGACACTTCGCCCATCGCCCACCTTCATCACCTTTCGTTGCTCTTCTTTTTCCCCTCCCGGGGCAGACATGCCGCCTCTGGAACCTCAGTATTGCGAGCGTGCTGGCGCTGACTCTGTCCAACGTGTTTCTCACCGTCCGGTTGCTGCACAGCGGCGACCAGTGCAACCAGTACGGCGGAGGTGGCGGCAACGGCGAGGATGGCGTCTCGATGGTCCCGCGAGCCCCCGTCCTCACGCCGGCCACCTGCCTGGAGTACGTGCTGGCGGACGGGCTGGCGAACGGCACGGATAAGGCCGTCTTCTCCGGGCTCGATCTGCGGCTCGGTCGCTGGGACGCTCGGCGGCTGTACAAGATCTTCGACTACGCCGTCGTCGGCGAGCGGTTCCCGGAGCTTTCGGGTGCGTACACCGTGTGCCTGGCGACGCAGGCCTCACTGGAGAAGATCTACTCGCTGGTCCAGGTCGCCCACCACTGGTCTGGGCCGCTGTCGGCCGCCATCTTCGCCGCCGGCAACGACGAGCTGTACCTGGTGCAGCTCTATCTGTCCTACCTGCGCAGCTGCTTCCGGCCGATCCGGGAGCGGGTCAGCTTCCATCTCGTCCTACCGCGGGAGCGGCCCCCGACGCACCTGCAGAGTGTGCACGTGGGCGACTTCACCCGGTTCGACTGTGCCAAACCGGAGGCGACGCTGAACGAGCTGCTGCGGCAGCGCCGGCCGGACACGAGCAAGTGGCGCATCAAGAACCCGTACCCGCAGAACCATCTGCGCAACGTGGCCCGCAAGGGCTGCCAGAGCGGGTACGTGTTCCTCACCGACGTCGACATCGTGCCGAGCGTCAGCTTCGCCGAGCAGCTGGACCGCTTTCTCCGCCGCCAGAAGCCGGGCGGGGCGGGGTCGTCGGGGAACCAGCAGCAGCACCACCACCACCAGCACCACCACCAGCTGACCGCATTCGTTGTGCCAACGTACGAGCTGGACGAGCGGGTGCGCTTCCCGCGCAACAAGACTGACCTCATCCGGCTCGCGAACAAGGGCCTGGCCCGTCCGTTTCACCACAAGGTGTTTATCTACAACCAGTTCGCGACGAACTTTTCGAGGTAAGTGTCCAGGGGGTGCCAACCCAACCGAGATCCAACCCATGTTCTCCCAATCCGTTGCTCAAGAATTCCCCAACTCACTGCCCGAAAAGGGTCCTAAAATGAGACAATCGGCTGTGTGGTGGGGCGGAGGGTAGGGGCTCCCGCTACCCATCGCACCACTCATTACTCTTGAGGCCCCGCGATCCTCGGGCGCCCACTGCCACTGGAAACCACAAACCAGGATGTCGGCGAAGGAAATGTTTGTTGTGTAATCCCTGGACCTAGCCGGACGACGATGATTTGCAACGCTCCGCTTCGGGGCCGATAGAGGCATAGGCAGAGGAAGAGAGAGAGAGAGGGAGATAAATTGATTTTAGTACCACATGATAAGTGTTTCGGGTTTACGCCCGGGTACTTACACCGTCGCCTGTACGCCCGATAAGCCCGGACAACAACATATTCTCGGGAATGGATGGCCTCCTCGTTTACGGCGTGTAACAATCACATCGACACCGAACCGATCGGTCGTTCCGGCGCGTGACGGAGGGGCGTGAAGAAGCATCCAGATTTATGGCCACCTATGCGTGCCACCCCGTTATTTATCATGCCCGCTACTCATTAATTCCGCGGGGCTAAAGGCCTCCCTCCCAACACTCCATTTCTTCGCTCCGGACGATCGGTTAAGAAAACCGATCATCGGTGTCGTCGTCGGGGGTCGCCATTAAACAGGGTGATGACGATGGCCGAGCCCCGTCGTTCGGTGCTCGCCCGCGTCCGCCCGCCCGCGCGGGGCCGGCGGCCGGGAGTGGGCGAATTTATCACGTCATCATCGGTGGTCAGTCCACCGAGAGGCGGCAGAGGGCGACGGCAGTGACGGAAGTTCCGTTCCAATCAGATGAAATGGATAGCGGATGGTAAAGGATTTAATTTGGCTTATTATGACCATTCCGGACGTGCGGCGTGCGGACAGGGGAAATTGATTGGTTCCTTTTATCTCCGGCTGTGTGTGTGCGTGCGCAAGCGTTCCGATGCAATCCGTCCGGTGCGTCCGTTAGTGTGGTCAGTGAAAGTTGTACGAATATTTACGACCGCCCGGCCACCCGTGTGTAAGGACCCCGTGGTCAGTTGGCTTTCGTCAAAACCGAAGCTGGGGATAGGACTCGGGGCAGGCAGCCCTAGCCCCGGTCCGTTTTATGACGCCCAACACCCAAACGGGAAAAGCACACAAATACGATCGGCGTTCGTTGAACGGATCATAAACGAATTGATGGCACGGGTGGCACTTGTGGCGGGTGTTCGCTCAGTTAACCGATTAATGTGAAAACTTGCGAAACGTGTTTGCTGGGGCTCTCAAACGGAATCTACCCAGTCCTTCCCTCTTTCCATCGCGCTTCGTCGTCCGCCTTGCTCATGACATGACCAGCTCACCGGAGCCTGGCGAGACGAAGACGAACTGATAGACAGCACGGTCGTTGTAGCGGCTTCTCTATTTTCTCTCCACACGTAAGGGTCCAAAGATCAATCTGAGTGTCTTCTTCGACTCGAGAAGTTAGTGAAATATTTTTATCAGACCCTGCAGAATTACCTGTTGACCGTTAGCACTCTAGCGCGAATCACCCTTGAATCTAGGGTAGGTGAAGCTCGAGACGACTTCGAACTTTCGGTCTCCTATTCGGTCAACACGAATGCGTATGGCTCTATTAAAGCATGGTCCAGTTAGAAGTCGGGAACAATTGCATTAGCTCTATCTCTGGGTTGGTTTGACTTAGGAAACATATCAAGGTGTCAAATTGAAGGTATTTTATTGTACATTAAGAGAAAAATTTCAGAAATTTATTATGTCGGTCATCGGATGAAATCACGAACTTTCTTTGGAATGCACGCTATAATTTTCTGCACAATCTTCTGGTCCACCTCAGCGGCTAATTTAATCCAATTTCTCGCCATCTCTACAGCATCCCACATCACCTTTTCAGTATTTTTCAACTTCCTATTGATTGTTGCCCAATAATTTTCGATTGGGTGGAGTTTAGGGCAACTTGGTGGGTTGATATCCTTTGTGATGAAATCCACTTTATTGTAAAATTATCACAGAACTACATCCCTGCTGTAGTGGCAGCTTTCCAAATCAAGCCAAAACTTTACCGGACCTTTGTGTGACTTAATAAATGATAGAACTCGCTTTTTAAGGCACT